>NC_140963.1:15929525-16032025 GCF_056783735.1 Eptatretus burgeri
CACCCACAGTGTCTATCTTCTATCTATCTATCTATCTATCTATCTATCTATCTATCTATCTATCTATCTATCTATAATTCCAGCAATCTCTGTTTATTTGCCTTTCAAAAGGTTTGAAATTAATTGGACAAATGGTTCCCAAGTTATGGCCAAGTTAGAGCGCGTTCCCCATTACGGGTTACAACGTAAGGACTTCCGGATAGTGATGACTTACTGTATTCTAATAATTTCTCATTTTCTTATGCGCATTTATAGATAAACACAATGCCCCAATCCAGTTGTCGTTTACGAGAGCGAAGGAATGGACTGTGTGGTTGTTTGAAAGTTGTTATTATTATTATTATTTTTTTTTTGCACGTACAGCCAGGCACGTACGGGCACGCACTAGTTAATTAAAATGGGCTTCATAAAAAAAACAATGCTAAACCAATGAAGGAAAGGACGAGGATAAGCTGAAGCATTCAACAAGAGGGGATATTTATTTACAATAGGGGGGAAGGAACACGTAAAGGACAGAGTTAAACCGACTATAAAGGATGCAAATAATGTACAGCAAAAGCACTTACGCAGTTGCTACTTAAACAAGACAGGCCCACACACAGACATACACCCAAAGAAAAGAAATGGACCTCAAGGGTCTTTATTATTCGTTCAGCTCGGAGGGAAGTCGAGCTGAGGGACGAGAACATAGCTGGCTACCTGGCCGCGAGCGCGCAGCTGGACGTCCACAACTTCCCGGAGCTCCAGTCGCCAGAAGACGGACCAGGGCAGCCAGACGCAGACCAGTGCCAGCGACGAGATGAGGCCAGACCAGCGTAGAGCAGACCAGACCAGCGTCGAGAGATGGGATCAGACCAGCGTCGAACAGACCAGAGAGCCAGACCACGCGCTCGAGCAGACGGAGAATCAGACCACTCGCTCGAGAAGACGGGGCGCAATTATTCGTTCTTCTTTCTTGCCTTTCCTCCTTCTGGGGCGGTGTCCGCTCATGCGTGGCCTGCTCTCATTGGGCGGACCGCATGTCGGGGCTCCGCCTTCTTGCAAAGGACCACCCCATATCTGATCCACTCGTCGCCCATTGGCCGCAAAATGATGCATTCTCTCATTTGGCACCAGGCCAGAACGAAACGCTTCGTGAGCGCGCGAACATCTCGGACAATTCCTTGAGCAGTGTTGTTGTTGGCGTTGTCATCAGTGTAAAAATCCCATCTATAAAATAACTTCGCGGCGCATGTACACGTAATTCCGATTAGTATATCAAATATATTCGTAATCCAATATATACAAATATTCAGAGATCGAGTCCCATACCCCCAGCATTTAGTTACCACACCCCCAAGGGGTATGGATACCCCTGGTTAAGAACCACTGGTCTAGAGCATCACACTTCCTCCATCGGCTTGTCGTCTTCCCACAGTGTATCCGGGTGCCATCACTTCCCCAGGTAAACGTGCACGGGCATCCACGTGATCTAAAAGAAAACGGGACTCATCGGACCAGGCGACCTTCTTCCACTGCACCAAGGTCCAGTTCCGACGCTCGGGTGCCCATTGGAGAGCACTTTCGATGGTGGACAGGGGTCATCATAGGCATTTTGACCGGTCTGCGGATACGCAGCCCCATACGCAGCGGGGTGCGATGCACTGTGGATTGTGACACATTCTTCCCGTGATCACCATTAAAATTTTCTGTGTCTTGTGCCACAGTAGACCTTCTGTCGGTTCGGACCAGATGGGATAGCCTTCGTTGCCCTTGCGCATCGATGAGCCTTGGGCGCCCAACACCCTGTCGCCGGTTTGTGGTTTGTCCCTCCTCAGACCACTTACGGTAGGTACTCACCACTGCTGACTGTAAGCATGCCATAAGCCTTGTCATTTCAGAGATGCTCTGACCCAGTCATCTGGCCATAACAATTTAGCCCTTGTCAAAGTCGCTCATGTCTTTACTCCTGCCCATTTCTCCTGCATCCAACACATCAACTTGAAGAACTGACTGTTCACTTGCTGCCTAATATATACCACCCCTTGACAGGTGCCATTGTAACAAGATAATCAATGCTATTCACTTTACCTGCCAGTGGTCATAATGTTTTGGCTTATCAATGTATATTGTATATATATATATAGTATATATATATATATATATATATATATATATATATATTGTATAGTATATATATATATATTGTATATATATATATATATTGTATATATATATATATATATATATATATATATTGTATATATATATATATATATATATATATATATATATATATTGTATATATATAACAATATATATATAGAATATATATATATATATATATTGTATATATATATTGTTATATATATACAATATATATATATATATATATATATTGTATATATATAACAATATATATATATATATATATATATATATATATATATATATATATATATATATATATATATATATATATATATATATATATATATATATATATATTGTACATATATATATATATATATATATATATATATATATATATATATATTGTACATATATATATATATATATATATATATATATATATATTGTACATATATATATATATATATATATATATATATATATATATATATATATATATATATATATATATATATATATATATATATATATATATACATCTTCTTCTCTCGGCTGCTCCCGTTAGGGGTCGCCACAGCGGATCAACCGTTATGATCCGGAGAATGATTTGGCACAGGTTTTACGCCGGATGCCCTTCCTGACGCAACCCTGGTCGCCTCTTACGACACAGGGATCGGGTACACCTATTCAAACCGGGGTATACACCGGCCCAGTACACTGGTACTCATTTCGCCGACCTCGGAAGGATGACAGGCTGAGTCAACCCCCTGGTGTATTAATTCAGTGGCCCAACGGGGCTTGAACTCAGGACCTTTTGGATCCCCAGCCACTGCCCTAACCACTGCGCCAACACCAGGCTGTATGTGTGTGTATATATATATATACATACGTAAAATATCACAGTGAAACGTTAAATCTTATCACATCTGATGTGATGCAAATCGATGCACTCGATATTTACATTACACAGGATGATTCCCATCACTTCAGTGAAACACTTGCTTTCCTTGTATTTAACGAAGCAAAATAAACTTTGAGAAATCAAAGTGAATCCAAAATATATTTTTAAGCATTTTAAGCAACATACACCCATTACGTATTATTGTCTCACCCTCATATTGACTGCACTTACTTTGTTGGGTCAGTATCTGTGGTGCAAGTTGGCAACCATGTGGAAGCTGCACCCAAAAATGACACGGATTGTGGATGGCTGTGACTTGAAGGAATATCCAGCTTCCAGCAAAAGGTAGGTCCAAGGAACGTGTCTCTTGGAATACTTCCTCAACCATTCCCATGAGACCTGTCGACATCATCCTTCTTGTCACCCTTGATGTGTCGCACTTTTATGTTTTTGAATACATTTTGTCAAGAGAACAATTTGAACCTGAACTCTAACCTTACTAATGATAAACTAAACCCTAACCCAATGAGCAGTGACATTTTGTGCAATATGTGGCCACAACCCTTTGACTTAAAATTACAAAATAAAGTTCAAGGAAAGCAGTCATTGCTACATCACACGTATCCAGTTTACGTCAACTCCAGTAATTATTACCAGGTGAGAGTAGATTTGAGGGAATCTTTCTGCTCAATTACAAACCATATTTAGGGACAAAACAAATGAAAGTAATATTTACAAGGTGTGCAATTTAAATACGAATGCATTGTATGTGTACTGAAGCAGGAGATCCACTTAATAATCTATTAATAAAATATTAGACATATTTTTTCATGGATAAAAAAAGCAAACCGAGTCATTTCAACAGTGAGTGCTCTCATCCAGATAAGTCCACCATGACGTGCAAAACTAATGATATGTGAGGAAAGATAAAGGTGTTCTTTAGCTGTGGCAAAACGAATCACCAAAATAATAGAATGGAAAAACGATTGTAATTCATCAATGCAAGCAAAAGAAAAACAATATGATTGGCAAGAGGACTTTTATCAAGAATGGAACTTTCTTTTGTAAATCAAGGTGTACCTCAAAATAAAACTAGAATGGCACTCTTCGATGTCACGATCTGCCTCCACCCACATTATTCCATCATTATACATACTTGAAACAAATTTTATTTAAATCCCTTCAGCTGTTCTCAAGAATCACATTTTTATCTAACTTGATTTCTGACCTTTAACCTCTTGATGCTGAAAATCTAATCAGTTCATATTTGCATTGTAATATATACTTATACCTAGTTTTGTCAAAATCCCATCACTGGTTCACAAGTTAGCGTGGTAACAGAATTTTTACTTGACGGGACCTCTGACTTTTGACATACTGACCCCATAATCTCATCAGTTTATCTTTACATCATTATACATACTTCTACCAAGTTTGACTTGGATCCTTTCAGCCATTCTTAAGTTATTGTGGAAAAGAAAACCTATAACGGAAGGGCGGACAGTAATGCGCATCAGACGCCCCGATGTCAAAATTCTGCATCGGCGGGGTGTTTTCTATTTTCCTATCAATGAAACAAATGACGCATAAAAATATCAGAACTTTGCGAGGTCATCTACCGGGTCCACGATAAAGTTGATTTTAACGTTGAACCATTCTACATTGCTTACAACTTACAACATCTTATGACCCCAAAATACTCAGTTGAAAGTTTTTTTCACTTCGTTTCATACCACAAACCATTCTCTGAAAACGAAACTTGCACTTCTGGGAAATCCAGGTTCCTGTCATCGAGTTGTCGGAGCTATTTTACAGGCTGTATTTCATTTTCTCGTATTTCTTGTCGTATAAGTGATGGAAAACCAAGCACAAGATGCGTGCAAGGACAAAGGTAAGCCAGGAATATGTCGCCAAAGCCAGATATTCAGTTTGGGAGCCAAAATAACGATCGAGGATGCTGAAATCACAGGTTTGAGGTTGTCCACAAATGAGCAAGTGTTGGGGTGTTTCAAATACCATCAGATGCAGAGACTAACCGAAAATTTCACAAAACGTGATATCACGAAAATCGTCCTGGAAAAGATCGTGCCATTTTACCACAAAGCGATCATACCAATGATATCCTCAAAACGAGTATGTGAGAAAATAATTGCATTAGTGGATCGAAACGCCAAACTGCGAGAAACTCCGATTGAAAGAAGATAGTCACCAGCAATCATGGCAAAATTAGAAGGGAATCAGTTGAGCTTCCAGCAAACATTTTCGTTGTGGACACCTTATGCTGAAACAATGATGAAAAACACTGAAGATATAGGATTCCTAAAATCGATAAAAACAGATCGTGTGGCTTCATTTGTTTGTCATGACAAGAAGTTGGCTCATCAGATCCAAAGAAGTGAAGAGCGGAAGCAGAAAGAAGCCAATAGAAAATGCCCTTCTGATGTGGAAATGGAGGATTTTCACTCACGAGTTCAGCTGGAGGATAGTGCTAGTGAGGGAGCAGAAGACAATAGCACTGAGCCCACCATATCTGATTCACTCGCGCCCAAATGGAGCCACCATTGAAGATCCTGCCCTGGGACATCGGCATTCATTCCACACGACATTCTCAAATCTCCACGTTTGGTATCATTAGGTACGTGAATGAACATGACTCCGACACAGCAAGCATCTTTCACAGCAGCTGTGATTGAGGAATGTGGAGGGGACTCGTCCAAAGTTTGCATGTCGTAATCTAGTGCAGATAGGGCCAGAATATCAATTGGAGGGAAGATTGCTAAATCGGTGAAGGAGTTGTGGATGCCACCCGAGGTAGCATTGTTTCACTGGGACTCAAAGAAAAGGAAGTCACTGACAAATCAACACGTGACTGGGGAACGAATGGCAGTTCTTGTTGGTGATTCCACAGATGTGAAATTACTGGACACTCCCCATTATCCAACGGGAAGTGACTGACATGCTGGTGAGATTATCAGTGAGCATACTATGGAATTGGTGAGTTCCTGGAACTGCACTGAAAATATTGTGAATGTGGTGTTTGACACCACATCAAGTAACACTGGTCATGTTTGCACTGCATGCATTGCCATCCAGAACGACCTAGGAAGAGCGCTGTTGTGGTCCGCCTGTCAACACCATGTAGGCGAGCTCATAATCGAACACGTTTTTTGTGATCTCAACATTGAGTCATCCAAATCACCTGATGTGTCTGTATTTCAGAGATTTTGCACGAATTTTGACTCTGTACCACACACTAATGATGTGTTATTGTGTACGTTCAATATTGATTCCTATGACGATGAAGCGCAAGTCCTCATCCAGGACTGGAGAGCTGAAACTCTGATCATCGCGGCCTCCAGTATAGAGTATAAGAGGGAGGACTACGAAGAGTTCGCCAAGCTTGTATACGCGTATCTGGGCCAGAATGAAGGCAATTTCAATTTCCGTCGGACAGGAGCGATTCAAAAGGCCAGATGGATGGCAAAAGTCATCTATTCGTTGAAAATGGCATTACTGGCACAGCAAATAGAGACATCACCGCTTGGTACTGTTACGACACGGAAGCAGGTCCCCAAGATACGAGAATTCGTAACGTTCGTGGTGCTGATTTATTTCAAGTGGTGGGCGACCTGTTCTCGCGCTACTGACTCGCCATGGAATGATTTGACCCTTTACAAGGACATACTACGGTACGCTAAAATCAGTGAGCCAATCTCAGACAGCGCTAGAAAAGCCTTCAAACGACATTCATGGTATCTCACCCAGGGCCGGATTTACCATGTGGGGGGCCGTGGGCACAATGATTGTGGGGGGCCCCCAAATTTGGAGATTAATCAACAACTTAAATTATAACTGCTTTTTCATCAACAACTGAACTTGTATCAAAAGATATGGCAGATACTGATCAGGAATGATTTGGCATATATGTTCATAAATTACAATTAAATCTGACAATATGAAAAGATGGACGGATTGTTATTGATATGGCTGGTGACTTATCTATGAGCTGATGACTTATCTCTGAGCTCCTTCTAAAATCAAATCACAAAAATGCTGTTGCTGCAAGAGTAAGAGATAGAGATGGACCAATATAAGAAAATAACAAACGACGCGCTGTCATTAATCATACTACGAACTTCGACTAAAAATCTTATAACTTCTAAAATCCCTCTGGGCAAGAGAAATCCGAAATGGTGATTAATAGCCGACTTCCAGCGACCGCAAATATGCGGCAGTGTCATCCACATCATTGAACATACACACAGTGCCTTAATCAATGGACAAACTTCCTGCGCGACTTCGCGGTAGCGAACTCGGATATGATACTGTCAACCTGCATGGAATTGAGCACGTCAGATTCGGTTGAAATGATGGTCAGATTGACCAGTCTCTGCTGCTCCATCGTGGAGCAAAGATGGTTCTTGATAAGCTTGAGTTTCGAAAACGAGCGCTTCCCGGAGCAGTTCGACACCATCAGTGAGAGGTAAATCCGAAGCAGCACTTCCACGTTTGGGAAAGTATCAGCGAGTTTTTGCTCGATGAGAAAACTCTACATCTCGAGTTCAGTACGGCCGGAGTCTGGCTCTGACTCCTTCATCATGGCTTGAAACTGAATCATTTCTTCTGTGAGGTCAGGTGATAGATCTTCCCGATACAACTCGACGAGCTTCGAGCATGACTCTCGAATCTGCTCCACTTCGAGTTGAACAAGAGCATGCAGGAATCCAAATCTGTCGCTCATCTCACTGAAAGCGTTTGTACGCTTTTCCAACTGCGACAGCAGTACGTCGATCACTGCAACATATCCACTGATGCAAAAGGACTCCTTGGCATCTAGTTCTACTTCTGGAGTGTGTCCGTAGTCCAAGGGAGCGAGGCGGACATTACGCTTTCGTCTACGCGATCCGCGAGTGAATTCCTCCGTACCTGAGCGCTCCACTCCGTCAACAACGAATGTATCAAACTGATCGCGTAATGACTGCTCGAAGCTCGCCAGTGACTTGAGGAGCTGCACAGCTGTGTTGAGATCGGTAGCTTGCGACTGAAGGGTTTTACTCGTACGATCAATTCTACCAGGGACAGTAGACCAGAAACCAGCATCGAACCCTATCTCGAGCGTGCACATCGTTTGGTGAAGTGTCTCGGCGGTGTTTCTCGTTTCACTATTCAATTGTTCATCGTTTGCGATTTCATCGAGGACATCCATGATTTCGCTGTAACCGTCTACAAGAGCTTGGGTTGCATCAGAATGAGCCGACCAGCGAGTGTCGCTGAGGCGCTTTGGTACTTGCAGACCTTTGGCTTTCAGGGCGTCAAATAATCTGGCGTAGCGCGACGTGAAAGCTGTAAAAAATACATACACTTGTTCCACGAATTCAAAGAATGCTGCTGCAGGTCTACAGCATCCCACGGCCGACTGACCGACTAAGTTCAGTGAGTGCGTCATGCATGGCACAAATATTGCTAGAGGGTTCTCCTGTTTGATCATTCCCTGCATCCCATTGTATCGGCCACTCATATTAGATACGTTATCGTAAGATTGTCCTCGGCAGTTAGCGATGTCCAATGCAGTGGCTTTCAAAAAACCCAGTAATGCCGTCACTTGCTGGAGTCCAGTGTGTCCTGTATTGCTCAGAAAGGTCATCAAACGCTCCACTGGAGCCTCGTTCTCGATGTATCGTAGAATAACTGTGAGCTGGTCGATGTGGCTTATGTCAGGAGTAGAATCGACTGACACAGAGATAAGAAGTATTTTGCCTCTTTCACACAAGTGACGATGTTTTCCAGAACATATTTTCCGATGATAGAGACCAACTCTTCACATGTCGTAGATGATAAGTAGTTGGTGTGGCCACTACATTGGTTGGCATATTTCTGAATGTGCTGCGCCAAAAATGGATCGTATTCCGTAAGTAATTCCATTAAACCAAGGTAGTTACCATTTGTCCGTAATCCAACAATTCCATCCGATCCACGGAACGCTAAACCACGCTCAGCGAGAAACGATATCACGCTCACACTTCGTTTCAGAACCTCCCACCAATAGGACACAATCTCACTCACCTGTTTGACGAGTTCAGTGTCTACATGACCTGCGGATGTTGCTCTGTCTGACAAGCGGATGATATTCGCACAATGTACATGCGAACGCTCATGCACCTCAATAGAACGACTGGCATGCTTCCAGTCATTGAATCCTTCCCCGCCCAGGGCAGTAGCGCCTCCAGAGAGCTTGCAAGCGATGCAGTACAGTTTTTCGGTTGATGTGGAGAAGTAAAGCCAGGACCTTTTCACGGACACTCCGTTTTGTAGTCTATGGTAAAAAAGATTCTTGGAGCAGCAGCATTTCCCACCTTCAACGAACTGTATGGATGAATCAAAGGGACCAGTCGAATTCTGCAGCGGCTCCAAATCTCGTGATGCCCAGTAGTCGATCATCTCTGATGACGGTTGCTCAGGAGGCCAACATCCAATGCAATTGGCAAAGCCAGTTCCACAATCAGTCAGTATATCTCTCGCTTCTTCATCTGATGCATGTTCTTCATCGGTGGAACCTTCCGAGATGTTGGGCAAATCTTGACGCGGGGGTTGTGTTGCCAAATCCGCTTGTTCCGTCTCTGTTGGTGTTCCAGCCTCTGTCATGGACGAATCGCCTGTTTGTGCAGGAGTGAAAAACTCTGAGATTTTCTGGGTCTTGTCGACGACGGCCTTAGTGTCTTTCATCTTTTTCCTTGGAACGTTTCCGCTTTTGAGCGCCACTGTCATATTTCCGTGGAGCCCTGGATTTGTGCCTGTCGTCACTGAAGCCGCTCATTGTGGTTTCTGCAGCTGGTAGGTACCGAGTAACCGAGATATTGTCAGAGTGCACGTGGGACGTACCAGAATCACGAACAACAAGTTTGTTTCACACACCTAGAACATAGAAAGTCACACCGTGTTACTGTGCTGTGCGCGCCAGTAAGCAGGGTACTGACAGCGTTCCCTGCCAGTCGCAGTTTCAGTGTGTACAATACTAACCCTGCCAGCCGTGTGCTGTGCTGGCCTGGCCTAGTTTTACCACATCGACTTTCACCTTTTCACCTCTCCTCTGGCTGGACCTCTGTATTCCGTCTGTGCTTGCTGGGCTCTGGCGGGCAGTGTCGTAGTTAGTTGGTCACGCTCAACCATCCGAAGCATCGATGATCGATCCAAAAAAAGATCCGAATGCGGACCCCAATGCCCGAGGCTTGCCCCGGGAATTTTTGACCATGTTGGATCCGTTCTGTGGACCGTGGAAGAAACGGCTTGAAAAAGCCAAAGCTTGAAAAGGACCCTCACAATGACGGACAATTTTGAAAAGATATCCTTACAAAGAGTTTACAATCTTCATTCACCGACAATAAAACTTTGGAAGCACATTTTCAACGGATTTTCAAAATGTCATCAAAATTGTGGGGGGCCCCGGGGCCATGGCCCCACCTGGCCACCCCTAAATCCAGTAGTAATCTCACCACAGAAATGGTGCCGTTGGCCTTATTCAGCGAACTTGTCCCTGAGAGTGAATGACGTGGGCTTGCTGACAAACTCATTGATTTGAAACCAGACGACGATCTGATGCAGAACTTGCCCAAGGAGTGTTTTGGCACTGGATTTGGAAAACCTACCTTTCCAGCTGATATAAAGATCCAAACAAAACTTGCTGACCTTGTAACCGAGGACTCGTGGTTCATGTTCAGATTACTCGATCTTGACAGCGATTTTCTGTTGGAGGACGTCGATAAGTGGGATGATCTCACCTCATTTATGACATCCAAATGTAAAGCGAGATCATTCAACATGACAAACGATGCTGCTGAAAGGGCGGTGAAACTGAGCACGGACTTCCTGCAATCTGCCAGAATGGAAGAGAAATATCAGTGTGTTCTGCAAGTCGTGGAACAAGACAAAAAATGGCTCCAAATCTTAGGAAGCGCAAGTCGAAATCATAGACTGAACAAAGTTGCCACATCTGAATGCTGACTTGTTACTTGACAACTGAAGGCATCTGTTTGGCCTGACTATGTGAATTAAACTCACTTTGGTTTGTCCAATAAGTAGTTTCTTATTGTTTTATGTCTTTGAGGACTTGGTGTTGATGGATATGAATCGATAGGGTTTTTAGTGGGGCCGAGTGGGAGTTTCTCATTTTGTCTCGGAAGTCGATTTAGAACAAAATTCCAGGCCGAAGTGGACACGGTAGATGATTTCGGAATTTGGTGAAATTTTACAAAAAAACAATTATTCTGGAAATGGAACGAAAAAATCATACCGCCGATTTCGAGTTCTAATATTTTCGAAAAAGTTGGGCGTGTTATGCACGCTAGCGGACAGCTGGACGGACAACCCGAAAACATAATGCCACCTGCGACTTCATCGGTGGAGGCATACCAAATATTCACTTCAACCAGAAATGTTAGAAAACCTTCACAGCCACAACTTTTGTTGGATCCTGTAAGTTTTCTACACCGGTTATTGGACTTTTCAGCAAGACTTTCATCAAAACTATTGGTTTTCGGTGAGATCTGCATTTGCCATTTTTATTACAGCAACAGTATACTGTATAACGAGTAAACATGTTGTATTAATCACATGCTTGATCGCTTGGGAAAATATGCAGCTTCCGTACGCAAACTTTGCAATCATGAATTTATTACAAATTACACTCTAATAATGAGATTAACTAAATAAAACATTTGCTGTATGACAAAACATACATACACTGAACTAAACATTATTTATTTGCAGCAAACAGAAATATCTTAGGCTTTTGGGCAGCTTTATTAAATAAATAAAAAACACCCCTAACCAAGATTAATTGACCACACCACAAAAGCAGAAGACTTTTTGTTGTAGTATTAACCTGACAGCTAAATCTTGTTAGACATTTCTGTAAAACCATCAAATGATAAAGTAAAATCGGGTGAACCTGTTGGGTCTGGCAATGCATGTTCAAAGCGACATGCTTTTCCTCTCCAGCAGTGTCCACGTTTCCACAGACGGCAAGCATTGTCTTTATCTGGAATCACAAAGCCGGTTGATAATGCCACGCTCAACCGTTCTGAGTCCACAGCATAGTTATTCCACTCCGAGCAGAAATCTTGGTGCATGGGATCCCAACTTCCGAGGCAATTGTCTGAATCAAAATCAAGTGCTCTACTTTCTGGCTGGAGTGCTGATGCTGTTGTAAAATCACACGACATACTTTCTGACTTTAATGTTGCAGCTGAAACACAACACGGCATCCGTTCCAGTCGCACCACTGCTCTTGCAGCATCACTCGTAATATTTTCTGGCCGTACTGTTGTTGCTGCGAGAGCAACATCACCTCTTGTCCTTTGAGGCTGTAATGCTGCTGGAGTGACGCCACATGACACACTTTCTAAGTGCATTGTTGCCGCTTTGATGTGGGAAGGCATTTTTTCTGGCTGTGGCACTGTTGCTGCAAAATCACACGGTATCTTTTTGGACTGCATTGCTACATCGATGCTGCATGACGTTCTTTCTTGCCGTACCACTGGCGGGACAAAATCACACGGCATCTGATGTGGCTGCATTGCCAGTGCTCTGGGACTGTATACTTTTGTTTGTTGTGTTGCTTCTGATCCCACATCATAATGCTCATTTTCACGATATTTCATTACCACTGCTCCAACATTGTGTACTTTTCTTTCTGACTTTGTCGATGATACCCCGTTACTTGCCATAATTTCTTGCTGCACAGCTGTTCCAATATCGCATGAAGCTCTTCCTGGCTGCATTATTTCTGCTCTCATGTGGTGGTGCACACTTTCCAAATGCAATCCTGCTAAATCAAATTTGCATGATGTGCTCGGCCGAACCACTGCTGGTTCAACATCACGTGGCATCATTTCTATCTGCACTGCTGCTTTTTTGATAGGTGACATTTCCTTTGGTTGTTTCACTGATGCTTCGACATTGTATCTCATACTTATTGGCAGCAGTTCTGTGGTTTCAAAGATGGACTGCTCTCTTTGTTGTATCAAAGATTGACCAAAATTTGATTGCATACTTTGTTGCCACATTGTTGATGTCACAACATCACATGGTACCCTTTCTGCTTGAATATTTTCATTGGATATCCTTTTTGGTTGCAGTACTGCTAACTCAACTTCATATGCAGTCCTTTCTGCATGTGACAATTCTCCCACATCACAAGGCATGTAGCCTGGCTGCACTGCTAATGACCCAAAACCATTCTCCACCTTTTCGGGCTGTAATCCTGTAGTTGTTTGATTCCACAGCATACTTCCTGGAGATCCAACAGTCATTGGCATGATTTGTGGTTGTAAGGGTGCTCCAAGATAATTCAACAAAACTTCAGGTGGCATTTGCAATCCTCCATTACCATACAACATTGTTTCTTGATGTACTGGTATAGTTCCTGTACTGGAAGTGTCCATGTCACAGGGCATTCTTTCTGATTGCAGCATCAAAATTCCAACATTGCAGGGCTTAATGTCTGGTTGAAGTGCTGCGGTTATATTGCCAGGCTTACTTTCTGGTTGCATTCTTGCTGATGCTACCTTGATGCTTTGGTTGTTTCCTGGGTCTGTTGCTTCAACATTGCATGTCACTCTTTGTGGCTGCATCAGTGATGTGTCAATTGCGTATGGTATCCTATATTGTTGTACTGCTGCTGCACCCACATCACAAGACATACTGTCTGATTGCATTTTTGCTTCTTCCATGGTATATGGCAAGTGTGCTGTCTGTTTCCCTGCTGCTTTGTCATCACGCTGCACCATTCGCAAACATGCAGTGACTGTTGCAAATTCAAACGGTATATTTCCACTCTGCATCACTGATGCTTCAGCACCACAAGGTATCCTTCCAGGCTGTATGTCACACGGTATGTTTTCTGTTTTCATCGTTGCTTCTGCAACAATGGAAGACATATCCGACTGCATATTTTTTGCTGCACATCTTCTACTTCTATGTCAAATGAAATCAAATCAGGATGACTGTCATGGTGTGGGAAACGTCCTGGATACATTGCTGCTGCTACTCCTACATCACACACCAGACTTCCTGACTGCTCCTCTCCTGTATTGTGACATGACACACTTCCAGGTTGCACTGCCACTGCTACAGTAGCCCACACGTTTCTCTCTATCTGTTCTGCTGCTTCTGCATCAAGTGGCATCTTTCTAGGTTCGATGGCTGCTATTTCCCTCTCCCACCATGATGTTGGAGGTCCAACATTGGCCAGCATTTTTGAGAACTTCACTGATGCTGTTTTGAGATCGCACGGTATTTGTTCAGACTGTGCCATTACTGCCTCAACATCTTCATTCAAAAAGGCCCTTCGTCCCATTGCATCACTTTGGACAACATCCAAACCATCATTCATATTGGCTGGATCATCTGTAAGACAGCCATGAAATGTTATGCAACTTGACACAAAGACAAGTGAAAAATTAAAGCAAAACATAATAAATAAGCAACAAAATGAAGTACTGTACAAGTCTACACAATGTGCAAAATTTACTGTGGTTCAAGATTTACAATATCAAATATGCAACATTATGGTAGCAAAGTTTTGTCACAGTTTTGATATTCTGGACAATATCAGAATATAATGAAAACTTAGCTGATCTTCCTTGTCATGACTATTTCTAAAACATTCATATTTTGGAGTGGGCAAACATGCTGATGTAAAGCAAGTTATATTACAAGGTTAAGCTTTCTTTTTCTTAAAAAAGTTCTCAAACAAATTGTTTTTGATGCAGTATCCTTTCTATACGAGGTCGAAGTCTTTCCGATCATGGTCAGTGCAGGCGATTCCAGCCAGAGCACCTGAATCAGAAGTGTTGAATTTCCATGTGCAGATCACAGACCACGTACATTTTGCCTTCATCATATAAAGCCACCAGGAACGGATACCACACATCAAAGTGAATGGGTAGAGACACTCAGAAGATTAGTTAATGCAAGCGATTGTGATGTTCACAGTATATTGTGAGTAAAGTAGTCACACTTTGGAGTGTAGCAAATGCAATGCTGATAAGTAATGCATGCGGTTCTGCATTAGAATAGCAATTTGGAAAACAAAACATATTCGGGACAAGCTTTTGTGCCAAAAACGCTTCTATTAAACAAAGTAATTTTTGCATGAATAAAGTTCCTCGTGTATAGTAATAGAAATGTTGTTTTGCTTAATAGTGGTTAAAGTACACACCATTTGATGAAACACCCACGTTTTTCATGAGAATAGAAATTGGGAACAAATAACGTATTTGGGGAAAAGCTTTTGTGTCAAAAACGCTTCTATTTAGCACGAATAGGATTCCTTGCGTAATACGAGTGTTGTTTTGCTTATTGCAAGCTAACTTTGACATTATTTGATGAAACACACGTGTTTCTCTGTTGGAGTAGTGATTTGGAGTGAGAAAAAAAACAAACAAACACGCAATACGTGTTCACGGAAGTAGAATGACTGACCTGTTGCTTTAACTTAAATCGTCGGGAGTACCTTTGAAATATTGATTAGGAATGATATGAACCTTTTAAAATTTAAATGAGTTGAGGGCAATCAAAGCGAATCAAAGTGGGCAGGTATGTCCCTGAAAAGACGACCCCCTACTTTTAAGAACCACAATTACAAACCAAAACTAGAACTGCCGCTTTATAACTGCTGGCAGTGATGACCGGGTACCCAGACGTCCGCCTTTGATACAACGTGAGACTTTCTGGAGATGATAGTCGCAAAGTTTCGCTTTGATAGGATAAGTGGTTGCAGAGAAAACATTCTTTAAGAGTGATACAAACACAGCCCTGCTTCAATACAGCGCGGGACTGACGAGTTACGAATTGGGTAGCACAAAGTGTTCAATCTATAAATTATGTATGCAGTTCGCCCTTTTTCCTGGGGACATTGGCGGTATCAATTGAATTGTTGTTCCTGTACCCTCAAATGCATGCAGGTACAGCCAAATGAGCCTTCTGTAAAAAAAAAAAAAAATCTAAAAGTTCTCAAATTCAAATAATTAAATAATTCTTGCTGCCAAACCGTGTGGCCGATCGGGTTGAAATTTTAAAACTGTGCTTCACATGTGGGCTAAATAATAATTTTGAAGTTTCACATATATTGACAGCAGTTCCAGAGTAAACATTAATTAATATTTCCCCTTCAATCCAACATGGATGCCAAACCCTGGGCCTGATCGAGTTGAAATTTAAAACCTTCATTCCACATGACTGTTCCATCATAACTCTGATGTTTCACATTTATTGATGCAGTAGTTCCAGAGTAAACATTAATTAATATTTTTCCTTCAATGCACTAAGGCTGCCAAACGATGTCTCGTACATCAAAAGGTGGTGAGAATTTTTTATTCGTCATGGAGAGTCGGTCATACTGCTGGAGTTTCCCCTCGATTTGTTCAGCCGTTTCAGAGAAGAAGACTTTTAAAGTTATTAATTTTCAATCCAAGATGGCTGAGGAACCATGTGACCTATGACATCACAGATTTACATTCTGCTTCCAACCGTGTAGTGAAACAGGTATGTGACGTTTCGTGTTAATCGGAAAAGGTGCGTTTTTCTATCCAAGATGGCCGCCAAACCCTGTGACTTGTGAAGTCATAATTTTTACCATGTATGTAGACATCATGGAAGATGACAGTTGCAAATTTTCACTTCGATAGGTTAAGCAGTTCCAGAGAAAACATTATTTAATATGTTCTTAAATCCAACATGGCTGCCAAACCATGTGACCTATCAATTAGAAATTAACAAACTTGTATTCACTACTCGTGAGCAATAGGTATGTGAAGTTCCCCTTGATCGGACCAGCCGTTCTGGAGAAGATGTTTGAAGGTTTTATGGTAAATTCAAGATGGCCACCAAACCATGTGACCTATCAAGAAGAAATTAACAAACTTGAAAAAGGACCTCATTGCGAATATATGTGTAAAGTGTCATCTCAATCTGTCCGACCGTTCTGGAGAAGATGATTGTTTAAAATTTATTAATTTTCAATCCAAGATGGCTGACGAACCATGTGACCTATGACATCACAAATTTACATTCTGCTTCCAACCTTGTAGTGGAACACGTCTGTGAAGTTTCGTGTTAATCAGAAAAGGTGCGTTTTTATATCCAAGATGGCCAAACCATGTAACTTGTGACGTCATAATTTTTACCATGTATGCAGACATCATGGAAGATGACAGTTGCAAATTTTCGCTTTGATAGGTTAAGCAGTTCCAGAGAAAACATTATTTAATATTTTTTCTTAAATCCAACATGGCTGCCAAACCATGTGACCTATCAATTAGAAATTAACAAACTTGTATTCACTACACCTGAACAACAGGTATGTGAAGTTACCCCTTGATCGGACCAGCCGTTCTGGAGAAATGTTTGAAGGTTTTAGGGTAAATTCAAGATGGCCACCAAACCATGTGACCGATCAATAAGAAATTAACAAACTTGATAAAGGACCTAATGGGGAATATATGTGTAAAGGTTCACCTCAATCTGTCCAGCTGTTCTGGAGAAGAAGATATTTAAAATTTATTAATTTTCCAGCCAAGATGGCTGACGAACCATGTGACCTATGACATGATAAATTTAAATTCTCCTTCCTTTCGTGGACTGTAACAAGTGTGTGAAGTTTCGTGTAAATCGGATGTCTGTTTTTCTATCCAAGATGGCTGCCAAACCATGTGACTTCTGACGTTATAAATTTTTACCTGATGGAAGATGGCAGTTGCATATTTTTGCTTCGATAGCTTAAGGAGTTCCAGAGAAAACATTATTTAATATTTTTCTTAAATCCAACATGGCTGCCAAACCATGTGACCTATCAATTATTCATTAACAAACTTATATCGCCTACACGTCCAGAATATACGTGTGAAGTTTCCCCTTGATCTGACAAGGCGTTCTAGAGAAGAAGATGTTTGAAAGTTTTAGGGTAAATTCAAGATGGCCGCCAAACCATGTGACCTATCAATAAGAAATTAACAAACTTGAAAAAGGACCTCATGGGAAATGTATGTGTAAAGTTTCGCCTCAATCTGTACAGCTGTTCTGGAGAAGATTTTTGAAATTTTTTTTTTTCAAAACTAGATGGCTGCCGAATCACGTGACCAATGACGTCACAACAAATTTTTTCTACGGTGAATTTATGTGTAGATGAGGCTCAAGAAATTTCAGATTTTTCCAGCGTTCTACTTGATGAATTTTCATCGGCATACCGCTTCACCGATGACGTCATGAAAAATCACACGTGTTCCCTATAGGGAGCTTAGTAAAATGTATCAAGCGAAATTTTTTTTCCATTGCACAGTTTCAGAGATACAGAGGTCCAAAGTTTATCGGTTTTTTTCAAGATGGCGCCCGTATCACGTGACCTATAACATCCTAGTTATTAATTAAGTATGCTATCAAAAAAGATACATACTATGGTGAAAATTTTGTGTCGATCGGACTTAGTGTTCCTGAGAAAGTGATTTTTAAAGCGAAACAACCTGTAAATTGCCGGCGGAAAATGAATAATAATAAACAGAAGAAAAACAATCGGTTACCCAGTCCATTTGACTGGGTACCCTAATTATACATTTTAATTTCCTTCATCGCTTTTTGAAGTTGACAAATTCAGCTCTTCACCATCGAATCAACCAAACCATGTAACAAATCTATCCTCCATTTCTTTCTTATTTTCATTTTATTTTCAACAAATCGATCCTTTCTTACAGCATAAACCAAAGTCGGAAATTAGAATCTTAGTCGTTACATTACAGTACAGTACAGTACTCACAAATGTGATCAGTTTACTCACTAAATGTAGAACACTTGTTCTCACATAAAATTTATGGTATACATTTATGCTGTATGGTTGTATCGTAAAGTTTCTGTCTACACATGAAATTTGAATGAAATGCTAAACTCCTATGCAAATAGAAATGCTTGATAGCCTTTCCTTTCGATGAGGAGGAAGGCACATGAAGACTGAGTTTCAGTAGGATTGTCACAGAGAATCGCCGCTTTACAATTCCGACCACTAATAAAGGTCTGGTTTTACTTACCTTCGGCGATGGGGAGATGCTACTGGTTCATCCATGGCAATCTACCTTGTTGTAGTATGGCATAGATGAGTAAGGCCGCAGCACCATACACGTCTTGAAAAATCTTGGAACAAACTCCACTGAAGTTAAGATTATTCCTTTGAACTCATCAGAATCAAGACATGCTTGGGTTCCTTATGGCATATAGTTCTGCAGTTGTTGGAAGTCTCATTCATATCAACTGGTGATTCAGGACTTTGTGGGTATTTTTTTCTTTTTCACAGAATGTAGTTCCTGAGAATTTTAAAAAACAGAAGATGGGGGCTGGAGGTAGATGTGTTATGGGCTGCAAGCATCCCATGAGCTACAGGCTTCCCACCATAAATGTATGGAAATGAAACCAATCAAATAAAGAAAGTCACCATGGGTTAAAAGAGATATAATGTTTAACAAATTGGTTGCAATTCTACAAGTGAGTGATTGAAATTATAGAGGGAGTGCTTGCTGTTGATGTAATAAACACGACTTCCAGAACACATTTGAAAAGATACCACACAAAAGACTAGTCCGTTAAGGTTTGGGGTTGAGCTATTGGTAAAGTATCAATCCAAAAGAGAACTGTCTGAAGGATGGGAAGAAAAGAGCGATTACGAGTTGGAGAATCTTAATCTGTGAAGTCCTTTTCCGGTTATTTCTCCGAAATAAGCTCAGAGTGGGTCTGGCCGTTCTAGCCGTTCGTCTATTAACATTTGACTAAAACATATTCTCCTCACAAACTACCCGATCGATATGGACCAAATTTGGTGCGATGCATCAGGACAGCAAGGTCTCATGGATGTGTGCTCCCCATCTGGATACGCCCCCTATAAAGAGGGTGAAAGGGGGGTTTTGCCCAAATATCGGTATTTTCTTTAAAAATCTCAGAAACCACAAGATAAATCCAGACCGAACTCGCCACGAGGCATCGGGACCATGCCCGAACCTTAAATTGTGCTCCCCATGGCCATAAGTCCCCTGGAAAGGGGGCCTCGGCCTCCCTCCCCTCATATTCACAAAAACATATTTTCCTCACAAACTCCATGACTGATATGGAACAAATTTGGTACGATGCATCACAACAGAAAGGAATCATGGGGTTGTGCTCCCCATTCAGATCCACCCCTTGTAAGAGGTTGAAAAGGGCAATTTTGCCTCAAATTCAGGTAATTTATTTAAAATCTTCTCAGACACCAACGGCCAGATGGAGACAAAACACTTCATGAAACATAAGGAGCATGCCGTTAAATTAGGTTGTGCTCCCCATAACCATACCACTTCAGGAAGGGGGACCATGTCCCCTTTCCCCGAATCCCTCATTTTCACCATGCCTGTTGGGGAAAATACCCTTCAGTCCTAGACGGGGAGACTTTTACATCATAGGGTTCCTTCAGGTATCAGTCAAATCAGGATGACCATCATGGTGTGGGAAACATTCTGGCTGCATTGCTACTGTTACACCAACATAACACACCAGAATTCCTGGCTTTGCCTCTCCTGCACTGTTGTCACATGACACACTCCCAGTTCAGGAGGTATATTGTGCCCATGACACACTCCCAGGACTGTTGTCCAATGAAACATTCGCAGTTATATGGACACTCAGAAAGATTAAAAACAAAACCTGTCAAAGGGCAGAGGAGCTCCTTGTGAGCCAACGGCCATCAACATCTAGTGCCCAACTGTGTCTGAGGACATCCTCCAGCAGTTGGGTTACTTTTTTGAGGAGGTTGGTGGCAGGATTTGCACTCCGGCCACCGAAAAATCCTTCACTTCTCAAAACACAAAGAAAATTGAAAACCCACTCCATGGGAGTACCTCCTGTGCAGCTTCCCTCCACAGGGCAGCTCACCAGATGACTGGATTGGGGCAAAGCCTTCGTGACTCCCGCTATTTTGTGATAAGAGGAAAAACCACGGGGTAACTTTCCCGGGTCAGATTATGGTAGTGTGTCGGGGTGTTGCTGAAGTGTCCTCCACCAGAGGGCGGTCTCCTTGGGTTAACCTGAGGTGGTCCCTTAGGGTGGTTGCTTGGTATGTCCTATCCCAAAGAGAGGATGATCACCGGTCTCTGTTATCATCTGAGAGCAAGCATTTGAACATCGGTATTGCAGCACTCTCTGAGGTTCGGAGTCCGGATAGTGGCGAGACCAGAGCAGGTGGTTACAACTACTGTTGGTCTGGTCGCTCTGATGGTTACCATGCTCAAGGAGTTGCTGTAGCTGAGCCCAATGACAATTGAGGTAACACCGGTCAACGAGCATATTATGAGACAAAGGATTAGTCACTTGTTGGTTGTCGTTTCCATGGTCTCTGTCTATGCTCTGACTGAGGCGAGTGATCTCACCGTGAAGGACGCATTCAATGCCACACTCGAGTCTGTGGTTGATCAGTCCCACAGGCGAGATATCTTGGAGTCTTGGGGGATTTCATTGCACCGAATGGAACTGAAAGGGATGGTTATGAGACCTGTGTTTGTCTCCATTAGTCTGGAACTGTGAACCAGAATAGTACTAAGTTCCTTGACTTTGCAAGAAGTCATGGACTTAGGGTGGCTGGTTAATGGTGTCAGCGCACACATGCTCATCGCTGGACATGGTATCCCAACACTGGTGGAGGGGCAAAGGAGATTGACCAAGTGCTTGTTGCTGGTCGTTAAAGGATGATCCAGAACTGCAGGGTCTACCGGTGTGCTCAGTTCCTCAATACCGAGCACAGGGTTGTGGCAGCAACTCTGAAGTTGCAGCATAAATCTGGGAGAATGATACCATCTCAGCCGAGGCTGGATGTTGGCAAGCTCAAGGATGAGAGGTAGCTGAGGAGTTTTTGAACAGGCTGAGAGTGGACTTGGGGTGTCTGGGTGCTTTGGAGAATCCTGAAGAGTTGTGAAGTGCCTTGAAGACCACCATCCTTGATATTGCCGGTGGAGGTCTTGGAACTCACCGAAGGGCGAAGAAGAATTTTGTTTCCCAAGGGACACTGGATACCAATGATCAGTCGCAGGGCCAGGCTTAATTGCAGAGCTAAGCTGTTCAGGGAGTTGAGGCGTAAAACTGTACGTGCGCTGAGGGTGGCGAGGAGGCCGATGTGCGAGGAATCTGTGAAAGGGTAGAGCATCACCTGTGGTCAAGTGATTCTTGTCCTGCTTCCCGGGGAATTGGACATTGTGTTCCTCCAAGCCTGTCCCTCGGTGTGCTGCAGTGAGAGCGGAGGGTGGTGGCTCTTGAAAGAGAGGAGTCCAAAGTGAAGGCCTGCTGGACCGGTTACTTTGAGTGGCTGTGCCAGGCTGATCCACCAGCTATTGAGTTGGATGTCAGGGGTGTTACAATCCCTATTATTAACTCTCCAATCAACTGTGATCCACCTTCGTTTGTGGAAACACAGGCTGTGGTGAACCGGTTAAAATGGGTTTAAGCTCTTGGCATCTGTGGCATCCATGCTGAACTTCTCAAGGCTGGTGGAAATGTTGTACTCATGTCAGTGCATGCAGTTCTGTGCTGTTCCTGGAACAGAGACATTATCCCAACTGACTGGCCTTTATGTCCCTCTCTGGAAAGGGAAGGGTGATCGCCAGGACTGCAACAACTACAGAGGGGTGACACTGCTCTCAGTGCTGGTCAAGGTCTTTGCTCGGATAATTTTTGATAGGGTTCGCCACCATCTGCTTGAGCAGTCGTACTTTACACCAAAGAGGTCAACGATTGACCGTATCGTTGCCCTTTCGGCTACTCATCAAACGCAGATGAGAGTTTCGGCAGTGGCTGCTTGCAGCCTATATTGATCTCTGTAAAGCATTTGATTCAGTGAATCGGGATGTCCTCTGGAGGATTCTTGGTCAACGTGGGGTGCCACTAATACTGATCAGTGTGATGTCTGGACTATACTCTGGCACAGAGTGCTGTGAGATGTGGTGATACCATCTCTGACTTATTTGCAGTTGTTACTGGAATTCCTTAGGGGTGTGTATTAGCCCCCACACTTTTCAGCACATGTCGGGACTGGATTTTTGGGAGGATGTCAGAGGGATGAGGCTGCGGTGCATCATTTGGTAATGTCAAGATCTCTGACCTTGATTTCGCAGATGATGCAGTCATCTTTGCGGAGACTCTGGATATCCTTTTGAGGGCCCACGAGGTGCTGAATGAGGAGTCTGAGCCGCTGGTATTACAGGTTTCCTGGATCAAAACTAAGGTCCAGGCTTTCAATGACATCTTGGATGCTGCTATCCTGTCTGTACCTGTTTGTGGTGAGGATGTTGAGGTCACGGAGAGAGTCACTTACATAGGCAGTGATATTCATGTCTCTGCTGGCTGTTAGCCAGAGGTCAACAGACATCTGGTTCGAGCCTGGGGAGTACTGGATCATGGGGTGTGGTGCTGCCAGTACCTGTGCAGGAAGACGAAAGTCCGACTCTTCATGCCCTTGGTGCTCCCAGTCTTGCTCTCTGGATGTGACACTGGACTCCAACCAGGGATCTGAGACAGAGACTTCATTCCTTTGGTACCAGGTCTCTTTGGAAAATCCTTGGAAATTGCTGGTTGGACTTTGTGTCAAACAAGCGGTTTCTGAGCGAGATTCAAATGAGATTTGTTACCTACATAGTCTGTGAGCATCAGCTATGGCTGTATGGACATGTGGCTCGTTTTCTTGACGCTGATCCTGCTCACAAGATTCTCTCAGCGAAGGAGCCTCATGAGTGGAGGAGGCCAATGGCCCGACCACGTGCCTCATAGTTGCAGCAGGTTGATCAGCATCTCATGGAGATGGGGATGGGCCAGGCATCTGCCTGAGCGATGGCAAGACGAAGGCCCTTGGAGTACCGGCAGAAAGTGGATGCAGCGACGCGCTGCTCCAGCGCATGCTCCCATACCTGACCTGACTGACTAAAACCCAAGACACTGAAGATTATGAGCACTTGGCCTTCACATCTGCAGCTCATTAGAAACTAGTCTGGCTGATATGATTGATGGCAGCAGCCAAACATTCCAGACCAGACACAAATAATAGAGTAGTGCATGCATCGAAAGCAATGCACAGGACAGGAGTGAGATTAGAAAGAAACTTCAGAACCTCATCAATCCCATTAATGCAGAGCAACTCCTGGAGAATATTGTCAATATAGGGACTGGGAGAGTGGGTCTACCATCTGTAAATGTGCATGAATCATTAACAGCGGATGCACAGCAAATGTAACAATTTGAAAAAGGGTGGCCTCAAGGATTCTATGGAACCATTTCCAAGAAAATCACCAAAGTGAATGTTACCAAAAAACATGTTCAAGCTGGCAAAGTTCTGTCCTTGTATATGGCAGCTTTGCTGCCGGGTAGCTATCATTTCTTGGAAGCGCCACTGTGCCCCTCTACATGTACACTGGTACTCATTTTGCCAACCTCAGAAGGATGACAGGTTGAGTCAACCCCACCTGGTGTTCATTTAGCAGCCAACAGGGCTCAAACGCAGGAGTCTAAGATCCCAAGCCAGCCACACTAACCACGAAGCCAACACCAGGCTGCTGGCAAAGTGAAAGTCTTTGATACCAAACTGACATATTCATGCATGATGGGACTGCAGACAAGTTCTTATGATGTTCACATCCATGATGTCCTCGCTCATGAAGTTGCACATATTCCTTCATCAATGTTCATGGACACTGGAGAAATGTGCATCTCAAAAGCAAAAGCTCCACTCAAGAATCAGCTGCAAGTTCATAGTATCAGCTAGACCAGGAATTACTGCAGGTACAATCATTGATGGTTCAGCAGTATTTTGGGTCATCCATTGGTCAGCAGGAGGTACTGTCAGAAATTACATTGTCAACTTCAGAAATATTGAGAAAACACTGATGACAGAAGATGTGGACCCCATATTTGACTGACACTATCCATGCAGTAGCAAGGGTGCAACAAGGTCAATGAGAGCAAGAAAAGCAAGCAGAGTACATAAACTTGAACTGGACATGAAATTGTCACCACAGAAGGTGGTCCTGAGGATCACAGTAAACAAGGTGCAACTGATCGAGATGATTTGCACAGAGCTTACAAAAGGATGCTTTGTTTCAGAAGAAACGTCTCAGGTCACACGTTTGTGATAACTGACCAAGGGAAGACTCCTGCAGAGATCAGTAATGGTGGAGTGGTCATTTACAGACATGACGTGGACACAACCCATGAGGAGGCAGATGTGATTGCAGCTGAGCAACTTCTCCTTGTTGTCAAAGACCAACGCCAGGGAATCACTGTTATGTCAGATGACACAGATGTATTCGTACTACTATTGCATTATTACCTCACTGAGACCATTCAAACCTTGGTAACTATGGAGTCCTCAATAGAAGAGAGACAACATTGATATTGGGAAAACTTCTTACAAGCATAGAACAATCATCGATGGGCTAATGGCAGCTTATGCATTGTCTGTGTGTGACACTTGCATGCTACTTTAGCAAAGGTAAAGGTACATCTCTTAAGGTTCTTTGCTCTGGTCATTGGGTCATTCCATGTCAAATCATCAAAGAATCTGCCGTCATCTCTCAGATTTTTGCAAAAACTTTGTATTGGGAACCAATTGGGACCCATGAAAAACGGCAAGAACTCAAATATTTTTGCTAACAGCCTCTTAATTAGTGAGATACAGACTAACGAACTTTGGACTAATTAGCACGACGTCGCAAATTCAAATGGCCATATCTCTAAAAGTATAACACTTAGAGAGCTGGTTTTGGTGTCATTTTAAAGGTATTTTCATGCCCTATGAATTTGTCTGGGCAACATTTTCCTACCTCCAACCACAAAAAAGTTATCACAAAATATAAACTTCAATTGTGAATCCCCAAAAAATGTATTCTTCAAATTTCCTCAAATTCATCCCAGAGGTACCTTATGATGTCAAGAAGCTTCCAGATAAATTTTGTGATGGGCACTCCAATAGTTTCTGAGATATGAGCAATAATGTACATGTACGTATGGCATATAGGTTCGAAAATCAGCATTTGTAATGTATTATACAATCAATAAGTGAGTTCAAGTACACAGTGTTCACTAACCTGACTTAGGCTTTCAATTTCCTCTTCAATGCAGCAACAGCAGCACTTGTTTCTTCCCCTCAGGCCCAGTTGAAAATGAAAGTATATGATACTTCAAAGCAATTGATGGTCGTTCCCTGTGTTCCATGTCATGGCTAGGTTAGAATGATTGTATAAGACATTACAAATGCTGATTTTCGAACCTATATGCCATACGTACATGTACATTATTGCTCATATCTCAGAAACTATTGGAGTGCCCATCACAAAACTTATGTGGAAGCTTCTTGACATCATAAGGTACCTCTGGGATGAATTTGAGGAAATTTGAAGGATACATTTTTTGGGGATTCACGATTGAAGTTTATATTTTGTGATAACATTTTTGTGGTTGGAGGTAGGAAAATGTTGCCCAGACAAATTCATAGGGCATGAAAATACCTTTAAAATGACACCAAAACCAGCTCTCTAGGTGTTATACTTTTAGAGATATGGCCATTTGAATTCGCGACGTCATGCTAATTAGTCCAAATTTCGTTAGTCTGTATCTCACTAATTAAGAGGCTGTTAGCAAAAATATTTGAGTTCTTGCCGATTTTCATGGGTCCCAATTGGTTCCCAAAGTTTTACAAAAATCTGAGAGATGACGGCAGATTCTTTGATGATTTGACATGGAATGACCCCATTGTCTCTTCTTGGAAGAATGGATGTTCCAATGTCAGATGCCATGAAGCAAACCACTGAATTAATGACTGCTTGTTATAGAGTAGCAGGCTGTAACACCATGTCAGAAGCACAAATGGCAGTTTGGACTTCCAAAACCGGTAAAGGTTGCACATTACCTCCAAAACTGAGTTCAATACCACTCACAACTGAAGCATTTCTTGAAAATGTGAAGCAAGAACATTATCAAACAAGTATATGGTGATTTGTGAAACAGAGACCCACCAGACCATGATGTTGAAATGTATGGCTAGAAAAAGGATGATTACCAAATCTTTGGTGCCTGTAACAGTGCAAGCCAACATTGCTCTTGCACTTGATGCTGTCTTGTGATTGATAAAGTGAAACTGTAAAAGTGATGACAGTCCATGCCACACCTTAAGGTGTGGTTGCAAAAGTGCAAATTTGCCGAGCACAGTCTTTTGTGCTCGTCATAGAAGGAGAGAGAGGACATTGGGACCATACTCTGTGCAGAGCGTTGGTGCTGCTTCAAAAGTCTCCTTGGCTATTGGGCACAATCCTGAACGGGTTGCCATTCCGACACAGTATACCAGCATGCTGGCACTCATTTTGCCGAACTCGGAAGGATGACAGGCCGAGTTAATCCCACCTTGTATTAATTCAACAGAGAAGCGGGATTTGAACTCAGGACCCGAGGATCCAAAACCTGCCATTCTAACCATTAAGCCCAAACCAGGCATGTCATGGAAGGAAATGTTGTATAATTTGAGCATAGTTAAACAATAATAGTAGGATTAAAGAACTAATAATGCATTGTCGGCTCCTTAAAATGTCAGTTCTTTCAGGCTACAAATTTACCTTTGTTAATAATAATGAGATGTGATTGTCTCATTGTAATCCAATTTTCTTTCATAATATACAGTACATACTGAATGATGTATTTTAGAAATAAAATGCATGTCCCAGTGTTTCTATTACATTTCTTGCCCTGAAAAAACTAAACATGAACCAAAGGATCACAATTCCATGTGGCTTAAAATTTGAATTGTAGGATGTAGTATTTTTGGGCAGCCATCTTCGACGCCATTTGCCATCTTGATGATGGCACTAACTATTTAATATACAGGCTTGAAAATACTTTCTTCACATTCCTTGACCCAGAAAATGTGGAAGTCCATCAAAACATCACTGCTCCATGTTGTATTGGTGCAGCTATATAACATATGAATTAGAAATTTGGCAGCCATCTTGGACGCAATATTGAAATACTGAAAACGCTCAAGGGTGACGAGATGTTACTCGGCCGCTTTTTAATGAGGAGGTTGTGTGCTTTCAAACGATACCAAGAACAAAAATATAGACCACTTTCAAAGGTTAAACCCAGTTTCTGCTAGACTAATATGTTGCGATAACATTGGCAGATGCCATTCAATACTGAATAACACAAAACAGAGGGGTAATACCCCTGGGCAATCACCTGTTAGCGGCTGGATAAGATAACCAGGGAACCACTGCTGGCCATGGGTGACCCACAAAATATGTGATGGAGAAGGAAATACCTATGAATTTTTTATTAATGCCATGAACAAACTTTGGTACATCACGGGTGATGAAGGCTGTGGTCAACTTTAATTGAAAGTGTGTGTGTGTGTAGTTTGGGAGAAAAAAAAGCAAATACATATTTTAGGGGGCAACTCCCCCTTTACACCCCCCTGAGACCGCAATTTTTCCAATTTCATGAACAAACTTTGGTACATCACAGGTGATGAAGGTTGTGGAGAAGTTTCATCGAAATTGTGTGTGTAGTTTCGGAGAAGAAAGGAAATACATATTTTGGGGGACACCCTCTTCCACCCTGATTTTTCTAATGTCATGAACAAACTTTGGTACATCACGGGTGATGAAAGTTGTGGTGAAGTTTCATCAGAATTGTGTGCGTAGTTTCTGAAAAGAAACCAAATATCTCTTTTAGGAAGCCCCCCCCTGTAGATCCCAATTTTTTTTAATACCACAAACAATCTTTGGTACATTATCGGTGATGAAGTTTGGAGTCAAGTTTCATCGGAATTGCCCGTGTAGTTTTTGATAAGAAAGCAAATACCTATTTTAGGAGGCAACTGCCCTGCAGACCCAAATTTTTTTTAATACCACAAACAATCTTTGGTACAGACAGGGTGATGAAGGTTGTGGTGAAGTTTCATAAAAATCGTATGTGCAGTTTCAGAGAAGTTGCAAATGTTTGTGAATGAACGGAAGGACATACGGACGATGCACCATCCCATAAGCACCCCAGAACTACGTTTCAGGTGAGCTAAAAAGGATATTATGTTGTCCTCAAATAAACCTGCATAAACGAGAGTTCCCAGAACACCTTTCCCAGTGCCATCTTGAGAAACAACAACATGGGTGGGGTCTACGAGTTGGAAATTTGATTGGTCTTGAGGTTTTTGTTTTTTTAATGCGTAGTCGAGGCTCGTGGAAGATCAAGTACAGTGAACGGATGAGGACGTAACATTAAAAAAAAACAGGATGCAAAGCATGCATGCATGGGGTGGACAAGATAGACACAGAAGAAAACTCCAAGGAGGGAAAACTGGAAATTGGAAGGAGAAGGGATTTGAGTGGGGTTAACGAGGGTAGAAAAGATCATAGTTCAGGATTTGGGACCATCTGAGATGGTGGTGAACAGCTGTCTTTAAGACCTGGAGGGAAGAATGAAATTGAAGAGTATGGTGAAGTTGTTCCACAGGTGGGAAGAAAGAGAAACAAATGAGTGAAGATGAGCAATGATTTTTTTTACAGTTGAAATTAGCTCTAAACAAGGCTAAGAACCAATAAATGTATGGGGCTACAAAAGAGAAGAAAAAAAAAAATAAGAAAAGAAGAACGATCAAAGATGAACGAGGTCGAAATTTATATTATTTTTGAAAGGAAATGGATCATAAGATGTGGGGAAGCATGTGACCGGAAAATAATTCCAAAATGATGCAGCACGTCGAAAAAATAGCTGCTGACATAGCTCTGTTTTATACCTAGGTATGGGCAGAGTGAAAAGGTGTGAAGTGGTGGCAAAACGAGTCTCCCACCCAAAGACCCTGACAGAAGGGTATTTGGGTGGGAGACCAAGTTGGAAAGAGCAGTAGAGCAATTACCATGAAAATATCTGTAAAACAAACTTACAGTTGCAAGAGACCGACAATGTAAAACTGTTTGCAGAGAAGAGCCAGGCTCCACTCCAACCAAATTGACGACACGCTTCTGGAGCCTGTCTTAAAAGTCAGTGCTTCTCAACCTTTTTCAACTCGAAGCTCACTCTGGCTCTGAGGAAATTTTCGAGGCCCATCATATAGAATCGTAATGAGAAAAATGGCAATAAAACTTAATGCCAAAACAAATCATTATGCTTACCTTTAATGAGACACTTGAGCTTGCTTCTTGGAAATAAGATGGTCAAGTCGTGGTTTGATGGGCGACAGGCTCACACGCAAAGTGGCATTCAGAGTGTCTGTTTTTAGACTATTTCGTGCTTTTGATTTTGTCACAGTTACAGTCGAGAAGCCCGATTCACAGAGATAGGTTGTGGTGAATGGTAAAAGAAATTTGATGGCATGCTTTGACAAAGAAGTGTATTCACTGCTTGCCAATATCCAGAACGAAGGGAGGTCTACTTGTGCATGCTGAAGCTTCAGACTACTGTCTGCAGAAAGTTGCATCACTTCATTTTCAAGTACAATGGACAAGGCCACATCTTCTGAAGCAGGATCCACTGAGAAAGGGTTCAAAATCAAAAGGTTTCCTTGCCTTGGGTCCTCTGGAAAGTAGTCTGCAAACTTTTGTGATAACTCGGTCAAATGCTGGATTATGAGCCCAGATATGGCTGTATGAGGAGTGGATTCCAAAGTTTCACTCAGAAGTGGAAACATCTCAAGTCATCCATCCTTCACTTTTCTGTTCCAAAGAACAAGCTTTTTCTTGAAGCCTTCAATTTTGTCAGCAACCAAGAACACTGAACTGTTCCTACCTTGCATTGATATGTTGAGCTGATTTAACTGGTCAAACACATCTGACAGGTAAGCCAATTTGGCACAAAAGTTATCATTACTGTCATGATCAGCAAGTGGTGAGTGTTTCTCTTCAAGGAACATGTAGACTTCATGTCTCAGTTCAAAGAGGCGATTAAGCATACGTCCTCTTGAACGCCACCTCACCTCACTGTGGTACAGAAGCTGCAAGTGATCAGAATCAAGTCTTTCACACAGTGCAGCAAAACACCTTGAGTTGAGTACACTCTTCTTGATGAAGTTCACAGTTTTAACAGCTACATTAATGACTTCATTCAGTTCTGGTGACATCTGCTTTGTTGCCAGATTTTCTCTATGTAAGAAGCAGTGGGTCTTCTTGGCATCTGGCGCCCTCTGTTGGATCTGTTTTACAACACCACAATGGACTCCTGTCATTGATGCAGCACCATCTGTACACACACCTACGCAGTTATTCCAATCAATACTCTTGTCAGTGAAGTATTTGTCAAGGCAGAGCATTACATCATCTGCAGCTGTTTTTGAGGGAAGGTCTTTGCAAAACAGTAGATCCTCATGAACATCACTGTCCCCGCAGTACCTCACGAAAACTAGCAATAAAGCATTATTGCTAATGTCAGTAGATTCATCCAACTGAATGGAAAAATACAGACTGGCCTTTATTTTTTCCACCAGTTGGCATTCAATGTCATCACTCATTTCAACAATTCTTCTCATCACAGTATCATTAGAGAGTGATACGGACTGAAGTTTGGTTGCAGGTGCCTCTCCAAGAATTTCTCGACACATATCAACAGCACTGGGTAAAATAAGCTCCTCCGCGATTGTGAAAGCTTTCTTGCTACGAGCAACACGAGCAGCAACCATGTAGCTGGCTTTCAATGCTGATTTTGACTGAGTTGTAAATGTTGTAATCACTTTCTGCTGTGCCTGAAGTCCAGCCCTTTTCCTCTCAAAATATTCCTTTGGCTTACCTGCACTATTCAGGTGTCTTGTGTTTAAGGTCTCTGAAGCTTTGACGGTTTAAGCGCCTCGTTTGACAGGATTTCAGCACATTCAACACACTGTGCTTTTGGCTCAACATCACTGCCTCCCATCGTGAATCCATATTTAATGTAATCGGGGTCATATTTCCTCACCACAACCTTTCGAGATTTTTCCGTAGTAGATTTGTCTTCTCCATCACACATTCGTTTCAAAAATCGATCCATTTTCGGTTCAAGAAATTATCCGCGAAAGTTGAAAAGTTCACAAAAATTTCAAGTTCGTGAACGCATGAATTAAGTACAAGGCACGTACATGCATACACACTCATCGCATATATGCGCACGTGCACAATACACACATACACACGGATATAGTACGTTCACATCACAGTTACATGTAGATCGAACGCGTGTAAACCACCACTGCATAAACATAACATGACGTACGTAAGCACAAAATGACTCGATCTATCTCTCTCGCGCGCGCGCTCGCGAGACGGTTTCGGAAAGATGGAAGTACAAACAGACCGAGCTGAATTCCAGCTGTGTCGTGTAAGTCTTACACTGTAAGATCAGACCCTTTTTTATAGACTTCTTCTTTTATTTTCTTTTTTGCCGACCTCACGGCCCACCTGTGAGGGCTCCGCGGTCCACCGGTTGAGAAGCACGGTTACAAGTGATGCTGGATTTAGGTACTTTCACGAGAAGGGGGTTAAGAGTGGACCGTGCGAGTCCTGCAGGAACCTGGAGGGGGTGGGAAGTACGGGAAAAAGCACGGAAAGAGCAAGACCAGAAAGGAGGTGGGAGAAGACAGAGACCACAAGCCTGTCTGTGATGACAAGGTGATAGACCCATAGACTTTGCTTCAGCACGGGAGATTAAAATGATGATGAAGGCCTTGGTTTCCAGGGCATCAAGCTGAGCAAGATGTGAGGCAGGGGGAGCACGATGTGAGACAAGAGAGCCAGCCCAGAGGGGAGAGCAGTATTCGATCAAGCTGCTGATGAAGGCATTGGAGGTGGAAAGGAGATTAGGTGTGGCAAGGAAGGACCTTGCACAATGGGGGATGCCCAGTCGGCGGCTTGCTTTGGAGGCCAATTTTGAAATGTGGTGTTCCCAAGAAAGATCATGGCTGATAGACCAAGGAGTTTCAATGATTGAACTTCCTCAGGAGGATTGTAATGAAAGTAGATGAGGGAGAGAGATTGTGAGTGTCAGATTTGTCAGGATTGGAAAAGATGCCAAGTGTTTGACCAGCTTGTGATGTATTATTTTAGATTTGAAGAGAGGGAAGAGGCTGCAGCCCACCTGTCTGAATGATGAGTGAGGGATGTCACAGCAAAGGGTGGAGTTATCAGCCAAAAGATAAAGAGGATTTTCCAGAGTCAGAGAGATCATTAATGAAGATCAGTAAATTGACTGGTCATAGAATACTACCTTGGGGCACTCCAGCCTTCACAGAGAAAGGAGATGAAAGAATTCCATAGAGAGCCACATGTTGGCTACGAAAGTAGAGGAAGACAGAAAGCCATTGGTGGAGTTGGCCTTGGATGCCATTGGCAGAAAGTTTGGAGAGTAAGGTAGGATGCCAGACTGTACCAAAACACACACAAGATATGTCTAGAGAGACGGCTCTGACCTCACGTCTGACATTGAGGGCCTCCATCCATTTTTGGGAGAGTAGAAGCAGCATGTCCAAGGTGGAGTGACCTGGTCTGAAACCAAATTGGTGATCTGAGATGAGGTTGTTGGAGCAAAGGAAGGATTTCATATCAACTGCGATGATGGATTCCATAACCTTGCTGATGATTTGAAGTAAGCTGATAGGTCTTCAGTTGATGGATCAGTTATTGCACCTTTTTATGTGGTGCAGTGATGTTGGCAGATTTCCAAGCAGATGGAAGATGACGGAGCACAAATGACAGGGTGAAAAGGGCAGAGAGACGATGTACAAGACCAGTACAGCAGGTTTTTAGGACACGTGAGATGATGCCGTCTGGTCCAATAGCGGAGTCAGAGTCGAGGGTTGAAAGAACCTTCTCTACCTTCTCAAGTGCAAAAGACAGATTCCAGGAGGATTTGGCTAAAACAGAAAAGGATGGGTGAAGGGTTGAGGACACAAGATTTGGAAGCAAACACAAAATTTAGGTATTCATCTCTTTTACAAGCGGAGCCGGTTGTCGTGTCATGTGAAGAGAGGGAAGGGATGGAAGGGGAGCATACACCAGAGAAAGACTCAACAAGGCACCACCAGGTTTTAAAGCTGTTAGTCCAACTTCTTCGCCCTCCGGTGAGTTCCAAGACATCCACCGGCAACATCAAGGACGGTGGTCTTGAAGGCACTCCACAACTCTTCATGATCCCCAAAGCACCCAGACCCGCCAAATCTCCACTCAGCCTGTTCACAAACTCCTCAGCTACCCTCTCAATGAGCTTGCCAACATCCAGCTTAGGGTGGGATGGTCCCATTCTCCTGGATTTAAGGTGAAACTTAAGAGTTGCTACAACAAGCCGGTGGTCAGTATTGAGGAACTGAGCACTCCGGTAGACCCTGCAGTTCTGGATCATTCTCCAGCGACCATTAACGAGGACATGGTCAATCTCCTTTGCCACACCGCCATCGCTGGAATACCAAGTCCAGCGATGAGCTTGTGGGCGCTGAAACCATGAACCGACCACCCTAAGTCCATGACTTCTTGCAAAGTCAAGGAACTTAGTGCTATTCTTGTTCATAGTTCCTGACCCAAGGGGACCAACACACATCTCATAACCATCCCTTTCATTTCCAGTCGGTGCATTGAAATCCCCCAAGACTAGAAGTGTATCTCGTCTGGGGCACTGATCAACCACAGACTCGAGCGTGGCATAGAATGCATCCTTCAAGGTGAGCTCACTCGCCTCAGTCGCAGCATATACAGAGACCAGGGAAATGACACCGAAGGAGTGACGAATCCTTCGTCTCATAATACGCTCGTTGACCCGTGTTACCTCAATTATCATTGGAGTCAGCTTATTGGACACAGCTACAGCAACTCCTTGGGAATGGTAACCATCAGAGCGACCAGACCAATCGTAGGTGTAACCACCCACCATGATCTCGCCGCAATCCGGTCTCCAAACCTCAGAGAGTGCTGCAATACCGATGTCCAAACGCTTGAGCTCAGATGATAACAGAGACAGGTGATCATCTTCTCTTAGGGATAGGACATTCCAGGCACCCACCTGAAGGGACCGCCTCAGGTTAACCCAAGGAGACCGCCGTCTGGTGGACGAAACCTCAGCACCACACCGACACACTCTCCCTCAATCTGACCCAGGACTGCTACCCAGTGGTTTCCCTCCTATCATCAAAGATTGGGGGTACCGAAGGCTTTGCCCCAATCCCGTCATCCGGCGAGCTGCCCTGCGAAGGGAAGCTGCACAGGAGGTACTCCCACGGAGTGAGTTTTAACAGAAGTGAAACCCACAGAGTGGGTTTAGCCAAACAGAAGTGAACCAATCACTTAACCTGGCTTTTCGCTTCGTGTGCGTGGGGTAATAGTATGACAGTGTCCATCTGTGCTGTTTCCTATCTCTTTACGATATAATTATATTATATTATATGGGGATATAATAGAAATGTTCAAGATCATGAAGGGTACAGATAAAACAGATGCAGGAAAGTTTTTTTTAAAACACCCGTATATACAATGACTGGACCAGGTGACATAGCTTGAGAGTGATGATGGTGTTGAAAGGTGGACTGAATGGAGGTAGTGTATTTCTCATAGAGATCTGTTAACGTATGGAATGGTATTCTTTGGAGGATGGTGGGGGGGGGGGAGGGTAGCAGCAGGGACAGTAGACAGGTTTAAAATAGAACTGGATTGATACCAAGAAGCAATGGGGATAGATGGGTGTAGTGATGCTTAAAGAAGTGAGAGGTAGCTTGTGATTGGAATGCCATGATCCATAGGTATGGGTACCTTGTGCTGATGGGGTCTTTTTGATGTTATGACATATTATAATGTTGTGTCTTGTTAAATATGAACATGTCTATGTTAATGCAACCCATTTTCAAAGAAAGAAAGAAAAAACAACCCACTATCCCCACACCCAACCCCCCCCCCCCAAAAAAAAAAAGTGAATGAAGAGGTCTTATTGGCTATGTATCTCTTTGCCCTTCATCTCCCCTCACGATTCTCCTTCCATTTTCCCATTCCAGTCACCTCTTCCAAACTTTCCCATCCCTTTTACCTATCCACCATCACCTAGCACACACCCAAGAGCACTGCTTGAGTATTACTATCACTCCAGGAGTGAGTGGCGTTAAGTGCTGGGAAAATGGGATGAACCTTTTTCTGAGCTGTTGTTCTCACAACTATGCAATGCCCAGCCCTCCATGGAGGTGGCCAATTTAAGTCCAAATGAGGATCAATTATTTCATTTCCAAGATCTGGAGGGATCAGGTGTTTTTAAACAAATAGATAGTATCACAGCCATTTCATTTGAGAGCAGAAAAATAAATAATTTGGCACAAAAAAGCATCACACATTTCACCTTTGAGACCATTGTTCTGGTGTGCTTTCGATTGAAGTGCATAATCATTCCCGTCAATGATGTTGGCGTGCTTCTTGATATTGCCGCCTCCTGTTGAAATCATCGAAGAGATGCCGTTATATTCTTTCTCAATAAATGTCATCAATGGTTTATCATGCCTTCTATCAGTTTCATCATTTAGGTTTCCATGAAGAGTGGATGTGAATGATGCAAGATAATCTGAAATACAGTCTTCGCCAAATGCTTCTTCTTCATTGTTCAATTCGCCCTTCAACGATGGCGCAGGCTGAAACAAGCCAAGGTGAGACAGTGGGGCACTTCTTTGATGAAATGCATAGCGATCTTCATCTGCTGGGCCAGGCACCGGTTGCAGTACGTTCTGACTGTGCAAAGGTTTTGGAGGTTCAACATAAATTGCCAGGCCAGAGCTCACCATCTCTTCGTTAATATTGATTGGAAGGAGTTGGGTAGTATCCTTCACAATGATCTCCAAAAAATCCTGCACACTGAGGAATCAATTCCATTGAAAAAAAAATGAGTCAAACAACAACAAAAAAATAACAAGAAAAAGTACAAGTTTACACAGGAGAAATGAAACTGCAGCTAACATTCTCCTCTGCACGTGATACTAAAAACTTAAGTAAATGTACAATTTCTCCTTTTTCACTGCAGAAAGTTTGGGTGTTGTTGGCTGGGGCTGAGAGTTGTCCTGTCCCCATAATAAATGTATTTAATCCCCATAATAAATTGAAGGCTATAGAATACCACAACATCAATGCGTTCATGTTTGTGTCAGATTCGAGCAAAACAGCACCCATGATGATAACACATGGTGAGTTTTGAGTGACGAAGAACATTAAACAACTTTTGATAAATTAATATTTATTGAAATCGGAAGAAAGACATAGTTTTCATGCAAGTGGGAACAAAGCATTACACATGATTTTCATCCTCGTAAAATTGATTACCGAATTTTCCGGTATATAAACCGTTTTATCGGAAAAAAAGGTAAAAGTTGGGGGGGTCGGGTTAAAACACGGGCATAGAAAAAAAATCTGTCTTAAAAACGAAAAAAAACGATCAATGTTGAATATCAATTATATTCCAAATGAATAATTATAATGCAGTTGGAACTGCTGTGAAGCTCAATTCCACCATTTAAATTTTGAAAAATGGTTCAGGTTAAGAGTTTTTCCAGCGTTTTATTAACTGTGTGCGGAAATTAAATAATTTAAAACCAGGTAGACACCCGGAGTTTAGATGTGTGGTATATATAGAGCCTCAGTCTGCAAATGCCATTAAACACAAAAGAAGATTACCCAGTCTCACAGCAAAAGAAGAATTATTCACAACAGCTCGAGTCCAATAACGGAGCACCGACCTCAAATAAGCTTGTGTGGCAAGCTTCCTTCCTATGTCGTGTTCAAGAGGAAGACACTGCCCAAAGACAAGTTTCTAGCGGGGTCATTGTTCATGCACAGCAGAAGGGGTGGATAGACGAGGGACTTGTAGTGGTGACTATCTTTTTACATGAACATCTGATGCAGGCAGAATTAATCCACCAAGCTTGTTCCTTACATGCTGACGCGATGCTGGGAAATGCTGGATCGCGGGGCGTGATTTAAAATTAGGAACAACCAATCAACCCCAAGTACTTTTATATACGAGAACAGGAAATGGATTTAAAAGGAAGAAGAAGAATTTCACAAGAGCGAGGAGTCACGTGGGACGGTGAAGCTTGAAGAAGAACCAGTGGTGCTGGGTTCTTTTGGCTTCGTTTGGTTCTCTTCATTTTCCCTCATTTATATCAGCGGTTCCTAACTTGCCTCCCGCGGATTACTCGCATTGACCAGATGAATTTTCTTACTTCACAGGCCTTTGCATTCGACTCAAGTTTCGGGGGAACATTAGCTGTATCTCGCTGGAATCATCGCAGATGAACTTTCCTATTCCCCAAACTTGGTATTTTCATCAGTTGAAAATCAACATTTCGTGATGTGTTTCCCACCGGGATTGTCGACCCGGATTCTGAGGAGCATTGGCCACATGCATGTTGGTTGAACTTTCACCATTACTCCCGTCGCTACTTTGGCTGAGCATTATGTTGACTTGGAGACTGCCGGCGTTCATCGGGAGGATGAGAAAGGTTGACCTTCCGATGATCTGCGGCTGGATCGTCAAGGTATGGGAGGAGATACCGTCAGACATCATCAAGCGAGCATTTCTGAAATTCTGCATCTCCAACAACATGGACGGCACAGAGGACGACATCATTTGGGAGGAGAAGGCTGCAAATGATGGTGACAGCAATGTGGACTTGCTCTGATTCAGACAAGGAGTTACGTGCCGTCTTCGACGAGGAAAACATTGATGAGGATTTCCTCGGGTTCAGCTGAAAAGCTTCATCAACCCCAAACGGCCCTTTTCAGGACCACAAATCCACAATAAATGTGTATGATATGTGGTATGAATCCCTTTTCTTCCTTTTTCTAGGAACAAAATAAAATCCTCTTTATAAAATTAAAAAATAAATAAATAATAAAAAAAACCTTGGTATCCTCTCCTCTCTCTACAACTTCTTGAAAATGAGAATAAGACTGTTGGACAAAATTAAGCGGATATGGGAGTCAGCACGTTGATACCTCCGTCACTGTTCCGAACAAAGTTAATGTACAAACGGACTTATATCTGATCAGAAAATAAAATTATCAATATATTCAATTATTTTGAGGGTGAAAAACACGGGTGCGGTTAATACATGGCTGCAGTTTATATATCGGAAAATGCGGTATATGCAGTTTTGGAACAAATTCTAGAAACAGGAAAAAACAAGGGATATAAAACAAACAACATGAAACAGAATCATAACACGAAGAAATAAAACGGCATAAAATAAAACTTGCAGATTTTCTTGCATTCTGTGAAAAACATGTCCACCCAGAAGAGAAATTGTCCGCATGATAAAAGCTGCATCACCTGCCACTAATACCTGAAAATATTATTCAACCTACATATGCTGCAGAAAGTTTTTTTTATTTATTTATTCTTCCATCAAAGCCAATGGACTCCTGAGGAAAATAATAGATCCACAGATATGTGTGTATATATACAGGCCATTGCTGCTCCTACGGTTGGCAGTGAGTGCTCCGGAAGCAGCAGGGGAAAGAGAGTGGCATCTATTTGTGGGAGAATTGTGTATTCAGGCTGTGGGTCACCCCAATAGCTCAGATGGCAAAGCACTGGTACGGCTCTCCAGAGGACCTGGGTTCAATGGATTCCTGGTCTGGGCATGCAATGTTTCCCACACATGCATATAATCTTTATTTCATATATATGTGTGTGTATATATATATATATATATATATATATATATATATATATATATATATATATATATATATATATATATATATATATATATATATATACAGTAGACGAGGCGTAAGTCATCACCATCGGGACCGAGAAAAAAGTGACGACTTAGAAATGTTACGACTTACGCGTATGCGAACATTCATGATGACTGTGGGGTGAAGGATGAAGTCGCGCGTGGCCTGGACACATATGTGTGAGAGCCGGCTATTGTACCAAAAGGAAAACACAATCCTCGGGGCATAGGTGGGGGTGAGTTGGTGAGTTGGAAAGTGATCAAGCAAAGATGGAATTCATGAATCAGTTTATCAAAAGTAAAGATAATGAACAACTATGTAAGACAACTCGTACACCATCGGTGATGGTATGGTGTCAAATAACATGACACACAGTCATCGTGGTGATGATTACCACTCAATGCCTATGTGTAAGTGAGTGCGGTAATGTACAAAACAAGCCAATATAAAACCATGATCGGACTTCAACACTAAGCTCGATCAATCCTTTACTTCTTCGCGAAGTAATCCGTTATGTTTGACTGCCTCAAACTCTTGGGCATCTGGTGCATGAGAAAGGATTCAAACCGGTCATTGTATTCCATGATGTTGGCTGGGCAATCCTCCACCGAAAGACAGTATCGGCCGAATATTTGGCTGAATCGGCCAAAACCGAATATTTGGCTGAGCCGACATTTGCCGAAACCAGATGATGAGCGCATCATCGACATCTTCAAAGGACACACATTTCACACTTCCCACCGGCCTCACGATCTTCTCCACTTGTCCAAATATCTTGCCCTTATTCTTCAAGATATCGTTCAATGTCTGCCGTTTGATGTCCAACTTCTCAGCTTTGTCTGTTTTCTTCATCAGTGGATTTGCCTCGCAAAACTGGATAATGTCGTATTTCTCTTGGTAGGTTTTAGTTGTAAGCTTACGCTTAGTCGCCATTGTCCTGCCTGCAGTGCGATCAACGTGTGTACGCAGTTATAAATAGCCTATCACTAACGGTATACACCAATGAGCGAGCATCACGAATCCATGAAATCGGGCTTCTCATGAGGCAGCAGTTCCGTGTGACGAGTTAGGAGTGTTAATTTACTTGAGTTTCCATTACGTGGGAATGGACAACATCTGACGACTTAGACGAAGTGACGATTTAGAGATGACGACTTACAGAGGGATGACCCTTTATTCAAAGGGATTTAACATGAGATAAATTCGGGACTTTTTGACGCTGCCGACTTCGGCGAAGTGACGAGTTACACGCTGCCGACTTACACCTAGTCTACTGTATATAAATATATATATAAATATATATATATATATATATATATATATATATATATATATATACACATAGTAAAAAAACACACTGAGACAAAAGGAATGAAATTCTTTGTTAAAACATTTTTTTGAAGAAAAATTTTTTTTGTTGATGGTAATTCAAATTTTTTGTGAAAGTCAATTTAATATCACTCGTATATAAAATAAATTAGGAAATTGAAAAAGTTTTGTTTTCTCTCCACATATTATATTATCATGTACTTGTAATATCTACTTTAACCACAAATAAAATATCCAGGTTACAGTTTGTGGATATTTGTACAGTAAATAATGTTATTGAAGCAATAATAATTTCAAAAAATTACCCCAGTGTAGAGGTGACGGTCATCTCTATAATGTTTTTTACTATCATAATCGATGAACCGGCCAGATATCTCCTAAAACGACAGACGAGATAAGTTTTGAAAATGGCGACTTTCACAACTTTCGTGACCTCGTGACCTTGACCCTGACCTCAAATCCGGGAAAAAATATGTCGTTGGGTATCACTCATCGACCTCCACCCACATATCAAATTTCATCAAGATCGGAAGTAAAAAGTTTTCTTTGTACCGGGAGGTGTTTTTGACCATCTTCCAGGTTACGTGGTGGCCAAACGGGAGGGAAATTCAAAAATCTGTCCAGTTAGATACAAGATAATATTTTTTACTATCATAATCAATAAACAGTTGCCGAATATCTTGTAGAATGGCAGACTAGATAGGTTTTGAAAATGGCGATTTTTATAACTTACGTGACCTTGATCCTGACCTTGAACCCGGACAAAAGTTATATTGTTGTGCAACACTCATCGACCTCTACCCACATACTAAGTTTCATCAAGATCGGAAAGAAAAATTGTTGACGGACGGACGGACGGACGTACGGACATTTGGTCCGGCTTTATTAGGTCATCTCGGTGGAGATGACCTAAAAACCAGTAACAGCAAATAACTGGAACGGCATTCGTAGTGCACAGAGTATCGCCAGGCGCATTAATTCTGAAGAAAAATAACGTCGTCAACATGCTGCTATTATGGCCCATATTCCCATATCATCTCTGCACCCTTTTATGTCACATAGCTTCTTGGCATGGGTTATGACATCTTAAATATTATTTCCGAGTTTGTGGTTTCGTGTCGCACTATCTTCGACTTTGTTCTGCGCTCGAGTAACGTGATATTCGGCTTATATTATCTCAAAGACCATGTGAGGTGCATGGTACAAAAAAAAGTAAATAAAATGGTTCTGAAACAGCGAAATCGTATTCCACTTACTGCATTAAAGTAAAATTACTACTGATACTCTGCATCAGTTCCTTTCTCAAACACACCCACCCCAACATGTCGCGCAGAGTGCGGGTTATGCTAGTACATTTAATTCTTCACTCACATCGAGTTACAGATCAGATATATGAAGTTTCAGATTTTTGGGATAAGAATTTCAATTCAACTAATTATGGCGAGAATACCAATAATCTGAGAATGTCATCGTTATCACCCGTGTAGCGTTCATGATGTGTGATATGATATACATCATGTAGAGTTGATGATGTGTGCCAAGTCTAAATTTTTTTGGTTGAGCGGTTTTGGAGAAAATGTCCAATTTTTTTCCTTTAATCCAATGGGGCTACCATACAATGTGACATGACCAGGGGTTCACATAACTGGTACGCAAGAACTCATGCACGGTTAAAAAAACCCCCAAAAACCGGATACTTTAAAGATGCTCAGAAAGCTCAAAAGTGTACAAGTACAAGCACAACAGAAGCTTCTGATGGAAGGTTTTCTCAGCCAGTGAAAGTAAGATTCTTCCATGATAATTCTGTTATACTATGCTGTGATTTAAAGATTTAGGTGTACAAAATTAAGTTTATAAATTATAACATTATAACTTATAAGATAAAAAAGAAAAAATGGATCGAAGGAGAACATGCGAGCCAAGAGGAAGAAGAGGAGGTTTTCTCAGCGAGTAGAGGTAAGATTCTTCCATCGGATAATTGATATACTGTGATTTCAAAATTTAAGTGCACAAAATTTAGTTTATAAATTATAACATTATAAGTTATATGATAGCTTGAAACGTAACAGATTAATAAAAACAAACTCAAATGAGCTAAGATCCTCGTCCGCTTAATGATGACGTCATAAAAACGAATATGACGTCATTGTGATGTATCAGGTTTGCGATAAATTATCTGTGCTAATGCCCGGCTTGATTCCCACAAACAAAATTCAAACAGCTTGCCGACTTTCGGAGATAATGGAATAGGCGATTTCCATTAGGCCCAAGTTACATTTGCTCTACGGCGAGGATACGGCGGCCGTACGCCCTCTGAATTGACAGAAACGTGCGGCGGCCGCAGAGTTTCTGCGGTGGCCTCAGGGTGGCCCTACACAGTTTGGCTATCTTTTACAGGCAGTAGGGGTCGCCGTGGAATTATAACGCGGAGTTATAACTTTTTTCATTTCTATGTTCGACAAGCCGAAACAAAAGAAATGGTAAAAAAAACCCACTCGTTACCGTCCGTCTGGCCGCACGTTCGCCTTAGGGTCCCCCCCTGCGGTCACCTTGCGGTCGCCTTGAAAATTCTATGGTCGCCGCAGGAACGCCCTAAGGTCACCGTGCGAGATCAAATCAAAGACCGTACGGCACCCCCACATTTTCGGTGTCCACAATTTATGAATACGCCGTGCGGCTACCCAAAAAATAAAAACATATGTGACTGCTACATTGTGTGACCGTGGAAATACTGCGACCGCCGTATAATTGCTGGTGGCCGTAGATTTTGTAGACCCCACGGCCGCCATGGCAAATGTGACTTATAGTCCGTGAGCGAGACAAAAATTCAGTATCAAATTTGGGGCAAATGGAGGCCTTACTTTTTTGGTGAGAAATAACCTATATTTCACAAAAATGTTTGCTGGCCCATCATCCATGTTCGTTTTTAGGCGTTATCCGCTAGGGGGCGCTCTTTGAGGGTCAAACTAACCGATTTTTTTTCTTTGCAGGTTTGCGAAGTAAAATGTATATATTATCTCACTGTCAAGATCAATTTGTGTTTTGATGAAATAATATGGTGTAATTACGTTATATATGTAATTTATTTAATGAGAATGAACTACTTTTTCAATCTTCAAACGCATTTTTCTCCAATATCTTTAAAATCAACGAGACCGACTTTGCAGAAGTTCGACTGGAGCCCATACCAGTCGGCATTTTCTCGATTTGCAAACTGAAATGGGAAGAGGCAAGTCTGTGCCAAATAAAAGTGCCGTTGATTGCAGTCAGCATAGAAAATGTCACGCCTACATCACAATATGTTCAAGCATACTGCCGCTGTCCAATATTATTATTATTATTTATTGACCACCATCACATTCAGAGGGTAAAGCATGAAAGTATACACATCTTAGATATATAGTAGTAGTCCATTAATATAAAGTTAATTTTGTAGTGTTCATGGAGCGGTATGCTATAAGTCAAGATGGAAAATTTTACTTTTGTTAAGAATCAAAAGTCGTAAATCTGTTTAAGAACTTTGTGGCAAAATTTTGTAACGGAAGACGGATCGCTGTTCATTATAGTTGTAACGGAAGAGCTATCATGGACTGCATGATTAGTCGGGAGATTTTCGTCTCGAATAACTTCAAATGATTTTATTAACGAGATGCTTTCTGTAGAGCACAAGGTCCAGTCTAATTGCGAGATCCATGTCTTACGTTGTCGAAATGTCATCCTGCCGTCACAGTGAAGATTGTTATTATTAAAGTGGTTTATAGGCTGAACGTTCATCTCTTTGCACAAATCGAAAATAATTTGACCGTGTTGGTTTGATCTTGTGTCTGGGTTTCTTGTGTAATAACCGTTTTGTGAGTTAAAACGTTCAAGGTTTGGTATTCGTGCATTAAGGTCGCCCATAATAAATACCTTTTCTTCATTAATGCATTTTTCATGTATGGTAGCAAAAACATTGAGTTGAAAGTATGGGGAATCCGACGGGGGGATGTAACAGGCCCCAAATATATGATTCGGAACGCACGACAGACTAAACCAGACTTGATCTTTCTCTTTTTTGACACTGTAGACTTGTGGCCAGAAGTAATTAGCCACAAGTACCCCGAAAATACAATGTTCACTACTACGTTTCATTGGTAATTACATACAACATAGTGGGAGGCAATGATAACAGCTGTCTGATTCTGTACTTTGCACTTATTCTTCCCCACTGTCAGATTCTTCCTCTGAAGTATAGCCATCGGTAAGGTTGTCCTCTATGTCATCTGTCATATTGGTACAGTCTTTCAGCCTACAGTCGTCTGTGCACTTCAAGCCATTGACCATACATTCGCAGGTTGGGAGTTCACAAACACGGCGGCATTTGCATGACATGAACTCTAGTACTACTTGTGGTGCAGGTGGACCACTCATCCACAGAACATCCAGATTGCCGTCGTCTACAATGACCCAGCCATACCCAGGCTCAAGTGCTGGCACATCAGGATTGGCCTCCAAGCTCCGTCGCCAGACTGCACATTGATAGTTTGCTCGATGTGCATGTAGTTCCAGGCAGTCCGTGCATGGAGGTAGTTGTCCAGACTCGACTCCCTCCTTCTTCGCTCGCCACATGCTGAACCTCAGGGCATTCACGCCCGTCTCAGGAGTCCTGGCTGCATATAGGCGACAGGTGAATGACTCCAGTGCCGACAACATGTCAATTGTGAGGGACCAGGTTTCGCCAAGAGCTGCGAAAGTATCGCGGAACACCTTTTCCTTGCACATCAGCTTGAAGCCTTTGATTTTGCCTACACCAGAAAAGGCACTGACCGTATCGCATCCAGTATATGCATGTAGGCCAGGCAAGGCCAGACAAACTTCATCCCCCATCATTTCTTCCATTTTGTCAATGCTAAGTATCCTGTTCCTGCCGTTTGCAGCGACGCGCATGTATAGCCTGCACGGTATCCTCCTGCAGAATGCCAGACACAAGATAAAGACATCAGTGTCTTCTGACACTATGACGACTGACTTGAATTTGGATTTCCCGGCATGAGCTGCATGCAACAATAGCCGCGTATCAGCTTCTTCCTGGTTTGAAGCAAGTTGCTGAACATCCAATGTGACTCCATCCTCTGTAATCCTGAAGCACTAGCTACCATATGTCACGAACAGCTCTTTTGCACCAAGTTTGTTCTGTTTATTCTGCCAGTCCTGAGCGAAGAAGTGGGTAAGGTTTTCCTTGCTTGCAAAACATGCCAACAAACGCCTCCAGTTCTTTAAGCTATGTGTTGGGATGATAACCGAAAACAGGACTTCTTGAGATGAACCACGCTTTACTCGTTCTGCATTCTTGATGGAGAAATCCTGATAGACATCGAAGACTACGTCTATGTGTTTGCTGCCTGGGTAGCTCTGCATGACAGTTTGGAACAGCTCCTCAGAAACTTCTGCAAATGTTCGGTTGTCACCACTCATCTTATGGACCAGGGCCATGCCGTCAATGATTGAAGCACTTGGTAACGCAACGCCATTTGCAGGAGAGATCCTTATATATATCAATATCAACTCACTCTCGCCAGATTCCAATTTCCGACAATATTTCTACTTACAAACTAGCAAGAATATTAGAAAGATGTATATATTTTGGTGTAAAACAAACTTGACAAAACGGATATTAGCTGCGTGCAGTGAAATAAGAGAAAATCACATTTACACGTTTGAAATTCAATTCATTTGCAGTTAATTTCCACTCTAAATTTAAGGATTTATCGACTTTATATAATAGGAAATCACCTCAGTCGAGCATTGGATAAGATGCAGGATATGAAGAGACGTAAAATACCGCGAAAAAAGGAATTGTTATTTTTACACCCTACAAGCGCCTCCCAGCGGATATCGCTTAAAAACGAACCTGCACGAAGGGCCAGCAAGCGATTTCCGAAACTAAACATTATGACCAACCAAAAAAATGACATGCCGCTTTGCCCTTCGTTTGATACCGATCTCTGAAATTTGGGGGTCCAGCTCACGGACTATTAGTAGGCTGGTGGCCAAATGAGGTTTTGGGTGGCATACCCCTACCCAAGGTAGAACAGGTCACAACCTATTTTTTCTTGAAGAGGGATGTTTGGGGAGTTAGAAAATCATGGTTGTGAACCTGAGATTATTGCACAACATTTTGAAAATCACGTTTACATATGTACCACTGCAGACTGCAAAAATGGATTTAATCGCTACAGATTTTGGCTCATATTGGCTCATATATTTGTTAATACTGGTGCTACAAACACAAATTTGGTACCAAAATGTGAGGAATGATGACATATATATATATATATATATATATATATATATATATATATATATATATATATATATCTGTAAAAACCATCTGTGATGTAACAAAGGCTTTTGTGTGACCTACAGGCAAAAATAGTGGAATTTTACTCAACAAATCAGCTTTGGGTTTACTAATAAATATCAACTAAACAATTAATTTCTTCATAAGTATTTGAGTTGTATTAATACATCTTACATCAAAATAACCCTCTATCATTCTCCTTTTTAGAAATTTAACTTATAAAGATAAATCAGTTGAATTAATAGTTATTACCGAAACCATATGTCACCCCCCCTAAAAGTAACCGACATTGATTCATTTATAATACATGTATATGCATTAACCAAACAAGAATGATTTTAAATCCAGTTGCAGAAAATCAATTTTGAGCTTGATTGCCTTTTTCTAAAACTACTGATATATACTTATCTTTAATTATTTCATTTCAGATGCTTGTGCTGACAATTGATCGGTAATTATGGATCTGGAACCACCTGTTGTGAAGCGTCGTAAAATTGACACTGACCACTGCATCATATGCTTTAAACCCCTCAACCCTAAAAAGCAAGAACTTGTAAAGAACCCAACATTTAACAGTTTGAGTGCAATCTTCAAAGCAAGTCAAATCAGAAAAGATGACGTTTACGAAAGTATTTGGCCTTTGCAACAAGACATATTGAGTCTTGATTTGAAAGTATCATTCCACAAATCGTGTCGGGCCAAGTATACCAGCAAGTCAAATATCTCCACATCCAAACCCAGTGAGAGTGACCAGCAACCATGCACGTCTGCGGCAACAGAACACACAAGAATCAGCAGAAATGAAACAGCTGAGTTTGACATCAGGACTAACTGCTTCATTTGTGGAAAATCCAACACTTCCAGAAACAAGCTTACACCGGTATCTACAGGAACTGGACAGTCCACCAGAGAAAAAGTTCTGGCAGCAGCTGACAAAAGACAAGACAATAAAATACACATGCGCATGCTTGCCTTTCCAGATTTGTTCGCCTATGATGCCAAGTACCACAGGCTATGCTATTCACACTATATTTCAGAAAGGAACATCACTGCTGCAATTCGTAAATCAGGAGAGGAAACAATGGGCACATTACATGATGAAGCTTTTGATGAACTGAAATGTTATCTGGAACAAACTGTATTCTCCAAAACTAAGACAGTAACAATCCTCGTTCATCTGAAAGATGAATACGTTGGATATTTGGTTTCACTGGGTACCACGAATGCAGAACAGTATAAAACTTGGGAGTTGAAGGAGCGATTAACTAAATATTATGGTGACCAAATAGTCTGTGTAACATTTGATGGCCACACTAACATCATATGCTCTTCTTCTGTGACCTTATGTGATGCCCTGAGAAAAGCCACGATTCTGCAGAGCATGACTGATGAACCAGAATATGAAGACATCCCGTCTGATGTACTATCAGCCACAGATAGTAAAATGCACACTTTGCATGCTGCAGCTGGTATCCTGAGGAAGCACATGGCTGATATCGAGCATGTTGGAAATATGTATGCACCTGTCGAGGAAACAGATATTCAGCACTGTGCAGAATTTGTTCCTAATACACTCTACGACTTTATTCAGTGGTGCACCAGTGAGAAATTACACACGAATGTAACCAGCTGTAGTGATGAAGGTGTTATGAAGAACAACCTGAGGACTATCGCCATTTGTCACACTATAATATCACAGAGACGTCGAGTGTACTCCACAATAACGCTTGGTTTAGCCTTGCAGGTGCATCATGAATTGGGAAGCAAGCATCTCATTGACATGCTTAATGAATTAGGACACTGTGTGTCCTATGATGAGGTGAGACGTTTCCTCACGTCTGTGGCTGTTGATCAAACTGCCTCGGAGGATATTTACATCCCCAAAGTTATTCAAAACCTTCGCTGCATCGACGATGACTGTAGGCAGAGCAGAACATGTCATTGTATCTCTGCAGGACTGAGCTGCACTGAATTCTGCTCGTGTAGTGCAGACGATTGTCCAAATGTTGATGATTCTGTTGTCTTTGACGACAGCACTGATGAAGAGCGTGACTGAACTTTTAAATGTATTACATGTATTACTTCATGTAATAGATGTACATAAGTTACAGTGCATGTTATGAATTCATTATCGTCATATGTGAAATAGCTTATATCAACATGATGTCTATAAAAGTCACTTTCACAATTGTGTCAGAATCTTAAGTCAATTCTTAATGTTGCATATCTGCTTTGGGATTTCTATCGGTCAGCATTAGTTGGGCGACATATGATTTCAGTTATAACTATATCATTTCAGTGATAATTATATCATTAGATATATTTTTCAAAGGGTAAATAAACTTGGATTATGTTAATGTAACAAGTATGACTGCAAGTCCAATATTTTTGAAGTAATTAATGTTTTTGTTGATATTTATTGGTAAACCCGAAGCTGATTTGTTGAGTAAAATTCCACTATTTTTGCCTGTAGGTCACACAAAAGCCTTTGTTACATCACAAATGGTTTTTACAGATATATATATATATGTCATCATTCCGCACATTTTGGTTCCAAATTTGTGTTTGTAGCACCAGTATTAACAAATATATGAGCCAATATGAGCCAAAATCGGCGGCGATTAAATCCAATTTTGCAGTCTGCAGTGGTACATATGTAAACGTGATTTTCAAAATGTTGTGCAATGATATCAGGTTCACAACCATGATTTTCTAACTCCCCAAACATCCCTCTTCAAGATAAAATAGGTTGTGACTTGTTCTACCATGGGTAGGGGTTTCTCACAATTTTAGGCCCCTTTTTTTTAATTTGGCCACTCGCCTATAGGCCTTAGTGGCGATATTATGACGTCAACTTTTTTTCTAGGAAGAATTTCCAAAATCGGAGATGGTTACTGCCTGCGCGTGGGCTTTCTTCATATACATGGCAGGTTTCACGAAGATCCGATGAAAACTCTGGGTTGTGAAACAAAAAATGTCAAAAAATAGGAATGACGTCATAAAATTGATATGACGTCATAGATATGAGTATCATATGTTTGGTAATTCATCTCTGCTAATGCCCTGTTCGATTCCCACAAACAGAATTCAAAAAGCTTGCCAAGCTTCGGAGATAATTTTTTAGGCGATTTCCATTAGCGGAGATATTTTGACGTCATAACTTTCTTTCTAGGAGGAATTTTAAAAATCGGAGATAGTTACTGTCTGCGCAGGGTATTTTTACATATATATGCCAAGTTTCAGGAAGTTTCGATGAAAACTATAGGCTGTGAAACAAAAAAGTCCACAAGAAGAAGATGAAGAACAACAACGTGAGTAAGACTTAGAGATCCTCCACGAGGATCTAAAAATAGATCGAAGGAGAACATGCGAGCAAAGATGAAGAAGGGGAGGTTCAGGGGCATCCAGACCAAAAAAAAGGATGCACACAAAGCTGAGAGGCGCTTGAGAAAGCAGATGCGCATGTTCGAACCTGACAAAAAAATTTCCATAAGTACCGAACCATTTCTAATGCTACTCATTGAAGAAGCAAAAAAAACAACAAAAACCGCTGCTTATGACGTCAGAGTGAGCAATAAAAATATTCTCCCCTTTGGAGCCAGACTAATAATAAACTCGAATGGCACTCAGGAGAGCGCATACCTCCACCAGGTAATGCCTGATCCATGAGAACATATCGGGCCCAATGCATTTTTGAAATATCATGCGATATATTGGTTTTGGCCTCACCTCTCAATGGTGAAGAATCACTCCAAAAACTAAATAATTCTCATATCCAGACCCAGATTCAGATCTTCACCAAAATCAAATAAATTTAAAACAATAATAAATAAGTAAATAAATAAAATTGCAACTTTCAACCTCCTCAACGTTATCTCTTTACTCGGCATGGAGAGGAACTTAAGAGTCAGTCCATTGAACTTGGCACTTTATCGGTAAAGGATTTCAGCCATAGCAGTTCACTTCAAATTAATATTCTTTATATCGGTATTTCTTTACTTAATGAAACACATGCTCTAAAACCAATATGAGTTACTGAAATCAAACATGATCATGATATACTGACTTGATGAAGAGAACGTCACCCAGGAAGACTGTCGAGAAACCCGTAAGCTTGGTAAAGTGGTGTACTGCTTCATGATTCCACACATTCCAATGGCTGCAAGAGGGTTTTGAGAAATCAAAACAAAATTTACGATAGTTGTTACTGTCATAGTCATCCTCATGCAATGTTCAATATATTTCTTTCTTTGAGGTTTTCATAAAATCATCACACCGTCATTGTATTTTCATAAGGATGATGAGACCGTATCTCTGCATTAGATTGTTTGGTTGGACATTTGCATTACTAAATGAGTCAACCGAGCCAAAACAACACGAACATCGAGTGCGAGTCATAATACCTGTTTGCATTTGCAGCTCGAATATTGTGCAAACAACATTTCACAGCAAATCCAGGCACATCATGGAAGGTAGGTAATAATACCCTCAACTGGTTTCTGCAAGAACACAATTCACATGTACAAAATACTCATTATGATTAATCACAATGGTGAGCATATCTTTCAAACACTCAGTGAAGTGCTTAATTAAACCTCATGAATATAAAATCGAAAGGGGTGGGTGGGAGTGGCGAGATTTTCGATTTTTGCGATTTTCGCCTGTGCACGTGCCATCGTGGAAATGACTGCTGTTGCAGACAAGGGGAATTATTAGCCATCACACAAATTACATTTGCCCGACCTCCCCCACTATCTCCCCCACCCACCCCCCCAGGCTGTTCCCAAAAGAAGCAGTTGTTTCTACTTTTGTGAAAACGAAATTGCTTCTGAAAGCACAAGGATTTTTTTTGTATACCTTGTCGAGGCTCGTATGAGAGCAAACACACAACGCACATCAAGGCGGGGCATGAGACAGGAGGGGAGGGAGTGGGAAGGACAAAATAGTGGGGAACAGAGACATTTTGAGATCTGTGGAAGGGAGAGGGATGGAACGGGGAACATGGGGAACTTTCATGGGAAGATGGACATTACAGGGACTTTCAGGAAGGAAAGCAGGGAATTTGAAGGAGGTGGGCTTGGGTGGATTATCGGGGGTAAAAAAGATCGAGGATTTGGACGGGGGATGATAAGAGGTGGTGGTGAACAGCTGTTTTGAAGGCCTGGAGGGAAGAATGGGAATGAATAGAGTGAGGGAGTTTATTCCAAAGGCGGGAAAAAAGAGGAATGAAAGAGTGAAGGTGAGCAGTGATTCGTGATTTTGGTAGTTTTACCAGAAGGGGGTTTTTGGCGGACCTTGAGCGCCCTGCGGAAATGTGGTGGGGACAAATCGCAGAGACAGCAGGGGGGTGAGGCTGGAGAGGAGACTGTAGAAGACAGAAAGACCACTGACCAACCTGCGGTGATTGAGTGAGAGGCCCAAAGACTCAGCCTCATTGCGGGAGATGCCAATGATCCGAAATCCCTTGGTTTCTACAGCGTGAAGCCGAGAAAGGTGGGAGGCAGGAGCACCAGCCCAGAGGGGAGAGCAATACTCCATCAGGCTGCGGACAAAAGCTTTGTAAGTGGTCAGGAGCTCAGGTGGGCCGAGGAAGGACTTTGCACGACGGAGGATTCCCAGTCAGCGACTGGCTTTGGAGGCAAGGTTTGAAATGTGGCTTTCCCAGGAAAGGTCATGGCAGACAGTGAGACCCAGAAGCTTGAAAGAAAGGACTTCTTCCAGAGGATTGTTGAGAAAGTGGATGGGGAGGGGGTTTCTAAACGGTCGTTTCGAAGAGACATCGCGAGAGTGTGAGATTTGTCCGGATTGAAAGACATGTTCCACGTGTTGGACCAGTTTGTGATTTTATCCAGATCAGCAGTGAGCGAAGAAGCTGCTGCTTACCGGTCTGAGGGATGACCGATGGTACGGCAGAGGGTGGAGTCGTCAGCAAAGAGATATAGGATAGTGAGGTAACAGCCCAACAGGAGGTTCATTGCAGGACATAGGAAGATACCACATATATTTATGTTCTTAGACATGGATACATTGTTTAAAATGTGTAAGCTATTATAATTACCACAATGCAAAAGATTAATTATAAATGCATGGTGCAGAGGAGGTAGCACACTTCTCCACGAGGTACCTCGTCAGAGTCATATTCCAAACCTGATCAAAAACAGTTACATTGGGGTTTTGCCTCATCTCACCAGTGGGGGAACCTCACCAGGACTTGTTTTCTGTGGTGGATTTTGTGTGGGGTTTGAGTACTGGTGTGTTACGAAATTAATGAGACATAATTAGAACTGCCACTATATAAATGCTGGCAGTGATAACCAGGTACCAAAATGTCCCGCTTTGATTGGACACCTGACCCTGACCCATGACAGTTTTTATTATTATTCAATTGAATTTAGAATGAGAATTTAGAATTCAATTAAAATCAAATAGAAGACCAAATAGGAACAGTCCTGCATTGAAGTAATCAGGAGCCCAAACAAGCAAAAAGCAAAGATTAAGTCATCAGGAGGGACCTGGAAAGAATTCACATTTCAGCTGCTACTCCGCTACCCTCAAACCCATCCAGTAACAGCCAAGTGAACCGCATTAAAAAAATACATCAAAAGGAACCCAGATCGAAAAAAAAGAAGAAATTCTGGCTGCCAGACCATGTCAGGGTTCCCACTTATTTTGAGATGTCTTTTTAAAGATCTTTTAAGGGCTAAAATAACCCCTTTTTAAGGACCACATCCTAGAAATTCCAGGGGTAAATTGAGGTGAGTCACCTAGAAATAAACAAAGATAGGAAGTTTACAAAAAATCTATTTTAATAATGAACATACAGAACACAGCAGGAGCTTATTCAGTCGACAAGGCACAACGCACCACACAGCCAATTGGCAAATTCACTTCACAGTTACTGTAGAATCAGCCAGGAGCAGTCACAAGTTTCCAGATGGCAGCACTCTCAATGTTAATGTGTTATGTTAAAATGTTATTGTAGGTGCTGCCACCTGCAAAGTTGCAGCAGCTCCTGACTGCTTCTACACTACAGAACAGTACATTTTGTAAGCTAAATGTCATTGTAATATCCAATTAGGACATAACAGGCAAGGATTTAGCCTTCTCCTCAATTTCTCTTTCAAGAACTTTGAGTTCCCCCCGTTTTTGCTTGGCAGAGTGCCTGAGAGCATTTGATTTTACCAGAAGACTGTGGCTAGTTTTGCCACCTTTTGCCTCAGCCTCATCTGCATATTTTTCTGACAATGTGGTCAGACCTATGTCAGTTTCCAACACCTTCTTTCTCTTTTTCAAACCATCCACTTCATCTTCAACCATTTTTCGTTTTCTTTGGATGGCTTCTTGCCCTTTCTTTCTTTTCTCTTCTTCAAGGTATTAATGTTATTTATGTCGAGAACTGGAGGCTGAGGATAGCAGTTCCTTTGTGATTTCAACTTTGAGCATTCCACCTACCAGTACAAAATAATCAATAATTATTCTGCCTCAGTGTCACAAGCATGCCTTCACCCAGGTTGTCCTTCTCTATCTGTCTGTTGAGGGAAAAACCCCTCTCAACAGACGCCTGACCATGGGAAACAAGCAACACTTTACGAACTACTCCGCACAACTTCTCAAACTTCTTGTTTTTACTCACACATTCATAGAGTAACACATCTACCCTGTCATCTTCAACCTTGAAGTCCTTGAACCTCGACTTCAGTTCACACCCTGCTACATCCTGAGGTAATTCTTTGTAACTCGCAACCAACATATCTACATTATCACCATCAACTCTGTTCAGTCACCAAATTTTCCAACAGGCATTTGAATTTGTACTTTGAGTGTTCTTGATCAGTCAGCATCAACCTGGGATCCAGAGAAGCCATATTTCTGGCAAAACTATACTCAAGAGGAGACCTTTCAAAGATTTTGTTGACACATTTCACCACAAATAGCCTACATCCTTCTTTGAACTGAAACACCTGGCATTCACTGATGGCCTTGGTTCTCAGGAGGGACTTCAGTTCACTTTCAGCCTTGAAACCAACTTCAATCTTTTTGTTTTCTACCCTTTCAAGATTCAGCTTCAACAAGTAATATGCAGTAGAAGCATTTTGTAATGCAACTGGCTTAACACACCTCTCTAACAAATTTCTGACAAGTCTCTCAATATCATGAACAAGAAAGGGACCCATTGGCTTGTCTGTTTGGTACAAGGCTAAAAATGGTTCAACTGCACTGGCTACTTACCTGAAAAAGACAGTTTTGCAACAGATAGCTGATCATTCATTGCACCATGCAGAGTTTTGTAAGAGTTGCTGGTTGGTTGGTTTGCTGGTTGCTTCTTCTTGCTTTCACATGCCTCAACAAATAACTTCAGGTGAGGCCACAATAGAATAACTCTGCTGCAGACTGGACCATTCTCAACCCATCTGTGCTTACAAAATTTCAATGGGAAGTCTTTGCACCCAGTTACATCAGTAAAATCATTGTGCCTGGCAGAGGTATCTTTAAACAGCTTGTATGGACTGGAGAGAATATCACCAAGATCCCAACCAGTCTCACGAGCACCGGTCTGGAACGCCCCATGAATGACATGGAGGCCACAGCTCCCAATATTCATCAGGCCCATATCACACTCATCCTTCATTTCTTTCCCCAATTTGTCATAAAAAGACCAATTCACTGAAGGGCCATCCATAGATACCTGCAACAAACCACTTCTACATAGAATAGAAGTTGATGCATTGAAGTGTTCCAATAAATCAGCTGCAGCAGCATGACCAATGAATTGTGATGTTAGGTATCTCGTGTGGACTTGGTCATGGTGCCAAAGTCTGACATGAATGTCTAATTGTTTATTTTTAGTCTTTGTGTTCATGCTTTCATCGAACAGCAAAACATATTCACTGTCTTTATTCATGCGACTCTTTAGAAGTGAAGAGAAGTGAGGAGCAAGCCCGAATTGGCAGAGATATCCACATTTTGTTTCACCGCAGGCAAATGTTTCGGCAACAGGATGCCCTTGAAACATCTTTTTAAATAAATCAGAAGTTCCCTCACACGAACGAAAGGAATAATGCGACTCGACACATTTCATTGCCCACAACACTTCTGCTATGAGAGTCTGTGTTCCACTACATCCAGGTCTAGAAGAAGCTGGCACTCGAACAGGATGAGCAGCAGCCTGAGGGGCAGCAGGCTGAGGAGCAGGGGCAGTACGTGCTGGATTTGCATCTGAGGTTGTCGCAACTCCCGTATTAAAATAATTTCCCATTCCACCCAAAGTTGAACCAACAGACCTCATAGCTGAAAAATAGAAAAGTACCAGGTATGTATTTACATTGTAATCAAATACATACCAGATACCATGCATACTGCGAGACAATTCGGTCAATCACTCAATGCCCAAAAGATCATTGATCATATATCAGAATAGGCAAACACATTCACTCACCTTGTAGATGTTTTTGTACATTACCATGGACGGTGACGGCAGAAACTCCAAAGCTTTTCACAGAGAAAGATTTGCGGCACACACGACAACGAGCGGAAGATCGACATCTGGGATCTTTCTCCAACCATCCTTTGAATTCCGGTTTATCAATCCAGGTAGCTTGGAAATAGCATTGTCCAGGCATCCTTTGATGTATTGTGCAGATAAATTTGGGTCAACAAATTCTATAAATGCCGATGATAATAATGGATATAATAGGCGTATTGTACAGCTCTTTTATCATGACTAGTACGGGCCAATAGGGGTGGGCCCGTAGGTGCATGCCCATAGGTGAGTGCCAGTATGTGCAGCCCTCTCTCGCCCCCCCACTCTCATCCCCCCTATCTCTCGCCCCCCCTCTCTCGCCCCCCTCTCTCGCCCCCTCTCTCTCGCCCCCTCTCTCCCCCTAGTCTCGCCCTTCCTCTCTCCCCCTCCTCTCTCCCCCTTCTCTCTCGCCCCCACTTTCATCCCCCCCGCTCCCGTCCCCCTCTCTCGCAGATATTGGTCGACAGATAAATGGCCATAACTTGGGAACCGCTCGTCTGATTGACATAAACCTCGAAAAGGCACATCCGCGGGTCCCCAGCAATATTCCTGGCAAGTTTCAATCAGATTGGACCGTCAGTCATGCAAAAACAATAAAAATAATAAAAAATAAATAAATAAACATTAATTGTGATGTCATTCGTGATGTCATAGCACCGTGTCTTGTCATTGGTCGACAGATAAATGGCCGTAACTTGGGAACCGCTTGTCCGATTAATATCAAACCTTGAAAAGCACATCCGCGGGTCCACAGCAATATTCCTGGCAAGTTTCAATCGGATCGGACCGTTAATCGTGCAAAAAAACCCAAAAAACCATTGATTGTGACGTCATTCCTGACGTCATAGCACCGTGTCTTGTCATTGGTTGACAGATAAATGGCCGTAACTTTGGAACCGCTCGTCCGATTGACATCAAACCTCGAAAAGGCACATCTGCGAGGCCCCGGCAATATTCCTGGCAAGTCTCCATCCGATCGGACCGGAGGTCGTCGAGAAACTGCGGTCGCAGACACACACACACACACACACACACACACACACACACACACACACACACACACACACACACACACACACACACACACACACACACACACTGCTGGAATTATAGATAGACTAGTGCATGCCCATAGGTGCATGCCCGTACATGCGTGGCCGTACGTGAAAACAAAACAAAAAAAACTTTCAAACCACGTGCCAGAAACAACAACCACATAGGCCGTTCCTTCGCTCTCGCGTGCCCGTACGTGCGTGGCCGTATGTGCAAAAAAAAAAACTTTCAAACAACCAAACAGGCCGTTCCTTCGCTGTCGTAAACGACGACTGTCGTAAACGACGACTGGAAAATGTATGATCAGCAATGAGTGTTTAACCTGAAGGACATCGTCATGCTTATACTGTCCACACCATTCACTCTATTCCACCAACAAACAAACAAATCCAAACAAAGAGGTGCTTGGGTACATCTAAGGAAAGAGGAAGTGCTCAACATTGTGTACAAAGTGCAAAAACCTACTTCACAAAGAAGAGTTATCTTTCCTCAACGATTCGTGCACAAATTTGATTGGTTGTTATGACTGAAAAAAATGCCATAATATTTTGTCCAAGTACTGTGAAACCAAAGGGTTTTCAAAATGCTAAAAAGGCGATTTGTGTTCTGCGTGAAAACGGCCATAAAACAATGATTTTGTGTTCCGCAGTGTTCAAGTATATAATTCAATGGAAGTAAAATAATGATTTGGAAGATCAGAGGAAAGCAAATTCAGAAGTTCACCACTGTGGATGCAGTATCTTATACACCATCTCATTCAACACGTTAAATGAGTTCGTCATGCCTGTTGTTTGTGTCCTTATGACCACCAAAAACAAGAAGTTTCCTGTTTGGAATGATTTTCAATTTTGTTTGACTGCCAGACAGGCAGACTAAATTTTTTTTTAATCTCACTCTTCTCTTTCTCTGTACATGTGCGATTGGGATGAATCAGAGCAAAAGTACTGCTAAGGCCAAGGTCGCATTTGCCACGGCGGCCATGGGGTCTCCAAAATCTACGGCCACAAGCAATTATACGGCGGCCGCAGTATTTCCACGGTCACACAATGTAGCAGTCACATGTTTTTATTTTTCGGGGAGCCGCACGGCATATTTAGGCCTAAGTCACATTTTCCACGGCGGCCGTGGGGTCTCCAAAATCTATGGCCACTAGCAATTATACGGCGGCCGCAGTATTTCCATAGTCACACAATGTAGCAGTCACATATGTTTTTATTTTTCGGGGAGCTGCACGGCGTATTTATAAATTGTTGAGACCGAAAATGTGGGGTTGCCGTACGGTCTTTGATTTGATGTCACACGGTGACCTTAAGGGGGCCCTGCGGCGGCCATAGAATTTTCAAGGCAGACGCAAGGTAGCCTCAAGGTGCCCGCAAGGCGACCGCAGGGGGCCCTAAGGCGAACGTGCGGCCAGACGGACGGTAACGAATGACAGTAACCATTGTTTATTCTATATATATATATATATATATATATATATATATATATATATATATATATATATATATATATATATATATATATATATATATTTTTTTTTTTTTTTTTTACAATTTTTTTTTTTTTTTTGGCTTGTCGAATTGCTACAGCGAACGTAGAAATGAAAAAAGTTATAACTCCGCGTTATAATTCCACGGCGACCTTACGACCTGTAAAATATAGCCAAATGGCGTAGGGCCACCCTGAGGCCACCGCAGAAACTCTGTGGCTGCCGCACGTTTCTGTCAATTCAGAGGGCGTACGGCTGCCGTATCCTCGCTGTAGAGCAAATGTGACTTAGGCCTAAACGCCAGGATTATTTCCCGATTCATATTCAAAATATAACATTCAATTGAAAATAAGTTGTTCCTGGTTCATAAACTGATGTTTGTTGACAGACAAACAGACAGACAGACGTGAATCAATCACTTAATTATGCTTTTCGCTTTGCTTGCACGGGATAAGAACCACGACCGTATTTTCACGGAAATAACCCACCCCCTGGTTTACCCCCCACACCTGGGGAAAAAGTGCTCCAGGAAAATTTCAGGCATGTATAACCCACACACGAGTATAACCGCAGGACAGCTTTCCTCTCCACATGACTGGAGAGATACGCAATCTTCATATTTCCAACAGCCGACACAGCTTTGTTGTCAAGGGCCAACAAACAACTCTTTTCAAATACAAATGGGATAAATAACCAACTGACATTAAAAGGAATATGTTGAGAAAAGGGTTGTTGCAAAAGTGAAAGTTTACTGTACCGATGTGTTGAAAACAAGCATGGTTTCCAGTACTGATGCAACCGGAAAGCACGCTGCTCATCGATGAGAAATGTATAAATACCTTGCTGGCTGTTGAATATTATATCATTCCACAACATCGTCCATATGATTAGAAGTCCCCGCCATACAAGTCGGGGTCCCCTTATGTGGCAAGCATGGGGAATTCGGCTTGCCAGATTTTGGGTACCTATGGTTCAGTTCGGTATGGGAGCATGTCCTGGAGCAGCACGTCATTGCGTCCAATTAAAGTAGATAATCCAGGGGCTTCCGTCTGGCCATCCCCAAGGCAGATGCCTGGTACATCCCCATTTCCTTGAGATGCCAATCAAATGCTTTGCTGAGATCACCATCGGCTGCGAGCAGCTCCTATCGAAACTCTCGTCTGCGTTTATTGAGGACCCGGAGAGCAGGAATACAGCCAATCATTAACTTATTTGGTGTAAAACCTGACTGCTCCGGATACTGGTGCTCGAGCAGAATGGTGGTGAACCCTATGAAGAATTATGCTAGCAAAGACCTTGCCCAGCACTGAGAGTAGCGTCACCCCTTGGTCGTTGTTGCAGTCTTGGCGATCATCCTTCCCTTTCCAGAGAGGGACAAGGCCCCACTTCCAGTCAGTAGGGATGATGCCTGTGCTCCAAACAGATCACAGAACTACATGCAACGGTATGAGAACAGCATTTTCACCAGCCTTGAGAAGTTCAGCAAGGATCCCTGGGGATTTACCCCTTTCAACTGGTATAGCACAGCTTGTTTCTCCACAAACGAAGGTGGTTCACAGTTGAATGGAGGGCCAGCAATCGGGATAGCTTTCCTCCTGACATCCAACTCAACAGCTGGTAGGTCAGCCTGGTACAGCCGCTCAAAGTAACCAGCTCAGCAGGCCTTCACTGTGGACTCCTCTCTCAAGAGCCCACCACCCTCCACTCTAACTGCAGTACATTGAAGGATGGGCTTAGAGGAACGCAATGCACAAATTCCCCTGTAAGTAGGATGAGAATCATTTTAACACAGGTGATGCTCTACCCCCTCACAGATTCCTCGCACATACGCCTCACTGCACAGTTTTGCGCCTCAGCTCTGCCATTAAGCCTGGCCCTGCGACTCTGTTCAATGGTATTCAGTGTCCCTTGGGAGACAAAGTTCCTGTTTTCCTGACGGTGGGTTCCAAGATATCTGCCGGCAACATCAAGGATGGTAGTATTAAAAGCACTCCACAACACTTCAGGATTCCCCACAGCATCCACACCCCCAAATCCCCACTCAGCCTGTTCGTAAACTCCTCAGCTACCCTATTCTCCCTGAGATTGTCAACATCCAGGCTAGTCTTGGATGGTACCATTCTCCTGGAATCAAGCTGCAACTTGTTAAGCTGCAAATTAAGATGCTACCACAAGCCTGTGGTAGATATTAAGAAACTGGGTACTCTGGTAGGCCCTGCAGTTCTGCATCATCCTCCTGCGACCATCAACGAGCACATGGTCTATCTCCTCTGCCACACCACCAGCGTTGGAATACGTCCAGCAATTAGCTGTGGGCACTGAAACCATGAACAAGCCATCTTAAGTCCACGACTTAGTACAAAGTCAAGGAACTTAGTACTATTCTGGTTCACAGTTCGAGGCCTACGTGGACTGACACATGTCTCCTAGCTATGCCTATCAGTGCCAAGTCGATGCATTGAAATTCTCCAAGACTGGCAGAGTATCTCGTCTGGGGCACTGATCAACCACTGACTCGAGCCTGGCATAGAATACCTCTCCTTCAAAGTGAGATCACTCGCCTCAGTCAGAGCATATATTGAGACCAAGGAAATGACACCCGAGGAGTGACAATTCCTCATTCTCATAATATGCTCGTTAGCATAGAGATTAATGTTTGTGCACATCTCCCTGAAAGTCTATATAAATGCAACGTTGTTTGTCAGGAAAAGCATCTCCAGATTTTTAGTTGTTTTGCAGTACGTACTGAACTCGGTATTCACACTGACACAAATCTGCCGATTCCTGAAAAATTGCCGATATAGGCCAAGCACCAGTGTGTGTGTGTGTGTGTGTGTGTGTGTGTGTGTGTGTGTGTGTGTGTGTGTGTGTGTGTGTGTGTGTGTGTGTGTGTGTGTGTATGTGTATGTGTTGTTCATAAAGCATAACATATTATTATCTCTGCTAACTCCACAACACCCCCACCCACCCCTCTTTTTCTTTGACCCATCCTCACCCCACAATCCACCCACTCCCAATACAGTGCAGCACCATCCTCGCACACATCTCTCACTCTCCCCTCCCCCTCTGTCTGTCTATTGTCTCTGGACGTGCCCGGGCGGTGTCTCGTCTCCGGACGCGCCCTTGTCTCCGGACGTGCCCGGGCGGTGTCTCCTCTCCGGATGCGCCCGCGTGATGTCTCGTCTCTGGACAGGCCCGGGCGGTGTTTTTCTCCATACGTGAGTTCATCTCCGGGCGTGCCCAAGCATTGTTTTTTTTCCGGACAGCTTGGCTCAGGACGCATTCGGGTGGTATTTGTCGCCGGACATGTCCAGGCGATGTTTGTCTCTGGGTTGTATTTATCATATGATAATTATGACGACATCGGTCATGTGGTGTGGCAACTATATTGGAAAAAAAATCTTTGGACCTGTGCATCTCCAAAACCTCTCCGGAGAAAAATTTAAACTTGGCCAATGTTAAATAGGCCCTATGGGAAATAAGTGATTTTTGATGATGTCAAAGGTGGCTTCGTTATGACTTCATAATTTTATCCGATATTTAGTCGTCTCGGGCTTTATTGTTTTTTTGTGGGGGGAGGGGTGAATTGATGATGTCATCAGTCATCATCGTTCATCAGAGAATCGTTCAGCAATCAGCAGCCATGTCTTTTTTTTTTGGTAACATAAAAACCTTCAAAAATCTTATTCTCTGAAATAGCTGAATAGATGGAGGCAAAACTTTATAGGCAAACAACCTTGTCCGCACTCTACCCGTGCTACAGGATCCGATCGCCAAATAATCGATTTACCCAATTATTTGTGCGGGTAGATTACCGAGAGATTGTACCTCAGCGAGGCCTGCTTGGACACGAGCCGCTTAAGCAGCTCGCTCCGTTTTGGGATAACTGAGCGGGGTATTATCACGAGGCCTCGCTGGACCCGATTCTATTATCGGCTATTTAAAAGCCCACTATATTCCGAGGGCAAGATGGCAGTTCAATTGGGGAAAATGACGCGACGAACAGGTCAACATTTAAAGAAGCACATATATTTCCAAACAACACATAAGCAATGTAAGGAGTCATGCAATGAATGGGGGAAGTACGCATGCAATTATACAGCCAAACACAATGCGAAGGAACTACGACCGTTTATTTATTATGTACAGTTACTTATACAGTTCTACTTGACGGACTTGGCGCCACAACTTTCACACAAAGAAAAGCAAGGAAAAACGCCCTCAAAGACGAGGGGGTAGACTGGACCTCTCGGGGTCTTTATGTCATGGAGCTTTGAGGACTGAAGGAGCTCCAAGAGGCTGCGCAGGTTACCTTCACCTCAGACCGTTTGGTGCTGGTGGGCGAGCTCTCTCCGGCTCTCTCCACGTCCCGAACATGAACACGCAGCTCCGCGCGGCACAGCAGGCTTGGCCGTGCTCGCGTCTCCTCCGCTCTCCTCAGCTTCTCCACCGACTACAGGCTTCAGGCTCCAGGCGCTCTGAACCCCGACAGACACTCCACAGACTGGCTGACAGACCCTCAGCAGACCCAACTCGACAACCACCTCGAGAGACAGACCGAGCGCGACCCTCTCCTCAGCTCCGAGAAAAAGACCTAGAGAGAGACTCTCAACAACCGCTAGACCTTCTCCTCAGCTCGTCCTTTATACCCACGGCGCGTCGCCCCTCCCCTCGGAGCGCGTAGGGGCATTTTCCGCCCAAAATCAGGCCCTTCTTTACCTCAACTTTGACCCCTCCCCCGTCCCGGCGCGCGGGATAGCAAGAAAAGGGGGGAGGGGAAATCCCAGCGCTATCGGAACTTCTCTCCTCGGCACTGTGGTTCTGCGCGCACTCCGCGGGGGCAAAGGGTTTTCCTACCGTTGCCTCTGTTTCCTTTCCCGACGAGCATCCATGCAAAGACGTTATTTGATGTGGAGAGGTTTTTGGTGTGGTTGTGGAAGTAGTGGTGTGGTCGTTGAAATGCGGGTGTGGAGAAGGTGGTGAGGCGATGTTGTGGAGATGGCTGATGCTGGCGTTTGTGGTGGTCGTGAGGGTGGTGTGGTTGGGCGGTTGATGAGAAGGTAGTGGTGGTGATCGTGGTTGTTGGTTGGCGTGGTGGAGAAGGTGGTTGGTGGTTGGCGTGGTGGAGAAGGTGGTTGGTGGTTGGCGTGGTGGAGAAGGTGGTTGGTGGTTGGCATGGTGGCGAAGGTGGTTGTCGTTGTGGTTGGTCCAAAATAACGATAGTAAAAGAAAAACGGCAACCTCAAAGATCACAGCCCCATTAGACAATGGTGGGGAAATCTATCTGAACACAAACTTTTCGGCATAACTGATCTAAGGACCTATATGGTGCTCTGCGAATTTCCACAGCCGTAACAATATTTAAAAACCTTCTTCTCCAGAAAGGCTGGACAGATCGAGGGAAAACTTTACCCACATGTTCCCAAAGCCTTGGGGATACCAGGGTGTTCACAAATAATTAATAGGTCACATGGTCTGGCAGCCACATTGGATTGAATGAAAATCATAAAAAAAATATTTCTCTTTAACCGCTTCATCAATCGACGTGAAACTTCACAATTATGATCCAGTAGTGATGGGGAATATACGTTTAAAATTTCAACCTGATTGGTCGCATAGTCTGGCAGCTAAAATTATTCAATATTTTGAATCTGGGTTCAGGGATTTCAATCAAACTTGGTACAAATATGTATAATGATATAATAATGTGGGCGGAGGCGTAATTTGTGGATGTCGCGACATCAAATAGTGCGTTCTTGTTATTCATAACTGAAGAGATCAAACAAAACTGTCACAGTTGAAAAAGGTTACATGTCAGGAATACCTGCAAAAAACATGTACAAATCAAAATTCACTGGTTGTAAAAGTATTGAACCGCTTAGGTTAGTACTTGGTGGAAGAACCTTTTGCAGCAATGACTGCTATGAGTCTTTTGGGGGAGGTCTCTTCCAGCTTTGCACAGTGAGATGGTGAAATCTTTGCCCATTCTTCACATGAAAATTGCTCTAGTTCTGCAAAGTTAGATGGGATCATTGATGGACTGCAATCTTCAAGTCTCGCCAGAAATGTTCAATTGGGTTCAAGACAAGACTGACTGGACTACTCAAGAACATTTATTTTTGTTATTATTCAGACACTACACTGTGACTTTAGCTTTGTGCTCATCATTCTGCTGAAATGTGAATCTCCCACTGAATTTCAGATTCATGGTGGACTCAAGCAGATTTTCATCAAAGATTGTCCTCTATTTTGTACCATCCATTGTCACTTCTATCCTGACAAGCTAGCCAGTCCATGCTGATGAAAAACAGCCCCAGAACATGATGCAGCCACCACCATGCTTGACAGTCGGGATGGTGTTAACCGGGTGATGTGCATTGAGTGCTAGGCTTTGTGCAAGACATAACGCTTTAACTACAGACTAAAAAGTTCAATTATTGTCTCGTCTGACCACAAAACTTTTCTGTACATGCCTGCAGTATCTTTTGGAAATTATATGTGAGCTTTTATATGTGACTTTTTCAGTAATGGCTTCTTTCTTGACACCTGTCCATAAAGGACAGCTTTGTAAAGGGAACAGATATTGTTAATTGATGAACACTGACACCCATCTCAGACATAGAGCCTTGCAGATCTTACAAAGTCATTGTGGATTTACAGTGACATCCTGAACCAGTTTCCTGCTTGCTTGGCTCCTGAGTTTGGATGGGCGACCTGATCTGGGTAGAGTCTGCGTCGCATAAAATGTCTTCTTAATGATGGATTTCACAAGACTTGTGCAACTGAGAATCATCTGATTTTCTCTGTAAATCATTTTATCTACATTTTTTTTTGGCTTTATCACTTTGGAGTAGTTTGTGAAGGCCATGTAGAGCCTGGTGTTGGCTTCATGGTTCGGGTGATGGGCTTGTGATCCAAAGATTCTGAGTTCAAATCCCACTCAGCTGTTGAATTAATACCAGGTGGGGTGAACCTTGCCTGCCATCCTTCCGAGGTCGGCAAAATGAGTGCCAGCATGCTGGTATACTGTGTCAAAGTGGCGACCTATCCAGGATTGTGTCCAATAGCCAAGGAGTCTGCTTAGGCAGCACCAACGCTCTGCACAGAGTATGGTCTCGATAGATGGATGGGGATGCATTGTTCCCTCTATCCTTACAAGTCTCCTTGTCTATGCCGCTGAAAAGCATCCCCATAGCATGATACTGCCACCACGATGCTTCGCGGTAGGGATGGTGTGAGATGGGTGATGAGTGGTGTTCGGTTTCCGCCAGATGTAGCGCTTTGCTTTCAGGCCAGAGTTCAATTTTCATCTCATTAGACCACAGAATCTTTTACCTCATGCTCCATTGCAACTGTGTCCAAGTCCTCAACTGTTTAAAATCGTCCTGGAAGAATTTACAGAGAATGAAAGGTTGCGATTCCCAAGAGAGTTATTGTGCACCGATGACTCTATTAGATGCGGAAAGTGAAGAAGACGTTTCAAAAATGGAAAAGTGCAATGACAAAGAAGGGTTTACACGTCAAAATTAATAAAATAAAGGTTATGGTCAGGGGCAAAGAAGGAGAAATAGAGAGTGGCCTTGCTCCATATGCAGAAAAGGATTTGGATGGAATTAAATTCAGTTGAGGCAGTTATATGTGGTGTCATAAGAGGTACAGTAGTATCACAGGAAATTTAATAACAAAAGCTGGGATTTTCATTTGTAAAGATGTGAGGATCAGTAATATCAATTAAGACATGAAGAACAAAAGGAAATGCTCTCAAGCTCAGATATATATTTTTTTTTTCGAAAAGGAGATGTGTATGGAGAATCCCATTCGACCCTGAAAAAATAAAAAATAAAAAAAGGAGAAAATTGTGACAAAACGTTTGTTGTTGTTTCCTGCACCAAAGGTGGATGGAGTACATGTTTTGACCCCTGTTTGTCTGTGAGCAGGATCCCTCAAAGGGTTATGGGCGGATTCAGACGAAACTTAGTTGACACGTTTGGTGTCTCCTGAGGAGGAATTGATTAGATTTTGCTGAATATCCCGATCCAGATACGAGAATTTTGTCAGAGATTATGCACCATTGAGAAATGGGACCAAAAATGATATATTGCACGATATCTCAAAAATTTGTTGGACAGATTACGACAAAACTTGGTGGATGAGTTGGGTAGGTGACAAGAACAAGCCAATTAGATTTTGGTTCAGGTCCGGTTGCAGATCTGACCTATCAGTGTGAAACAAAACATACTGTTTAGCTTGCCCTTGGCACTGGTATTCCCTCTATCGAGTGGTGTTCTCGTTTTGTTGCTGTGTTCTTGCTGATTTTAACTGAAAAAGGAGATATAAGAAAAAAAATTTGGATGCACGTGAAATCAATGCCAGTATGATGATTATACATGAAGGGCCTATCTGAAATTTCTTTTACACTGGAATACAGAGAGGAGCCCACCTTGTAAACCACAAGCTATTACCACTGTCGAGCAAGAAGACGAAGAAGCAGTCTTGATCCATTATGGCATCCATTTTGAATCCAACAATTTTCCCTCTGCACCAGGTGAGGCTTTCCTCATGTAACACACAGCAAAGCGAGCCAGGCATATCTTGAGTGCTGCCATCTACAGGTGAGATAACACAAGGGACAAGTATTACTAGAAATGTCAAGATGAGAGGGAAAGGAAGTGGGTAATGTACAAAGGTGCAACAGTCAGGCATTGAAGATCCTGGGTTTGACATGAATTACTCTCACCAGAGGAGAGGGTGTTGCATTTGGGTCCGTTTGCCTTTTTGTCTGTCTACCTTTCTTTGTCAGCAAAGAACATGAGCGTTTTTCTCTGCATATTTGTCGGATTGAGACAAAATTTTCAACATTGGAGTGACTACTAATATAGAATGTTTTAATGATAATTATGATGTCATAGGTCACGTGGTGTGGCAGCCATGTTGTAAAAGAGGAAAAACTTTGGACCCCTGTATCTCCGAAACCGCTCCGTGGAAAAAAATGAAATTTGGCACATGTGAAGAACTAACTCCACATGGGGAATAAGCATGATCTTTTTATGTCTTACGTACCTTCATTATGACGTCATAATTGCATACATAGAATGCTACATCTGATCAGTATGAAAAATTTTGAGGGTCATCTCGTGATAAATTGGTCAGCAGAAAAAAAATTGATGACATCATCGGTCACATAGTTCGGCAGCCATATTGTCTTTTTTGTTGTTTTTTAAACCTTCAAAAATCTCTGAAATGGCTGAACAGATTGAGGTGAAATTTTACACACATGACTGCCTATCCATGGAGAACAAAACATTCAAACGTATATCATAGGTCACATGGTTTGGCAGCCATATTGTATTTACCTTAAAACTTAAAAAAAATCTTCTCCAGAACGGCTGGACATATGGAAGGGAAACTTCACACAAATGTTCCGCAAGCCTTGGGGATACCAGGGTATTCACGAATAATTGATAGGTCACATGGGCTGGCGGTCCTATTGGATTGAGCGAAAATCTTAATAAAAAAAAATCTCTTGAACAGCTTCATCAATCAATGCAAAATTTCACAATTATGATCCAGTGGTGATGGGGAATATGTATTTTAAATTTCAACCTGATCAGACACATGGTCTGGCAGCCAGAAACATTAAATTTTTGAACTGGGTTATTTTTGTTTTTGAATAAGGCTCACTTGGCTGTGCCTGGATGGGTTTGGGGGTAGAGGGGGAGCAGCTGAAATGTGAATCCTATCCATGTCCCTCTTGATGACTCCATCTTTGCTTTTTGCTTGTTCAGGTTCCTTCTGATGACTCAATGTAGGACTGAACCTATTTGCTCTGCCATTTGATTTGAATTAAATATATTTTAATCCCATTCTGAATTCAATTGAATAATAATAAATCTCATGGGTCAGGGTCAAGTGTCCAATTAAAGTGGGGTCACATCAAAGCGTGACGTCTTGGTATCCGGTCATCACTGCCAGTAGTTATAAAGTGGTGCTTATCGTTATGTCTCTGTTATTAATTACGTAACACACCAGTACACAAACACCACATAAAATACATGGCACAAAACTTCTCAAACACCACACAAAACAAGTGCTGGTGAGGGTCCACAATGTCTGATTACTCTTTTTCTTGTTTTTATTGTTTCTCCAACTCAAAGTAAAAGCATTTTTGGGTTTGGTATTTTGTCCAAAAATAAATTTGTCCTTTCATACATTCACTCAGTCCCATTGTTACAGGTTCCAATGCTTTTTCAAGACCTCCGGACAGGGGTCAGTAAATAGAGTGCACAGGTGAAAACCGTAAGCCATCAACCTGCCCTTGCATCATGGTGTGGAGGGCAAATCATTTTTGTGCCCATGACCCAACCCTGGGTACCCCAGCAAGTATGCAAAATTGGTGGTGATCAGCCAAGCCGTTTTACAGTTTAGAAGTGAATAGTCAGACAGACAAACAGACTCGCTGTAAGTATTATAAATATAATTCCTCTAAATGTATAAATAGAACTGTTTCGATGTATTTGAAGATCTTTCCTTTTGTTGCCCTTCACAAAATGAAGATGACAAGCGAACCACAGAAGAGAAATTTACTTCTTCTTTCTCGCTTCCCTTTATAAGAAGGGAAGCTAAATGGTACCAAGCTTCTGCTCTGCCTTGAATACGATACTTTTCTATTTCCCTCTGTTCCCAGCCAACTCTCTCCAACCACTTCCACCTGAATGATATCCCTCATTACACAATCTTCCCATTTCAGCCATGGTCTACCACTTTTTTTCCTACTTTGCTCCCTCAACCTTCTGCTCTCTAAGCCATTCTCTCTTCCCCAATTCTGTGCCGTGTCCAACCCACTTCAACTGGCATACTCCTATACTCCCCCATTCCTCCTGACCCAATTATTGTTACAGACCAATTATTGTTGCAGACTCGCTGTAAGTATTATAAATATAATTCCTCTAAATGTATAAATAGAACTGTTTCAATGTATTTGCCATACCTTTATTATTGCCTCTCTGTCAGTGCCACCATCTCCAGACCAGAAAGGTATGCCAGTGTTGCACAAGACAAGAATTTTCTTTCAATCTCCTTGGTAAATTTCTGACTGCTGTAACTCCCTCCATCCTCCTCCATGTATTCACACCCACCTGTATCATCCTCCGCACCTTTGCCTCCAAACTACCAGCCGCATTCACTGTTCCATGCAGAAACTCAAACCTATTTCCCTGTCTGATTTCCTTCCCCTCTAACCTGATAATCATTTCCTTTCTCTGCTGCTCAACCCACATTCGATGCATCTTCTCCATACTCATTTTCAATCCATATTTTAGAATGCCTCCTTCCACTCCCCCAGTACTCCCTGCATCTCCCACTTATTCTCCTCTTCAACAGCCAGATCATCTGCATACAACATCCTCCACAGAATACCTTTCATGTTTACCCTCCTGCTTACCAGCTCCATCACCATGATAAACTGTTCACACTGAACTCCCCTGACATCCAAAGACCAACAAAAACTCTTCCCTTCGTTCCCTCATACATATCTTCCACCAACCTAACTTCTTAACCGATCTCTCTGTACTTTGCTCCTTTCAAAATTCTTTCGACTTTTTCACATTTTTCTTTATCGATTCTAATTCTTGCTTTTTCTTTTTCTTTTTAAAAAATCTCTTTTACTCTTTATTTCTCTTTCTTTATCTATCTGTCTAAGGAGAAGTGTATTCTGCAGAAAGTTTTCTGAAAGGCTCACTTGGCTGTGCATGGACAAGTTTGAGGGTAGAGGAGTAGTGGCTGAAACCCGAATCCTATCCAGGTTCCTCCTGATGACTCCATCTTTGCTCTTTGCTTATTCGGGTTCCTTGTGATGACTCCAATGCAGTATTTGGTTTTCTATTTCTGGCACTCTCATCCATCTTAATATAGTCATCACCATCTCTCTCATGACAGTGTCATCAGCCTTCTCAAGATCCACAAAGCCTCATGAAATTTTGCCTTGAATCTCCAACCTCTTCTGCACAAACTGTCTCAGTGTGAACACCACATTCATCGTCTCCTACCCTTTCTAAATACCTGTTGTTCTTCACCTATCTCCCTGTTCAAAAAATCCCTTATCTTCCCATTGAGAATCCTCTCCAGTACCTTTATGATGTGACTTTGAAGAGTAATGTAATACTTCTGGACCTCCACGGATCATGTACATTGTCCTTCGACTTCCATATCAGCACATTTATCCCTGTCCTCCAATCCTCCGGAATCGAACCCTCTCACATACAGGTGGTGAGTAAAAAAAATGGAAACAATCGGGCGTTGGGCCACAACTTGCAGCCAGTACGGCCTGTATGCACCGTGGAATAGTGTCCACCAGCGTCAAGAATTCTGTAGGAGGGATGTGGGCACCATTCTTCCAAGAGAAAGTCAATCAACTCACACCTGTTTTATGCAGGTGTAAAACACTGTCTCAGGCATCGTTCCAGAATATTACATAAATGCTCAATTGGGTTCAGATCCAGTGACAAAGAAGGCCAAGACATATGGATAACATCAGCGCTATGCTCAACAAACCATTGGACAAGCACACATGCTATGTGGATGGGGGCATTGCCATCCTGGAAGACACCCCTTCCAGCAGGAAATAAATGCTGCAACATGGGGTGAAAATAAATGCTTGCTCAGAACTAATAAGTAGTGATTCGTATTGAACTTGCCTTCTAAGGGAATGACTGCACCCAAACCTTGTCAGCAACATGTTCCCCACAACATTACAGAACCACCAGAGCTCTTTACTGTTGGAACTAAGCACTCAGGGTTGTAGAGTTATTTAGGTTAGTGCCACACGTACGTCGTACATTCATCGGTTTGTCGAGAACATGGTGAAGGAAGATTCATTCATCTGACCACATCACAATTCTCCACTACTTGGTAGTTCATTGCCTGTGTTCTTTGCACCACTGGACTTGTAAATGTGCATTGTCAGGTGTGATGAGCAGTTTGTGCACTGCAATCCCGACTTTGGTATCCTGTTCTGTGGAGTTCTCAGGGGACAGTTTTTGATTAAACTGGCTGCTTGCACCCCAGTTTGAAATTTACAGTCAACTGAACTGCAGTTGCTCACCTGCTTTGCCTTGCGCTTCAAATTAATGCACGGATATCATGATCCTGGAGTTGACACTTCGGCCACTGTTGCCCTTTGCTGATTATGTTTTTCACTCGGAGTTCCATGCTGACATCAGTTTTCAAGTAGCTTTCAATATACTTGGTGTCCCTCATTTCCCCCAAGTGTTTCCATTTTCTGTTCACGACCTGTACATACATTAAACAGCCTCTTCGTCCAACCAACTCCAACTTCCCTGCTATAATTAGCATCTTTGTACACTCAATGCCTGGCTCTCTTCCCTTCTTCTTTAATGCTGGCTATACCTCCTCCTGCACGATCTCCACCAATTCCATTTTCCCCTCTTCATGACAAGCAAGCTTCAGCATGCCGTTGCTTCCTGCCTGGTTCAACAGCTATTTAAAATAGCTCTCCCATACCTTTAATACTGCTCCCCCTCTCTGTCATGACACTCAGATCACCTTTCTTAATCAACCCCCCACTGCTCCCCATTCTTGTCCTCACTATCCTCATCCCTGCCACAAGCCAATTTATAAATAATCTTCTTCCCACCTACCTCTTCTACTGCTTCCATATCATTCTTCACTTTAACCACAGCTCTCCTTGCTGCTTTCACATTTTTCCCATACAGATGCATCACTCCTGCATCTGGTTGTCCCCCTCTGTGCTCTTCCAAACCTCCTCACCAACGACCATTGCTACTTCCTCCGTCCATCATACCTGGTTTATATTCCTTGATGATTTAAACTTTCCTGATGTTCCTACATACAAAACTTTAACAATTCCCCGAAACACCTCTCCATACTTCTTCCACTCCTCCAAACCTTCGGCTTCTTTGCTACATTCCTCATACTTGGTCCTCACACTCTTTCCTTCCACTCCATCTACAGCGACGTTGTCCCTGCACTTCCTCCAACTTATCATCTTCCAACCAGTATTCTTAACTAAATTCTGTTTATGCAAGCACACAACAAACACCACATGCTTGTGGTGGGTGGTGACATGCTCTTCAATCATGCCTTACAGTCCTTAATCTTCCACAACTGTTGCTTCATAATCACGAACTAATAAAGTTCATTTTTTTCTGTCCACTCCGGAAGCGGGCTGTCACGCTTTTAGCAGAACAAACCAGCTATGGCTAAACCATTTCTTGCCACCAGCTCTCAACCCTCTCTATTCCTCGTTCCCCATCCAAATTTACCAACACATTTCACTTCACTCGGTTCCGCTACACCCACATGCACATTGAAGTCTTCCATGATGCACAGTATCACCTCCAGCTCAACCATTCCAATCATCCTCTCCAGTACATCCCTGAACTCCTGCTTCTCTGCCTCAGTCCTTCCCTTCTGTGGCACATACATTGAACTAACACAACACTTGCTTCTGATTCACCAACTATGCCATAACTATTCATCCCTCCCATCTTTTCACTCTAACCACATCCTTGCTGATCTCTTCCGACACTACGATTCTAAGAGCATCATTCCTCCATCCCCTCCCTTGTGCAACAGCTTTTACACCACTCACTTTTCACCCTCCTCCCTAACTCCACCTTCTCTTACCACCCTCCCCCCCACCCCTCCTGCTCATTTCCATCTCTCTTCTTTTGTCCCGCAAACTAGAATCTCTCCATTAAAGTCTTTGTAACTCGGAGATGATGGCATGTCCATCTCATTTTCCGACTGAAAAGATGAGCTTCAACTTACAAAAAAAAAAGCAATAAGACAAGTACGGTACTCTCATAACATCGGTAAAATTATATTGGTAAATTTTTTCAATCAACACAGTGAAATAACAACCAAATAATTTGTCCCACAACATTGAAAAGTGTTATGACAAGAAAAAAAGTTACTTCACCAAAGTTCAAAGAAGCTGAGGTGGAGGAATAAATGTGCTGAAGTTCCTCCTGAAGCAGTTTGAACAGGACTACCTCCTCCCTCAAATGGATGTAAAATTCAGATGGTGTCACTGAAAACAACAAATACCAAATAGAATGACCAAGACATCCACCTCTGAAATGTGTGCACATGTCACAACTTCTTGGAGAGATTGCACTCAAACAAAAATGACTGCAAATTACCGAAAAGCATTCTCAAGTGAGAAATATCAACATAAACTAAGATATATAAAAAACATAGGGGCAATAATACTGGGTGCTCACCTGGTAGCAGCTGGATAAGATAACGATGGAACCACTGGTAAGCATGGATGACCCATAAAATATGTAATGGAGAAGAAAGTAAATACCTATGGATTTTTTAATGCCATAAACAAACTTTGGTACATCATGGGTGATAGGTTGTGGTGAAATTTCATCGAAATTGTGTGTGTGGCTTTGTAGAAGAAAGCAAATACATATTTTGAGGGGCAACCCCAAAGTAGAATCCCTTTGACCCCAATTTTTTTGATGTCGTGAACAAACTTAAGTACATCACAGGTGTTGAAGATTGTGGTGAAGTTTCATCAGAATTGCATGTGTAGTTTCAGAGAAGAAAACAAATACATATTTTGGGGGGCAACCCCCATAGGGCCCAATTTTTAATATATGCAATGAACAAACTTTGGTACATGCACAGTGATGAACGTTGTGGAAGTTTCATCAAAATCGTATACTGTATGTATGTATGTGTATGTGTATGTGTATGTGTGTGTGTATGTGTGTGTGTATGTGTGTGTGTGTATGTGTGTGTGTGTGTCTATGTGTGTGTATATATATATATATATCGGATTAAAAAAAAAAAAAAAACAAAAAAAAAAAAAAAAATATATATATATATATATATATATATATATATATATATATATATATATATATATATATATACACACAAGTAGGGTAAGAATACTGATTCTGGCTCACTTTTCCCCATGTAAATGAATGGGGGATTTTCAGCGATTCATAATTTTTTTCCCTAAAAATAAATCCCCTTTTTATCCCAAGGTATATTTATTTGTCTCCCCTTTTAACTTGGAGGTTGAACCTCATTGAATTGAACACCTGAGGGTTGAACAGCTCACTCATTGAACCTATAAAGATTTGTTCATTCTCAAATTCCTTCAATAGTTTAATTTTCTTTGCACAATAATCCCCATCTAAAATATTGACAAACAAAACATTTGAATCTTTATATTTTTTAAGATACCCCTTTTGTGCCATTACGAAATGATAAACTTCTCTTAATGCTCTCATCTGGCCACCTCCTGAGCCACATATCATTTTGAGATTATAGTAAATTGTTTTTTCATTGTTCAATTGATAACCATCAAAGTTTTCAGTCCATTCAAGGATATTCATTTTTTTCTTTACATCCTCTAACTTACTAGTTTTTAAATTAATTCGCTTATTTGTTTTATTTACCTTTGTTTTAGTTATTTTTTCAATAAGACTTATTTGATATTTTTCACATTCATTATGTTTTCCATTTATATACCAAGACTGAGATTTTCTCCACTCTTTAGTTTGATTAATACTTGGTTTAACCATTTATATATTGTGAAAAAACGCGGCGGTAGCCCTTAAAAACCCTAACCCATCTTCCCATCGTTAAAACATAATCTATTTTATACACTCTATCATACAATATCCATATGGAACACAATCTATTCCATAATCTAAAATAAATCTCTTATCATCAAAGGCTCCTAATGCCTTTTTATTTACTTCTTCACTATATATGTTATGTTTATAACTTCTTATTGTATTCATTTTCCTATATTCTTCTTTCTTATTCATCAAACAATTATAATAATTTCCAAAAGTTATTGATTTCTTTATTACATATTTCTTTATTCCCTTTAACCTCTTATCAATCTGTTCACCATACTTATAAGCATATGCCTTTGCTCTCAATCCAATAAACTCACTCATTACTTTTCCACCCAACTCATCCTTAAACTTACCAATAACCTTTTCATTCTTTTTGGAAAATAACTCACTCTTCTTGCTGAAATTACTTGTATCATATACTCCAATATTTTTCTTCATATCTTCATAAACATCATCAGTTTTTATATCTAGGATAAAACTATCAGTATCCATATACAACAATGAAACATTTTCACCATACTCTTTCTTTAAGTCATTATACAAATAATCATACATCAATATCTTTGATAAATCAAGAACTGCTGTTCCAATATAAATTGGTTTATCCATTACAATACTTTCCTTTTTCATATGAATTGCAGAAAAGTTCTCTGAAAAAACCTCTTCTCTCTCAAAACTTGGTTTATTTATCAATCTCGAAGCTTCTTTCCAAGATGTTGCGAATCTAATGTTTTGTCTGTTTCTAACATTTTCCATAGTCTTTCCAAATACAGCATTATTCATTAATTTATAAAAGTCCCCTTCAAATTTTACTTTTGTATTTGCTCTCATATCTGTATTAAATTGAATATACTTTTTCACCCAAGGACTTTGTTTAAATTTTAAAACTCTATGAATTTTAGCTACTCTCAATCCTTCTCTCAAAAACTGTTTTAAGCTTCTCTGATGTAAAACATATCCCTCTTTATCATAGAATGTTGTTAATAACTTTTCTGTTGATTTGCCTTTAATATTAAAACTTTTATGATAATCACTTAACCATTCTTTCTTTGGAGTTTCTTTCTCACATGCAAAAGGAAGATCTTTATGCTTATTATGAAGATCACTCGGGTACCTGAAATCAACTTCAAAATAATAACCTTCTTCTTCGTCATTCAATTCCTCTTGAGAAGAAATAACAATATTCATCAAAGCCTTTTCATAATCCTTTTCTTCCACCCACTCTAATTTACCATAAGGCAGAGATTGAGACATTGCCCATCCATACAAATTATTAGCATCAAAATACATCAAATAATTACTATCTTTTTCACTATCATAATTTGGAAGATATTTATTATTTGCTTTAGCATATCTTTTTGAACATACTTGTGATATTCCACCTCTCTTGGACTTCTCAATCATCAAAAGCATATCCACATCACTGATTAAATCTATATCTTGTTTTGTCATTTTCAACATTGCACTCCAAGCTAAACCAGGAGCTGTGAAATAGTTGGCAGGATCTAATCCATAACATTTTTTATTATGACAGAGTGATCTAAAAGCTTCAAACACATCAGCTAACAATAAAACATCTGTTTTTAGATATAAATCGTGATATTCTCCAAGGTTCTTTATCTTAAATATTTTCCATATTTCTTGTGCGTGTTTATATTCCTTATCACTTATCTCTTCTTCATAAAGGTTATTATAGAAACTTTCTTTTGAAGGAAGTTGTGTTTCTTTAAATCTCATAAATGAATCCATATAATCATAAGGATAAATCCCCTTACTTGTAAGAATTTTCTCTTTACTTTGAATTTCATTCCTTGTTTGAATTTCCTCTCTCGTAAGAATTCCTTCTTTAATCAGAATTTCATCTTTAATCAGAATTTCCTCTTTAGTTCGAATTTTCTTTATAATTAGAATTTCATCTTCAGTTAGAATTTCTTCATTAATTACAGTTTCCTCTTTACTTTGAATTCTCTCTTTAATCTGAATTTCCTCTTTAGTGAGAATTTCCTCTTTTGGAAAGAATGAATTAAGATTTGGAAAAGAGTCCATGGAGCTTAGATTTGATGCGAGGTAGGCTAGTGGTGTTCCCATAAACTTGTAAGAATCTAAAAACCTAATACGAGTTAAAGGTTTTGTGAATATCATTTTTGAAAATGAAATATACTTTTGACTTGTGTTTGTTATAGCAGAAATATTCCCTGGTGTTTTTGAAAGTTCATTTATAAATAGATGTGTATCATAGTTGGCGCTGTTGTGAAGAAAGACTGGAATAAAAGAAGGTAATTTATAATTAAGATTACAACAGGAATGAGCGGGACCTCTATATTTACCAGTAAGATGACAATGGTCTCTAACTTTAGACTCCTTAATTTCCCCCTCACAAATATGGCAGATATTGTTCATTCTAAATTCTAATTTTTCTTCTTTGGTTAATTTCATCGGTTCATTTGTTTCTTTCATTAATTTAGTGAGTCTTATACAATCCTTTTCTAATCGTTTTACAAACTCTTGTGAAGCATTTTTTCCACGATAATGTTCAAGTTTGTTATACTTTTCTCCAACAGATGATTTGATATAATAACAGAAACCACAAGGAATATGTTTTTGATATTTATTTGTATATGGTTCTTTTGGATTAGGAGAAGCAGTATTTATCTTTTTAAGGATACATTCAAAATCAGCGTATATCACAAATGGGTGCATGATAGATTTATTATAATCTTCAAAATAAATCTTTTCACCAGGTTTAGGCATTGTAATTACAGCTGATTTATGATTACTACAATATTTTGAATGTTGTTCTAATCGTTCTTTTGTATGAAATGAATTAAGACATCGCTTACAAGGATATATTTTGTTTGCTGTTCTGAATACCTGAGAAGAGATTAATCTTGATAAATTATTGATGTATGTGTAATGTGAATTCTTTCCAACACTAAAATATAAAAGGTCAATGTGTGTTTCTTCATTTTTATAGTTGTTTGAAATTTTTAATATTTGAACTTTGTTTGTATCCGTTAATCCATATACATTAATAGAAAGATTATTCTTTTTCTCAAATTTAGGAATATCTGTTAATGGCATTGGGAATTTAAAATCTTTAATGTCCAAGGTATTCTCATATTTCATATATTGTTTTACTCTTTCTGAATTACATTTTGGTGGATGTAAGTGAGCAAGAACAGACCAGAGAAAACATTTATTATCATTGTTCTTAATATTAACAACTGCCTTCTTTAGTTTTATTTCTTTTGGTAATTCAATATAAGAAGAAGCTTTAAGAGGGTTTGATTTTAGAATGTGTATATCTAAAAAGATGATTTTTTTAATATTGAATCCACTTCCTACCACTGTATTATCAACATCCTCCTCTTGTCTTGATAGTTCTTCATAAACCCCACTATTCAAAAAATCTTGAAATGATGTTATAAAATGAAGATCTGTTCTCATATAAGGAGTTTGTTCTTCATCTTGTCTTTTCATATTCATTTTCACTCCCATATAAAACTTTAAAGTTTTTATTTCTTTTAATGTCTTTTTAATAAATTTTTCAACATCGGGTTTCACTATTTCAATTGATTCAGCTATTGATGATGGACTGGGTTCTCCAAATTGAAAAATCCTTATTTTTATATGCCCTTTAAATGCCTCATCAGTGTTTTTAATATAATAGTCTCCCTTTACTTGAAACTCATTTTTCTTGTGTTTTTGTGATTGAAGATGTTGATTATAACTACTCTTCAAAACATCCTTTGAACAGATATCACAATGTTTTCTTTCCAACTCAAGAGGAGATATTTGATGAAATAGATTAAATGTGTGTTTGTTGGTTCGGAGGTGTTTTCTATAATGTTTATATTCGTGATTACAAACATCGCAGTACGTTGTATTCACCATATTTATAGAATAAAACTTTGCTTAAACTAAAATTTTCTTGATGAAAATTTCGTTTAATTTATAGGTGAATCTGTGCTTAAAAACATTTTATCCTCCAACTTTTTCACTTAATAAATACAATGTTTCAAGACACAAAAGACAAGTTTCAATCAATCTCTTCATCTGTTAAAGATACTGAGAAATATGTCAAGGATGTAAAATTGAACAAAGATAAATATAACAACTATTGGATAAAAACTATTATGGTAAATAATATGAGTTCTTCAATTTCCTTCAGTGGAAGGGCTTTTAGTATACCTGGTAGAACATCAATTAAAGTATCTCTAACAAAAGTTTCTCCTCTCCTTCTAGTAATATATTCAAAACTAGAAAAAGCAATGAAACAAGAAAAAGTATCAAAGAACAAAAACCTTATGGATGAAGCTTTAGAAAGAAAAGATAAGACCATCTGTAATATGCAAGGAGAAATTTGTATTTTTTTCAACAACCCTAAAGATGTAAATCTTGATGAAATAAAGGATGTTAATATATCAGGTGAAATGACATTTCGTTCAATAGTAGTTAACGATAATTTTAAAATTACCTTTAATATAAAAAATGTTGTCGTTGAATCTGATAATGAAAAAAAGTATATCGATATCGATGGTAATATACAACTGAAAGTATAGATGAATTTCAGTTTAAGTAAAGTTTTACTTTATAAATATGCTAGACTTTCCTGATTCTCCATATGACAAATTTGAGAATTGTCCTGCGTGTGAAAGACAGGGATTAAACACAGAGTCAAAAGCCTATAAACAATGTATATTCTGTGATTTTCTTCTAATTAATGATAATAAAAAATATAAAAAGGAAAATAATTCTTTTAGATTTACACCAAAAATGAATTACTTTACAAGATTGATTAGAGAAATGAATGTAAAGTATGAGGATGACAACACACCTTTCCTTACAAGGGAAGAAACTGAACGTATAAGAGAAATGTTCAAAGGATTGTTGTTGTATATTATTCATGGATGTAATTTTCAGGGAAATATCAACACAAGATATTGTATAAATAAAATAATGGATTATCTTGAAATTAAACCTGAACTTAGGATAAAATATAGAGTTTCTAAAAAAGCCAATAATAAATTAAATAACCTGTTTTTCAAATATATAAATGAATGATTTTTTACCTATTTGGGAAAATAAGATAAAATTTAACAACCATAAAAATCTCCCAAATTCATTAAGATGTCTCATAGTTGGTTCAAGTGGATGTGGAAAAACCTGCTTACTTTTAAAAATGCTCCTCACTCCCAACTTTTTAGATTATGATAATTTAATAATTTTCACAAAGTCGAGTTTTCAACCAGAGTATCAACTACTCTCACAAGGTTTTAATGCTGGTCTTCAAAAAGAAGATATAATAGGTTTATTTAAACGTCAAAAAAACCTAAATGATTATAACATTGAAGATATAATTCAACTATTTTGTGATACACAGAGATGTAAAAAGAAATCAAATCTTATAACTTGTATTCTTAGTGATAATACGGATGATATACCGTCTCCCCAAGATTTGGATAAATCAAAAAAGAACCTCGTTATCTTTGATGATTGTGTTAATGAGAGAAACCAAACGGTAATGGACAGCTACTACACAAGAGGGAGACATTCTTCTTGTAATTGTATTTATCTTAGTCAATCGTACTTTCAACTTCCTCGTCGTTCCATCAGAAACAATGCTAATACTTTTATTTTATTCAAGTTAAATTCAATAGATATCAATAATTTTTGGAGAGATAATTGTTCTACATTATGTAGTAAAAAGAAATTTGAGGATTATATGAAGCACACGACTGAAAAATATAAATATATTGTTGTGAAACAAGATGAGATATTAAGGGATATATTTTTTGTTTTATAAACAATTACATATATAAATGACAACTATTATTATAAATCTTGTGGGTAAATCTGCTTCTGGAAAAAACTTTCATAAATCAAGGTTCTTGTGTAGTACAAATGAGAATATTGTAAATTTACTTAAAAAACACCCCGTGATACGCATTGTATCAACAACAACTAGAGCAATAAGACCTGGAGAAGTAAAAGGTGAAGATTATCACTATATTTCAGTGGAGGAACATATGCGATTGAGGAATGAAGGACAAATATTTGAGGAGGTTTCTCTTGGTACAACAAAATATTCACATTGTAAGAGTGAGTTAAAGAAACTAAAATCTGGTGGTGTTGGGATATTAGAAACTAATCCAGAAGGAACGAGACAAATTATTAAATATCTGAGCGGAGTGAAGATTTTATCATTCGGTTTTGATGTTGATGAAGAAACTCAACACAAACGTATGAAAAGCAGAGATGCAAGGATTAGTGAAGAAGAAATTACAACTCGCATTAATGTTAATAAAGAATTTGATGAAATATTTAAAGAAAAGGATTTATTTGAACACATCTACTTGAATGATGAAGAAAAGGAAAATTTCCCTGTTGATCTTTACAATTCATTAAATGATATTTTACAATAAATAAATGGATACAAAAGAAAGAGCAAGAAGATTTAAGGAACATCAAGAGTTGGTTTCAAAAGTTGTAAAACAACAGGAAGACATAAAGAAGAAACGCAGACAGAAACTAACGGGCGAAGAAGCATTTGAAAAAAACAAGAGAAATTTTTTAAACCACTTTTAAAAACTTCCCAAGAAAAAATGAAAGATGTTTCCACAGTTCCCACAGTAGAATATACTCCTAGAAAGCTTCAAATGTTAAAAGATTTCAGTCAAATGACGGAGGAAGAATTAGAGCATATTGGAGAATTAGAACATGATGAAGGTTTATTTCAACAACTGGAAGAGATTAATCAACCCCCTGATTATATTGTGAATGCTGTTCAAAACAATGAATATTCAGCAGATTCAAAAACCAAAGCAGGACTCATTCCAACAGAACAACCAGCAATATTTCATCTTGTTCAAGAAAAGGTATTGATATTTAATGATGAATTAAGGTTCTTAAGTTCTGCTCAACCCACTGTTAAACTAACTCCGAGATTAATGTTTCTTCTCACAAAAGATGGAAGGCAAGGTTCAACTGTGAGGGATGAATCAAAGTATATTGATAAACCATTGGATATGGAAAATAATGATGATAGAGTATATATTGATTTGCTGAACACTCTAAATTATAAGGTTATTCTTTCTGGTAAAAGTAGGAAGAATGAGAAGGAGAAACACATTATTCAGGCTTTAAGTATCCTTGGTTCAGGTATTAGTTTTCTTCCAAATGACCCATCGCAATTAGTTAATAGACTGTTTTTGTTGTTCGGCAGTAAGAAGGCTGGAAATAACAATTGTTTTAATGAAGCATCAGCCATTTTAGACCAGTTGATGAACATGAAAATAATTAATAAATCTCAATATAAAGACATTTTATCTCATATTAAATAAGATGAGAAGCACAATCCTGAGTTTTAATTTCACAACAAGCGACCACACATCTTCATTCCCATACCCACTACAACTTGACACAACAAAAGAATATGAGGCATCTTTATTGTCCATGGAGACTTATAATACCTTATTTAATATAACCGAGAAAAATGACAAGTTTAGTTATAATCCGGGAAGTGGATACAAAACGATAACAGTCTCACCCGGAGCATACGAGATTTCTCAAATATCTTCCGAAATTGCTCGTCTTATGAAAGAACAGGGTGATGAACCAAAAAATATTGTGATAAACATTCAAAAACATACTTCAAAATCAACGATTAAAGTTAAAAATAACTACAAGGTTGATTTCACAATTGATAATTCATTTAGAGAGTTATTAGGTTTCTCCTCAAAAAAGATTGAAACTAATGGGACGTTTTACAGTGATAATGTCATTCAAATATCCTCAGGAATAAATTCGGTGTTAATTCACTGTGATTTGATTGATGGTGCTTATAATGATGGATTAAAAACAAATACAATATTTTCATTCAGCGCATACTCAACCCCAATTGGTTATAAATTCAATATGGAGCCTAAAAATTTGGTTTATCTACCTGTGTCAGGAAAAACCATACACAGAGTAAATTTTAGGATAACCGACCAAGATAATCGTGTGATCTCTTTTAATGGAGAAGTTATATCCATCAGAATTCACCTACGTGAAGTTTTTCAATAAATAAATACGATGGTTATTGTGAGGAAGCACGAGTTGGGAAAATATAAAATAATTACAGGGGATGGGATGTTCCTTTCCCCGTACTACAAGGGTGAAGGTATGTATCTTGGTAGAGGATACTATAAACCTAAGAGACAAAGGGGTGTCGGACATCAATTTAGAGGAGATGGGATAATTGATACTCTCATGGGTATTGGTTCAACTATTCTTAAACATAAAGACCTAATTGGTTCAACTGCTTCTGCTGTGGGAAATGTAGCAGGTGCTGTAAAGAGTATAAAAGATGCTCAGAAAGAATCTCATAAATTACAAGCAATAAAAGAAATTAAGAAAGGTAAAACTCAGTTGTCCCCCAAGAACGACAGAAAATAATTCAAATACTTGGATCAGGGTTTCAAAAGTTTTAACATCTTTTTCCTAAATAAATACAAGTATGGAAGCAATTGATAGTATCTATGATTTGGATGATACTATTATTACCTCAATCTCCACTAACAAAGATTACTTCAAGGTAAATGCAATAACTGGAACAGACTGGAATACAAATGGTACAAAAAGTTTTGAAATAAATAATCAACAAACCTATTTGAATCTCTCCGAAAGTTTCTTGTTGTGTAAATTTAAATTCACTCAGGCTGGGAATAACACAAACGCTACACTTGTAAATGATTTCTTCTGGAAAATGTTTGATAGTGTGCGATTGTATATTGGAACACAAGAAGTTGAAGCGGTTGATTATGTCTCTGCTGTATCTGAAATGATGAAATTTACACTCTATACATTCAGTGATAGAATGGGAAAGGGGTCTGTCGAAGGTTTTATTCCTGATATGTCAACGGGAACAAACACAGACCCTGGATATATTCAAAGGAAAGGAATGTATAATGATGATACAAAAGCAGAAAATAGTTTTACTGTGGCAGTTCCTCTTAAAGGTATATTTGGATTTTGTGATTATGATAAAGTTCTGTATGGTCTTAAAATTAGATTTCAACTACAAAGGAATGATAATGAAAATAGATTGCTTTTTGGTGTTGGTAATGCTTTTGGTGATCAGAATAAATTTGTAATTGAGGAGATGAGTTGGTATATCAGTGAATATACTCCTAATCTTAAAACAGAAGAGATGTTGAATCGAAGACTTAACTCAAAAAAACCACTCAGTGTATCATACCTCAAAAGAAGATGTCAACACGTTAAACTCAATCAAACTACTTACACGTGGAATTTGGGTGTTCTGGAAGGAAAGCCACGATATCTGTGGATGATTTTTAAAAAGCCAGATGGTGATACTGCGACTGATAAGAATAATAAGAAGACTGATAAGAATGCATTGAGTGATAATGCTAAGGTGAAACAACTTCGCGTTTCTCTAGATGGAACATTTTATCCACGAGATAGATTGGAAATTAATTGGGAAAAAAATGATTTTGCTGAAGCATACAAGTCTTACCAAAAGGTGTGTGAAAGTAATGGAAATAAAGAACCTATTTTGGATATGACAGCATTTAAAAGTTTGTATACAATCTATACGTTTGACCTGAGCGCTCAAAAAGAAACTATAAAGTCTAATCGAGTGGATACTTCCCTATACATTGAAAGAGGAGAGAGTGAAGAAGTTGATACATATTGTTTGCTTTTGGAAGAAACAGAATTGCAGATTAATACAGATAATGGTGTGATGATTAGTCTCACATAATTTTTTGTTAAATAAATGAGTGGCAAAGTACCAACTGGGGTATATGTTAATCAAATCAATCTTCATAAACTATCATCTTGTGTTCAAAATCAAAAGCCTTGTACGATTAACGTTAATACAATTCAGAGAAAAGGAGCAGTAAGAATTGATGTTTTGCTCACAAGAGAACAGGTTAAAATCTTGAATGACACTGGCTCACTTAAAATTAAAATGACAAAACCAATGTTGAAAAAATATTCAATAAGAGAGACGAGTGGAGGATTTCTCCCATTTCTAATTCCTTTATTTGCTGGTTTAAGTGCGGTTGGAGCATTGACGGGTGGTATTTCAACAGCGGTCAAAACTGCCAACGAAAGGAAGGCTCAACTCCAGGCTCAAAAGAATTGGAAAGACATAACAAAGAGTTGGAGAAACAAATTAGTGGAAGTGGTGTAATTGTAGATTTTGCTGAAAAACTTGAAGGTCTGCCTGATAAAGCGAGATTGTTAGTTGGAGATATGCTTTCTTCTATAGCACAAGCAGGTGTAAAATTAACGAAAAGAGGTAATGGATTATATCTTTCTAATAAATAAATGAGCATTGATGAGTGGTTGAAAGAATTTGGAAAGAATACAACATCAAATTTACAACTTGCCAAATATTGTAAGAAATTAAAAATTCATAATGTGGTTATTTGTATGAGAGATGAATTAACAAATGTGTCGAAACATACAAAGAATATTATTATGAACTTAGAAGATAATGATGGGAACGGTTCTCATTGGGTTTGTATTTTTAATAGTCAAGACAAATATTATTTTGATAGTTTTGGTCTTCCACCACCTGTTGAAGTCATAAAATTCTTACAGAATGGTGTTTATCAAACATTTCAAGTCCAAGAATTAAATTCCAAGTGTTGTGGTCAATTATGTCTATATGTGTTATTTCAACTCAACAAAAATAAAAAATTTTATGATATTATTTTTAATCTAATATAAATGACTTATGTTGGTAAAGATGGTTCTATCTTTGGTGTATCTCAAGAACTGGATATTGATTTATCAAATTATTACACAAAGGCACAGGCTGAACGACATAAATATAATATAAACAAAAATATTAACATGAAAAATGCTTATAAATTAAAAAATTATCCAAGCCCGACTGACGCGAATGACTTGGTGAGATTAAGCGATTTATCACAATATATATACTTAAATAAAACGGCTGTGTATTTTAAAGATACAGAAGTGTTGATATTATCTCCAGGTCATACAGAATTCACAGTTCGAATTAAAATAAATTTTTATAAAGAAGGGCGTATCGTTTGTATGAGAATAGAACAATGGGGGTATGATATGAATGATTTAGGGTATAATTGGTCATTTAAAATTAACCTCGAAGACCTGGAACAATTAAATCAGTCTCGTAAGGAAGAATATTATCCACTTGGTATCGAGAATGAGTTTTGTGGAGCCACGATTAGTAAACAACAAATAAAAGAATTTAATAAGGGTAAATATAATAATGGTTTTGCCCTTGTTTATCTCATGAAAACAGAAAAAACAGGATTATATATAATAAGTAAGGAAATACAAAATGATTTAACTATGGGAAGATGGGGAGGTGTTTCGTGCCATAATATTATTCTGACATATATTTCTAATACATAAATGACAGCAAGAAGGCTTCAAGAAAATTATCATTTCTGTGTTCAAGCATACCTTCAAGAAAAGGGTATTCGGTATTTTAATAAATATGTTCTACAACATAAGAATGAGGTATTTTCAATAAAAGATTGGCATTATGCTGATGTTGATAAACCGACAACTTTAGATTTAATTAGAATGTTAAATAATGAAAAAATTATAAGGTTAAGAAAAGGTAAGGCTCTTTTAGAAATTCAAAAGAAATTTTATTGGTTTCCTGTTGTAAAAAAAATTATTTTAGATACAGGAATAACAAGAAATCCTGATGAATATATGTATAATATTCTATGGGGTGTAAACGATTCAAGTATAGTAAGGGATGAGGAAGGAGTTGAAGAAGAGAGGGAAGAGGAGGAAAAGGAGAAGGAGGAGAGAGAGAAGGAGGAAAGAGAGAATAGAGAGAGGGAGGAAAGAGAGAAGAGAGAGAAGGAGGAAAAGGAGAAGAGAGAGAAGGAGAAGAAAGAGAAGGAGGAAAAGGAGAAGAGAGAGAGGGAGGAAAGAGAGAGAATGAATAAATATCAAAATATGGAAACCAGTGAGATTCAAAAAAGATTGGTGGTATTACAGAAAATAACTCAACCCACCGAGGAGGAAAACAAAGAATTGACAAGTCTATTTGCAATACTTTCGACAAGACTATTAGCATCGACAAGATATGGATTTTAATTCAAGTTTTTTCTTAAATAAATGGAGGAGAGAGTGAAGGCATTTCTAAGGATTCTTTATGTTTTAAAAATTAAGATTCAAATGTGCATGTTGGAAACTAAAAGGTTTTTGCACTCTGCAGGAATTTTTCTCATAAATAAATGAGTTATTGTCTCAAATGTAAAAAGAAAACTAATACTAAAAATATTTCATATATTAAAAGTAAAAATAACAGGGTTATACAAAAAGGTATATGTTCGGTGTGTGGTTCAAAAAAATCAATTTATCTCCAAACACAAACTCGGAGGAGATATACAAAAGTTTTTATCAGGAAGTAAATTTACAACTACTGGAATACCAGGGGAATTACATCTTCCAGGTTATTCTTTCTGTGGTCCAGGCACAAACTTAGATAAAAGATTAGATGAGGCAGACAATCCTAAATCCTGGAGTAAACCAATCAATAGAGTTGATGAAGTGTGCATGAGACACGATATTGATTATGGGAATACCACAACGTTGGAAGAAAAGCATGAAGCCGATAGAGAAATGTTGTATAATTTGTCTCTGATACAAAATCCAACCTTGAGAGAAAAAGTTGATAGGTTCATCGTGAAGAAGATGATTAGTGCTAAATTGAAACTTGGACTTGGAAATTCAAAAAACTTATAGGCTCTAATGATGCCATTAAGACTGAAGAGCAATTAGCTGATGAATTACATAAACCAATATTCACAAAGTTTCAGAGAAGGAAAGTTTATTCCAAGGAAGTTGATTATATCTGGTCTGCTGATTTGATTGAACTCAATAATGATAAGGGGTACAAGTATGCTTTAACCGTTATTGATTTGAGGAGTAGATATGCGTGGGTTGTCCCTTTAAAAAACAAAACAGGTAATACTCTTATGTTAGCTTTTCAACAGATATTTAATAAAAGTAAGAGAAAACCTAAGAAATTGTGGACTGATGAGGGTAGAGAGTTTTATAACAAGACATTTATGAATTTTCTAAAAAATAACAGTATTACATTATACAGTACCTTTAATGAAGGGAAGGCAGTTGTTGTTGAACGTTTTAATCGTACCTTAAAAGAGAGACTATATAAAAAATTCACACAACTCGGTTCACAACAATGGTCATCTTTTATTCAGGATATTGTGGATAAGTATAATGACACGATTCACACGTCAACGAATATGAAGCCATCAGAAACATTTACAAAATTAAAATATGAAAAAGAGATTAATGTCAGAAAACCTAAGTTCAAAGTTGGTGATATCGTAAGAATATATAGGTGGAAATCTCATTTTGAAAAGGGTTTTACTGAACGATGGACGAAAGAACTTTTAAAATTGTTGATGTAATAGATACAGTTCCTTGGACTTATAAAATATATGATTTGGAAGGGAAGAGATTTTAGGTTCATTTTATTCACAGGAATTACAAAAGACAAAACTAAGCAGATAATACACCTTTGTGGACACTAGAGGGACAAGTCCGAGGTGTATAACAGTATATAATGTGTGTCAAGGGGGACGTTCTTAGATCTGTGAACCCCAAACACAGAATCCTCAACTGAATAGTCAAGGCTTAACTTTTGTTTGTGTGTGTGTGTGTGTGTGTGCAATGGGAGCAATAGGTTGGCGCTTCACTCCCTCCTACTATACACCGTTGTGGACACTCGAGGGCCAAGTCCGAGGTGTATAACAGTATATAATGTGTGTCAAGGGGGACGTTCTTAGATCTGTGAACCCCAAACACAGAATCCTCAACTGAAGTCAAGGCTTAACTTTGTTTGTTGGTGTGTATGTGTGTGTGTCCCAACCCTCACATTCAAAATCTCAACCCCAACCCTCACATTCAAAATCTCAACCCCAACTCAATCCTCACCCAACACAGTCTTTTTCAAAATGAGATTTCCACCTATATATATATATTTTACGTTTTTTTTTTTTTTCTCTTCTTCCAATTCTGTCTTTTAAGGCTTTCAGGTTTGATGACGTAGAAAGGGGGAGTAAGCCTGCACTTTCTTCCCAGAACTTTCTTGATCTTGCTCCCATCAAGCACCATCCGACAAAGAACTACATCGATAGGTTTAGATCCCAAAGAGTGATTGCAACTCCAAAAGTCTCCAAAATATAAATAAATAAAATAATAATAATAATAAATAAATAAATAAATAAATAAAAGCCCCCAAAAAAGTTTCAAGTGTCCAACATAAACCCAACTTTCCAAGTCTTCAAGGTATAACCACATTCCCGTTGAGTTTCCAAGATATGTATCACATTGTGAGTTATCAATCCAGAACCCACATTTCAAGTATTCAAAGTAAAACCAACTTACAAAGTCTCTTAAGGATAACTCATTTACTGATTTTTTCAAAATTTGTGAGTCTCCAAGGTAGTACCCATATTTAGAACCATCTTGGCAGAACCCTTTTCCTGAGTCTCCAAGGTAGTTATTTAAACCATCAAGGCAGAACTCATTTACTGATTTTTTCAAAATTTGTGAGTCTCCAAGGTAGGCCCCATATTTAGAACCATCTTGGCAGAACCCTTTTCCTGAGTCTCCAAGGTAGTTATTTAAACCATCAAGGCAGAACTCATTTACTGATTTTTTCAAAATTTGTGAGTCTCCAAGGTAGTTCCCATATTTAGAATTGTAAAAATCCAAGGTAAAACTTGTATTCTGGCTCATCAAGGTATAACTTGTTCAGTGGGTATTGTCTTGATAACTCACAATGAGTACTATTGCTGTAAAACTCTTTTTCAGGATTTTGCTGGTCTCCAAGGTATAACTCTTTGGTTGGGTCATCAAGGACGAACTCGTTCTGTGGGTCTTGGTCGCTCATAAGGTCTTCAACCAAGCCAACAATTTCGCCCCAAGTTGTAGCAAAAGCAGTATTTTCATTTCGTATTTCAGACACAATTTCCTGTGAGAGAAAATAATAATGTATTAATTAAGTTATTTAATTATTAAATGAGTATGCTTCAATCAAAGTTTAAAAATAGGAAAATAAAAAATCTTACCTCAATAGATAAGAGGTTTGAATCCAGTTCATCAACTTGAAGGTTTAGTTCCATACAAGACAGAGAGTTCCAAGGAACACCAAAGTCATCCCACTCAAGGTCTTGGTCGCTCATAAGGTCTTCAACCAAGCCAACAATTTCCCCCAAGTTGTAGCAAAAGCAGTATTTTCATTTCGTATTTCAGACACAATTTCCTGTGAGAGAAAATAATAATGTATTAATTAAGTTATTTAATTATTAAATGAGTATGCTTCAATCAAAGTTTGAAAATAGGAAAATAAAAAATCTTACCTCAATAGATAAGAGGTTTGAATCCAGTTCATCAACTTGAAGGTTTAGTTCCATAGAAGACAGACAGTTCGAGACAAGCACACAGAACACCATTGCCAGCAAAAACAAATGTTTAAAATGGAGCCTGGGTTTGAAGCTTTTATAGAGAAAGACTGGTGGGTGTGGTTTCCTTTGGAAATTCCCTGGGCAAGCCTAGGCAAGCCTTCATTGGGAAATTTTTCAAAACCATAACATCCTGTAATTTTCTAGTGATTTCTTTGTGAGTCAGAGATGAACTGGAAATGATGTAAGAGTGGGCGGGGCTTAGCAAAAGTAGGCGGAGCTTAGGAAAAGTGGGCGTGGCTTAGAAAAAATACCTTATGAAAAGTGGGCGGAGCTTAGCAAAGTGGGCGGGGCTTAGGAAAAGTGGGCGTGGCTTAGAAAAAAATACCTCATGAAAAGTGGGCGGAGCTTAGCAAAAGTGGGCGGGGCTTACGAAAAGTGGGCGTTGCTTAGAAAAAAATACCTTATGAAAAGTGGGCGGAGCTTAGCAAAAGTGGGCGGGGCTTAGCAAAAGTGAGCGGGGCTTAAAGAAAAGTGGGCGGGGCTTATTGAATACCTTGTGGAAAGTGGGCGGGGCTTAACAAAAGTGGGCGGGGCTTAAAGAAAAGTGGGCGGGGCTTAAAGAAAAGTGGGCGGGGCTTAACAAAAAATAACCTGTGGCTCAGGAGGTGGTCAAACAAGAGCATTAAGAGAAGTTTATCATTTCGTAATGGCACAAATGGGGTATCTTAAAAAATATAAAGATTCAAATGTTTTGTTTGTCAATATTTTAGATGGGGATTATTGTGCAAAGAAAATTAAACTATTGAAGGAATTTGAGAATGAACAAATCTTTATAGGTTCAATGAGTGAGCTGTTCAACCCTCAGGTGTTCAATTCAATGAGGTTCAACCTCCAAGTTAAAAGGGGAGACAAATAAATATGCCTTGGGATAAAAAGGGGATTTATTTTTAGGGAAAAAAATTATGAATCGCTGAAAATCCCCCATTCATTTACATGGGGAAAAGTGAGCCAGAATCAGTATTCTTACCCTACTCACACACATATATATTGTTGCGGGCCGGGGTTCGATGGCGAGAACGACCGCAAGGTGGGGGAAGATACGTCGTCTCCCACCAGGCTCCCGGAATTGTAGGCCGTCGCTCACGGATAATTCTGTGAGGCGGCGGGTCGCTTAACCGACCGTGGACGCCAATACCTCCACCGTGTAGCATAGGGTCTTTTTGTATAGAACCAATTTACCTAATTAACCACATGGTGTTGTCTACCGGGGAACCACGCCCTCAGTAGGCCTTGCCTGGTCCTGATCACTCCACCAACTACCAACCACCTTTCCAGATCGGATGCAGCCGAGCGGAACTACCAAGGACGTACCGGCTAGAATGAACAGAATATCGGGAATAAAGACCCGGTAAAACTCAGATCCGAACCATGCTGAACCAATGAAGGAAAAGACGTAAACGAACTGGGAACATTTCCACAATCATTTATTTACAATAAAGCGAGGAAAGTTATGTGGTACAGGTAACAGGTTTATTGGGGTGTTATGCAGGAGAAGATGAGAGAGATGTAGTGCGACAATTTTACAGCAACTTATAAAGCAGACACAGAGCAGACTTGTCGCAAGAATAATACAGGCAATATTTACAAGGTTAGAATAACTTATACAGTTTCTACATGAATATGGCACCACACACTCAGACACACACTTGGACAAAATAAACCTAGTTGAATGGTAAAGGACTTTTTCAGCCAGGGAGGGAGGGAGGGAGTTGAGGTTGCAGTTCTCGGTACCTGAGTTCCGGGGAAAGGAATGCTCCGTGGTGCGGCACCTGGCAATGGTCGTGTGGCTCGGTCCATGGCCGCCCGCGTGGAGACCGTGTCGGCGAAGGAGCCCCGGTCGAGTAGAGCGGAGTCCGAGGCAGGGAACAGGGTTTCCAGCTCACTTCCAAGACGACTCACTTTCCAGTTCACCAGACGACTCACTTTCCAGCTCACTCGCTCTCCCTCTCAGCACACCAGACTATGAACCCTCAGACTCTCTCAGCACTAACGAACCCTCCGACTCTCTCAGCACTTACGAACCCTCCGACTCTCTCAGCACTCACGAACCCTCCGACTCTCTCAGCACGAACGAACCCTCTGACTCTCTCAGCACTAACGAACCCTCCGACTCTCTCAGCACTCTACCCTGAGGATGGTGTCGTAATTTATAGATTGCCCTCAGCGGGGAGGGGCCTTGGTGAAGCCGACGTCACTGTTCGCCCTGATTGGACGGGGTTTCCATGGGGCCGCCCTTTCTGGGCGGGATTTCGGCCATACCGGGAAGCCCGCTCACTCCACATGTGCAGACTCGCCAAAAAGGAACTATTGCAAGAGGATTTTGCCTCGGACAGCGAGTTGCCGGTTGGGCGAGTAGGTGAACAAGCATTTGTTCAGCCTATACGAGAGGAAGGTACTGTGGTTCATAATCGAGGGGATATAAAGATTTATTAATCTAACTAAAAAAAACATAGCAACGCACCCCCTTTGATTTCCGACGAAACACAAGTCGGGGTTCTGTCTACACATATACTTAACGGAATAACTGACTTCGGGACAACTGTATGTTTGTATGCATAAGGTTCCTCAAACCGTAACAATATAAACAGAGGGGAGAACAAGTATTTCATACACTGCCGATTTTGCAGGTTTTCCCACTTACAAAGCACGAAGAGGTCTGTAATTTTTTTTTAATCATAGGTACACCTCCACTGTGAAAGACGGAATCTAAAACAAAAATCATGAAAATCACATTGTATGATTTTTAAATAATTAATTTGCATTATATTGCATGAAATAAGTATTTGATCACCTACCAACCAGTAAGAATTCCGGCTCTCACACACCTGTTAGTTTTGTCTCAAAGAAGCCCTCCCATTCTCCACTCATTACCTGTATTAACTGCACCTGTTTGAACTCATTATCTGCATAAAAGACAGCTGTCCACACTCAATCAATCAGACTCCAACCTCTCCACAATGGGCAAGACCGGAGAGCTGTCTAAGGACATCAGGGATAAAATTGTAGAATTGCACAAGGCTGGGATGGGCTACAGGACAATAGGCAAGCAGCTTGGTGAGAAGGCAACAACTGTTGGCGCAATTATTAGAAAATGGAAGAAGTTCAAGACAACAGTCAATCTCCCTCGGTCTGGGGCTCCATACAAGATCTCACCTCGTGGAGCCTCAATGATCATGAGAAAGGTGAGGGATCAGCCCAGAACTACACGGCAGGACCTGGTCAATGACCTGAAGAGAGCTGGGACCACAGTCTCAAAGAAAACCAGAAGTAACACACTACGCCGTCATGGATTAAAATCATGCAGTGCACGCAAGGTCCCTCTGCTCAAGCCAGCGCATGTCCAGGCCCGTCTGAAGTTTGCCAATGACCATCTGGATGATCCAGAGGAGGAATGAGAGAAGGTCATGTGGTCAGACGAGACCAAAATAGAGCTTTTTGGTTTAAACTCCACTCGTCGTGTTTGGAGGAAGAAGAAGGATGAGTACAACCCCAAGAACACCATCCCAACCTTGAAGCATGGAGGTGGAAACATCATTCTTTGGAGATGCTTTTCTGCAAAGGGGACAGGACGACTGCACCGTATTGAGGGGAGGATGGATGGGGCCATGTATCGCGAGACCCTATTTCGCGTGGGTAGAATGCGGACTGAGTTGTGGTGAAGTTAAACCCCCACCCGTGACTAGCTCCGGGTGGTAGTTCCTGGAGGGTCACGACTGAATTGTCCATTCCGGTGGGCGAGGTGGCCGCTTTTGGCTACACGACGTTGTCCGCACGCCGGCGGGCGCGAATTCGCAACAATATATACATACATATACGAGGTGTGTTCAAAAAGTATCCAACCTTAATTTTTCGTGCGTAAACAAATGAAGCTAGGGAGGCGTGGTTTGGTGCACGTATGTAGGCGATCCTAATCCATATGGGTGAATATTTTCCCGCCTGCAGAAGCTGTCAGTTGCCGACAGACCGCCGATGAGTGAGGAAGTGTAAGTGAGTGCCGTCGGATTTTGGCTCATGTAAGTGAGCACCGTCGGATTTTCGCTTTTGACAAAATGACGGAAAAACTTGAACAACGCTACTGCATCAAATTTTGTGTAAAGCTTGGCGATTCCCAAGTGGAAACGATCCGCAAGATTCAACAGGCCTTCAGGAACGAAGCAATGGGCACCACACAGATAAAAGAGTGGTAAAATGGTTTCAAAGACAGTCGCACATCAGTGGAAAGTGAAGCACGTTCTGGGAGGCCCTCAACATCCTGAAATGAGATCGTCATTAACCAAGTGAGGACCCTGCTGATGCAGGATCGTCGAATCACGATTAGAGAACTTGCAGACGAGGCGGGCGTCAATATTGGATCCGTTCATTCCATTGTGACTGAGGATTTGGGCTTAAGGAGAATCTCAGCGAAGTTAGTGCCAAAGCTGCTCATGATCGAGCAGAAGCAACTCCGTTTGGAGATCGCACAGGACATGCTGAAGACTGTGAACAGCGATCCCAACTTCATCAACACAGTGATCACTGGCGATGAGACCACAGTGATCGTCATTTTGTCAAAAACGAAAATCCGACGGTGCTCACTTACACTTCCTCACTCACCGGCGGTCTGTCGGCGACTGACAGCTTCTGCAGGTGGGAAAATATTCACGCATACGGATTAGGATCGCCTACATACGTGCACCAAACCACGCTTCCCTAGCTTCATTTGTTTACGCACGAAAAATTAAGGTTGGATACTTTTTGAACACACCTCGTACATACATATACATAGATATACATGCACACATATATATATATATATATATATATATATATATATATATATATATATATATATATACATATATATATATATATATATATATATATATATATATATATATACATATATATATATATATACATATATATATATATATATATACATACATATATACATATATATACATACATATATACATATATATATATATATATATATATATATATATATATATATATACATATATATATACACATACATATTGTTGCGGTCTTCGCGCCCGCCGGCGTGCGACGGCCACGTAACTCGAATCGCGGCACGTCGCCCACCGGACGGACAATCCAGTCGTGACCCTCTCGGACTAACGCCGGGAACCAGTCACGGGTGGACCTTTCGGTCTCACCGCGATCGAGCCAATCAGCCCCCGCGTGGGATAGGGTTGCTCGCCAAATTCGAACTACCTAAGTACCCACGCGGAGGGTAGACCGGGCGATCGCACCTCGCCGCAGGTCGACTTCGGACACGGGCCACTTAAGCGACCCGTTCCGTACTATCAGAATAACCGAGCGGTGTTATCGTCGACCTCGACGGTTCGATTAATTATCGGGCGTATTCAGCCCACTACCAACCCTTTACGTGAAGCAAGATGGGGATTCAATGGAGGAAAAGACGAAGCGAAGCGGGAGAACAGTTCAACAATAAAGCACATTTATTCGCGACGAACGGAAAGCACACAAATACAATTCCACCAAATGCACACAAAAAAAAAAAGAAAACACAATTCCATTTACACAAAAAGCAAACATAAAAGTGAAAACACAGTGCAGAGCTAATACCGACTACCGAGCACACGGCAACACTTATACAATTCTACTTCACAGACGGCGCCGACAACACATACCCAAAACCAAGGAAAAGAAATCCCCCAAGAATGGGGCAGGCCTGAGGCCGAGACCGGGTCGGGCCTACCCGTCTGGTGATGAGACGCGGAGCGGCGATGGCCCCGCAACCCGCGGGCCTCGCGGACAGTGCCTGGCAGGGGGGTGGGAACGGGGCCCCCTTGGTCGCACTATCTCAGCGCGGGGGGAAACAGGAGGGGGTTGCTGATGCTCGGGGTATAGAGGATCTTTATTATGTGCGACGAGCGTCTCCACCTCGGCCAGGTCGCGCTGTCGGCCTCCCTCGGGTGCAGCTTCCTGCACGACGCGAGCACCCCCTCGTCTGGTGTCGCCGCCTTTCCACAGCTCCGTCCCCTCCGTTCCGACTCCACCGCACACGACGAGCAGCTCCACCGCCCGCGAAGTCTTGACCCTCTGCTTCCGACTCTCCTCTTCTTGACTCTCCGACCCCGTTCTGCTGACTCCCCGTTCTCGTTCTGCTGACTCTCTTCTGACTCCTTTGCGACTCTCCTCTTCTTGACTCTCCGACCCGTTCTTGTTTGCGACTCTCTTCTGACGAACACGGTCCTTTTATCCCCCCCGTAACTTCGCCTTTGACCCCCTCCCTTTGACCTTTCACCTCGCTCCCCATTGGCCCGAGAAAAAGTGGGCGTGAAGGCTTTTTGATCCACAAATTTGCATATATCGATCGCCCTGGGGGCGGGGCCAATTCGCCCCTCGCTCACCGATTGGACGGCAAAAAGTGGGCGTGTGTCGTTTTTGATCCGTTTTTGAAGCAGAAAATCCGTGATTTTGTACACGCTGTTCGACGCGCGTTCTGCATGAGTCCAACACCGGTACCCACAGCGGGGCAAGAACGGTGGCGATGCTACGGTGGCGAGGTGTGACGGGAAGGTCGTGGCGGTTGTGGTGAAGCGGTGGTTGTGGTTGTAATTGTGATGGTAATCCTGGCGGTTGGTCCAAAATAAAGATAGTAAAAGAAAAACGGCTATCCTGAAGAGTCGCAGCTCGCATAAATGACATGTATTCCCACTAGACAACGGGTTTGGGCCTAACTACACATGCACTTACCGAGATACCTCACCTAAGGGACCTGAATGGTGGTTTGCGAATCTGGTAACCACAACAATATATATATATATATACACATACATATACATACATACATATACATACATACATATAGATATATACATATATATATACATATATACACATATATACATAATATATATATATATATATATATATATATATATATATATATATATATATATATATATATATATATATTAGGGTGTGTCTAATGACTCCATGAAAAATTTAAGTGATATTTTATATCGGCCAGGTAAAATTTGTGTGCCACTTTATACAAAAACACCATATCCAGAATTAAAACTTCATAGCAAAACATTTACTACTTGCTCAACGAGACCAAAGGTATACACAGTTGCGCTCAAAGCCGGTCACTGCTGTGTTTACTGGCATTGTGGCCAGTGGCCACCCATTATATTTTTTTGGTGACACACCAAAGCAAAATAGATAAAACATAAATATTATTAATTTTAAGTTTTGTTTTTGAGTTACCCTCTCCAAAGACAGCCCTGCACAATGCACAGCACATCTAGCCTGCGAAGCCTGACAGTGCAAAGCAGCACCACACATTTGACCGACAGCTCACAATAAATTGTAACACAATTTTATATCGCAGGGCATTGGCTGCAGCATACAACTTTGTATTATTTATCTGGACTGCCTGTTGGTGTAATCTTTGTGATGTTTATTCCATTCAATGTTTGGCTGTTTGCCATTGTTTGCAGGTGAAATGGCAAAGTTAACTAGGAAAAAGACTGAGATTTGGTTGATTGGTGGCACAGAAGATCACTTCAGTTGTGCTAAGCTACCTTCACGAGGAGAGGTGCTCAAGGTGCTGTTTGATTTTCATATATAGAAAGAACATAGTCTAAATGACAGTGTGAAGGAAACGGTCACAATGATCCTACAAATTTGGGAACGAGCACGGATACCAACGAGGGCTAAGAATCATCTCTGGGATCAGCTACGACGTCTTCACAAGGAATAGCAGGGCCTGAAACAAAATATCACAAGGAAGTCAGCGACAGAAGAGGGAAAGCGTGATGCTTTCAGGGATTCTTTGGACAATGTCTTTGATATTGAAACATGAACAGGCCATGACGATAATCAAGATAGAAGAGGATCGGCAGTTTTTCAAGGCTCAGCGTGAAAAAGGACGACATGGTTCGATTGCAGGAATTGAAGTGAAACTCGCAAAGCAAGAAGAGAGAGAGAGCACTGGCGAGATCAGCAGCAGTTGCAGTGCGTGAGGAACAACATCATGCAAGCTCAGCAGCAGTGACAGATGTTGTCGTGCTTGATTCATCATCTGAGGAAACAGCATTATCTGCAGATAGCTCAGAAGAAGAACCAAAGAAACTTTCAACATCTTCTGGATCACGGCGGCAGAAAAGGGGAAAATTCTCTGTAGTAACACGTGAAGTTACAGCAGCGCTAGATCGCACCAAAACCAGCAGCAGGAATGCTACTTATATTTTTTCTGCCATGGCTACGTCCGATCAGTTTACAGCACCAGTTAGTGAACTGATGATCAGTCCATCTTCAGTCCAACGAGCAAGAAAAAGGTTAAACGTGCAGCTTGAGCAGCCGAGATTCGTGAATCTTTTCATCCACTTGTTCCACTAACATTGCACTGGGATGGCAAGATAATGCCCAATTACACAGGAACTGAACAACTGTCTGTGGATCGACTTCCTATTATGGTGTCTGGCAAGGAAGTAACCAAGCTTCTTGCCATCCCCAAGCTATATTTCGGCACTGCTGCCATTATGGCAGAGGCCTGTATGGCTGAGATAAGGAGCTGGGAACTGGAGAACAGAATTGTGGCCTTATGTTTCGACACAACAGCAAGTAATACAGGTATAAAGGGCGGCGTTTGCATAAAACTTGAAACAGAGTTAGGAAAGGATCTTCTGAACCTTGCCTGTCGACATCATGTGTCTGAAATTGTTTTGGAAAAGGTTTTTTCACTGTATGATGTTTTTAGGTCTCCAAAAATGGAAATCTTCAGTCATTTTCGTGATTTCTGACCAAACATTGATCAATCAAAGTATCGCACAGCTTTGGATGATGTAGATGCATCAGAGCATGTAGATGATATTCGAGAAAGTATCATCACCTTTGCCATGCAGCAACTGAATACTAAGCACCCCAGAGATGACTACGAAGAGCTCTTGCAGTTAACAGTCATCTTCCTAGGAGCTCCTCCACCAAAGGGAATTAGGTTCAGGTACCCAGGGGCAGTTCACCGTGCGCGTTGGATGGCACGTACCATTTATACCATCAAGATGTGGCTTTTCAGAGATCAGTTCCACATCCAACAGCGCCAGAGCACAACGAGGGCATCTGTACAATCCCACTCTCGCATGGTGTGGAAGCACTTACTTCGAGTGTCACTTTTTGTGACCACTACCTATGTTAAATACTGGTTCACCTGTCCATCAGCCGGCGAAGCCCCAAGGAATGATCTTCAATTCTTGAAGGCACTGCATAGCTACCCAGACAAGGAAGTCTCAAATGCTGCTTTGACTGCATTTTCCAGACACCTGTGGTATTTGTCGGAGACCTTGATTGGCCTCAGCCTTTTCTGTGACTCCGTCACTGTCGATGAAAAGCGCTGCATGGTCCACAACATGCACAATAACCAGGGATCTGATGAACCCCCAAAAAGGCTTCCTCCCACAAAAGATCCATCTTCTATGGCACTACCCGACTTCGTTACCACTTCCACCATCAAGCTGCTCCAGATCCTGGGACTGGATGAAACCTTTCTTGAAGAAGACCCACAACAATGGGAGGCAAATAAATCATACAATGAGGCAACAAATATCATTTCTGCCCGACGAGTGACAAATGATTTGGCAGAGAAAGGAGTCGCTCTTACGCAGTCCTTCCATGAAGCCCTGGTCCGCAATGAGGAAGAAAAACAATTTGTACTACAAATGGTCGAGTACCACAGAAAGAAATTCCCAAAATCAGTGAAGGCCACTGAAGGGGAATGATAACTTTGATCAGTGATTGTTTTTATATCATTTTGAACAGGGACTGCTCCTTTTGAAGCCGTGGTCCGCAATGAGGAAGAAAAACAATTTGTACTACAAATGCTCGAGTACCACAGAAACAAATTCCTGAAATCAGCGAAGGCCACTGAAGTGAAGGGAATTGATAATTTTAATCAGTGATTGTTTTTTATTTGTTTTTATATCATTTTGTACAGTGACTGTTCCCTTTGTGTGGTTTATATCATTGTTTGGATGTTTTAGCATTGAATTAAAATAAGCAACAATATCGCGCATTTTGCTATATGTAGTAAATCTTTCTGGGGTTTGAGCAAGTTCTAAATATACTGATTTTCGTATAAATTGGCATATATCATTTTTTTTCTCAAGTGGCACACAATGGCAACCTGGCCAGTATTAATTTCAAAACTTCAAAATTTTGACACACCCTAATATATATATATATATATATATATATATATATATATATATATATATATATATATATATATATATATATATATATATATATATATATATATATATATATATATTGTTACGGCTGTGGAAATTCGCAAACCACCATTCAGGGCCCATACGTGAGATAACTCTAAGTATATGTGGAGTTAGCCAAAAAACCCGGTTTCGAGGGAATTTATGTGATTCATTCGGGCTGCGACGCTTTGAGATAGCCGTTTTTCTGTTCTATATTTATTTTGGACAAACCACGTCTCAACTGCCATCACACAACAACCACCTTAACCACCACGCCAGCGATCGTCACCAACTACAACCACGCTCCAACCCTCAGACAACAACAATGCCAACAGCCACGACCTTTACCTTCACAACTCAATCCCGCAAACATCGCATCACTGTCATTCCCAAATGGCACCATAACCATCAAACCACCACCGATAAACCCTCCACCACCCTCACCTCTCTGGGCTCGTTCAGCGAGATGTACCGAGCCGCGAGCGCAAATAGCGGCCTTTCCGAGGGAGAATTCGGATCAAGAACGCTACACGCCCACTTCTGATCCATCCGATTATAAGCAAGCGCGGAGC
>NC_140963.1:16037025-16069525 GCF_056783735.1 Eptatretus burgeri
TTACCATCTACGACATGCCAGCCCCATTCTCCTGGCTTCATAGTTCTGTTTGTTCCTTTCCACTGCATTATCTGGAAATAAACACGAAGGCTGTGATAAACGGCAGCTGCAGATGTTGGTGGCAAAGTTTGGGGCTCCACGTGAGATTTTCCCTTGGAGATTTTCTCACAAAACTTTCTGTAGCGTAGAGCGTCGAGTCGTTCATCTCCACCACCATACAGGGATACAAGTGCCTTTTCTCCAGCTACCACCAGCTCATCTTTTGCTGCTTCTACAGAGTTGAAGACCTCAGCTTGTTCACGGAATTTCGCTTTCTTTATCTCCTTTACAGCTAAGCCTTTCCCCAATCCAAATGGACGTGATGTCACATCGCAGCCGAGGAAGGCGTGAATGAAGAGGATATGATCACATATGTGAGGGCCTAGTGACCCCTTTGTTTGCTTGATGCACCATGATCTGGTTTGTTGTGGAGCTGATTTCTTTGACTCAGATCTCAAGAAAAGCTCGTGTGCATTCATTTCAGCATGATGAAGCAGAAGAACTAGCAAGTCTGTGTCATTTCCTATTACAACAGTATCCTTGCTTCTGGCAGATGCAACAGCTGTCTGGACGATAAGGACATCAGCATCGTCCTTCGCATGGTCAACGCTGCATCCTGCTCTTTCCAGTTTGTCACTTACAAAGCATATGAAGCGCTGCTTGTTGGCTTTGTTGTTCAGAAACTCCTCTTTCTTAGATTGGAGAACCATTCCACCTGTGAAGTGCACTTCAACTCCTGCACAATTTGCTGTTCTCCTAAGGTGGGTGGCATCTTTAATCGTTGGATCATCGCTAAATCCATCAAACACAATGGCAGCAGGACCATATTTCTGTGTCACATATCTAACATATAGCTGGCTCACACTCTCAAAAGTAGATCCTCGAGGCCATGGCACTCTATGAAGCAATGCTCCGCCATCAAGAACGTACTGGACATCTCCGCTGGGTTTGCGTTGCTCTTCTGGCACAGCTTTCCAAAGGGTATCTGCAAGGACTGCCTTCTTTGGCTGCAGAGGGAGACAAGATGATTCAAACAATGCAGGGGGGTAACTACAGAGTTCATACTGGAACAGAGATGGCACATCTTGGTAGCGGTCTCGAACAGTAATCAGTCGCTGAAATAACAGCTGGGGATCTACAGTAACTGATTTACCCAAGACCTTTACAGTTGATCGTGATGCTAACGTGACTGCTTGGTCAGCTTTGCGGAATTTGAAAGCTTCTACAGATTTGCCCAACATTGAGGAGAGAACCTTTTCTCCAATTTCTCTTGATCTTTCAACGTTGACTCCTTCCTGGGCTGTCATGCCATTAGCTATGTTAAACAGTGACTCATTCTCAACAAAAGGGGACCTTTCTGTCAGGTAGTTGATAAGCTGAAGTGTGCCCTTCACATCTCTGGCTTGTCTAGCTGCTGAAGTATCCTTGTGCTGGTCGCTAGTTTCATATGACACATCACTCAACTTTTGCATGGCTTCATTGGTGCTTGCACATGCTGGCATTGACAGAACCCACACCAGGCGCTGATTTTCTGTCATTCCCTTTCCTCTTGGAGGTAAGTGGACCAAAACTTTAGGAGTAGCGAACTTTAAACAAATCAAATAAATCACCTAGAGGCCAAAATATATCGAAATATTGAATTTGGTAGCCATCTTGGATTTATGCAAATTAGGCGTCTTTCCCCTATAGGGATTTTTTGGGACTTTTAGTATGGTGTTCTAGGGACCTCAAAGAAATGCATTGTGGTGGAAAAAATTCTGTTGCAATTTGTTCCAAGTTTGGCCAAATATGAGGCTAAAATGACTGGACTACACCCGCTGGCTGCTCGTACCTTGACTTGCCGAGAGGGGGTCTCGCGGTTCCAGTTCTCGGCTCCCACAAACGTTGTAACACTTGTACGATGATCTTCGCGGCGCTGACACTGTTACCCGTCGAGAGCGAAGCCACGTGGAGGAGTAACTGGGGTCTCCTGGCAGGGGCAGAGGCCCCGCCCCAGAAAGGTGGGCCGGAGGACCCTGTCCAATCAAAGGCGGACAGCGAGATGAGTTTTCGCCAAGGGCCCCTCCAATAAAATTAAATATATTCCCAAGCATTCTCTGAGGCGGGGGTCTTTTTGAGGTCTTGCAGAGTCTTTTTGGGGTCTTGGAGAGTTTTTGGTGGGTTTTTTGGAGGGTTTTGGAGGGGGTTTTTTTGCTGTCACCAAAGGGTTTTTGCTGTCACGAGGGTTGAGCAGAGGGTCGTCGAGGCGGCGAACGTATCTTTGCTGGCTCTCTACAAGGAAGGAAAGAGCGACCCTGACCCCCGTTAGTGGATCCCGGCCATTCACCACCCGAGCTCCGCCACAAACCTCGAGTCCCACACGTGCGACTGGGGACGAAACCAGCGACCATTGTCAGGTGCCACAGCAGGGAGTACCCCCTTTCTCCGACGGCCAGGTACCGAACCAAACTCTGACCCCAGCTTCTCTCTCCCCTCGGCTGCGAGGGTCCAATAAAGAACTGTGGGTTTCTTTTCATTTGTGTGTGTGTCTGTGTGTGAGCCTGTCTTTAAGTAGAACTGAATAAGTGTTTTTGGAACATTGTAAATACTTCTTGCATATTCGTGTTAAGTCTTGCTTTGTGTCTTCATTTACTGGAAACAAAACTTGTTAGAGATGTTCCCAGTCCGTTTCCGTCCCTTCTTGAATTGATCCAGCATGGTTTGGATCTGAGTTTAGGTGGGGTTTTATCCCCGATAATCCGTTAATTCCAGTCGGCATGGCTTTGGCAGTTTCCGTTTGGCTGCACCCGAACCGGAGTTGGTAGTCGGGAGTTGGAACTCTTCCGCAGTCGGTAGAGTGACCCGGTTCGAGCAAGACGTGCTGAGGGCGTGGTTTTCCCGGTAGTCGAAATCGCGTAGTTAATTCGGTTAATTAGTTAAACACAAATAGACCATACGCTACGCGGTTGAGATATTGGCAACCACGGCCGGTTAAACGACCCGCCGGCTCGCGGAGTTATCCGAGCGATGGCCAACAATTCCGGGGGATTTGGTGGGAGACGACGCAAACCTCCCCCACCTAGTGGTCGTTCTCGCCACCGACCCTCGGCCCACAATATACAGTCATGCGCCGCTTAACGACGTTCCGGGCAACGACGGATCGCATATACGACGGATCTGCCAGCTCTAGAAAAAAAAAATGAAAAAAAAAATGTAACTGAAAAATTCCGATCGCCGAGTGATGTAGCCTCGTATAAAAATAGCACATACAATTATGTGCACTGTACAGTACATAATACCTCATAATGATAATAAACGACAGTGTGGCCCCGTTATAATGCGATCGTTGAGGTCCATAAAATGTCATCGCGAAAAAAAGAGGATCGTGCTAAATCGGGTTTCAAGGAAATCGGATTTCAAACTGAACCAGTGTTTGCACGTTTACCTTCCAGCAAGTAAATTACCTTTGAATTGAAGAATTCCACGAATAAATCGTTGTTCTTAGTTGACATTAAAACACAAATTTGTTTTAGTGAAGCTTTTTATGTTGTTAAAACAATCGCACTGTTCCGAAAAAAAAAAATATATATATATATATGTATATATATATATATATATATATATATATATATATATATATATATATATATATATATATATATATATATATATATATATATATATATATATATATATATATATATATATATATATATATATATATATATATATATATATATATATATATATATATATATATATATATATATATATATATATATATATATATATATATATATATATATATATATATATATATGTATGTATATATATATATATATATATATATATATATATATATATATATATATATATATATATATATATATATATATATATATATATATATATATATATATATATCACAATTGACCAGTGCTCGTTTCTTCATATGTAAATTATAATATCGATGCAATGATTACTTATTTATAAAATCCAAACGCTAATTATTCACCTTTCTATTATCGATGCGAGACGAGATTGTAAGCTGCTTCTAACAACACTGATGGCCGTCATGAACAGCACAAAGGTAAATCTAACATGTCTTCCGTCTCTCTTGGATGTGTGTTACAATTGCCGACAGTATTCAGTACAGTAACATGCTGTACAGGTTTGTATCCGAGGAGCAATAGGCTACACCATATAGCCGAGGTGTCCAGGTTTGTGTAAGTACGATGTTCGAAAACAAAAACGAAAAAAAAAAAAATGATGTTCGCACAACGACGACATCGCTTAACGACGCGTTTCTCAGAACGTAACCCTGTCGTTAAGTGGTGCATGACTGTACATATATATATATATATATATATATATATATATATATATATATATATATATATATATATATATATATATTGTTGTGGTTGACGAAATTCGCAAACCACCATTCAGGTCCCTTAGGTGAGATATCTCTGTAAGTATATGTGTAGTTAGGCCCAAACCCGTTGTTTAGAGGGAATAAATGTCATTCATTCGGGCTGCGACCCCTCTAGATAGCCGTTTTTCTTTTACTATCTTTATTTTGGACCAGCCGCCATTACTACCATTACTACCACCACCAACCACGTCTCAACAGCCATCACACAACAACCACCAACTGCAACGCCGCTTCACAACAACAGCCACGACCTTTACCGTCACAACTCGCCCTCGCAACCATCGCATCACCACCATTCCCGCGCCGCTTGTGGGCACCGATACTGGACTCGTGCAGGGCGCGCACCGAGCAGCGGGTGCAGAGGCACCAGCCTTTCCGAAGCAATGGGATCAAAAACGACTCACGCCCACTTCTGTTCCGTCCTATCGGCGAGCGTGGGGCGATTTGGCCCCGCCTCCAGGTGCGTCGGAGTGTGGTCGCTATATGCAGATTCGCGGATCAAAAAGCATTCACGCCCACTTTTCTTCTGTCCAATGGGGAGCCAGCCAGAGGTAAAGGGTCGAAGGTGAAAGAGCGAAGCCACGGGGGGCTATAAAGGGCCACGTTCGCTCGCTAAAAAGGGCAGTTGAGTTGGGAGTTGGGGGCAGTTCGGAGTTGAGTTGGGAAGAGCCAGTCAAGAGAGGAGTCGGAGAAGGCAGTTGGACGGAGCTTTGGAGAGGTGGCGGCGGCGAAGGCAGTCGAGGGGTGCTCGTGTCAGAGTCGGGGAGCTGCGGAGAGGAGAGGCCGGTGACGCGACCGAGGTCGTGGTGGAGACGCTCGTCGCGGGACCCGAGCCAGGGAGATATCCTCCTTCCCCCGAGCATCAACAACCCCCTCCTGTTTCCCCCCGCGCTGAGATAGTGCGAGAAGGGGGCCCCGTTCCCACCCCATTCCAGACACTGTCCGCGAGGCCCGCGGAGTCGGAGTGCCACCGCCATTTTGCGGCTCATCAGACGGGTAGGCTCGACGTGGTCTCGGCCCCAGGCCGTCTGCCCCCTCATAGTGAAGGGTGGTCCCTTTTTCTTTTGCTTTGGGTATATGTGTTGTCGGCGCCGTCTGTGAAGTAAAACTGTATAAGTGTTGCCGTGTGCTCGGTAGTCGGTTAGCTCTGCATTGTCTTTTGCTTTTACATTTGCTTTTTGTGCATTATTGTGTGTTTCTTCTTCTTCTTTTACATTTGCTTTTGGTGTAATTGTATATGTGTGCTTTCCATTCATCGCGAAATAAATGTGCTTTATGTTGAACTGTTTTCCGTTTCGCTTCGTCTTTTCCTTTATTGAATCTCCATCTTACTTCACGTAAAGGGTTGGTCGTGGGCTAAAACGCCCGACAATTAATCGAACCGTCGAGGCCGACGATAACACCGCTCGGTTATCCCGATAGAACGGAACGGGTCGCTTAAAGTGGCCCGTGTCCGAAGTCGACCTGCGGCGAGGTGCGATCGCCCGGTCTACCCTCCGTGTGGGTACTTAGGTAGGTCGAATTTGGCGAGCAACCCTATCCCACGTGGGGGCCGATTGGCACGATCGTGGTGAGGCCGAAAGGTCCACCCATGACTAGTTCCCGGCGTTAGTCCGAGAGGGTCACGACGGGATTGTCCGTCCGGTGGGCGACGTGCCGCGATTCGAGTTACGTGGCCGTCCGCACGCCGGCGGGCGCGAATCCGCAACAATATATATATATATATATATATATATATATATATATATATATATATATATATATATATATATATATATTGTTATGGTTGTGGAAATTCGGAAACCACCATTCAGATCCTGTAGGTGAGATATCTCTGTAAGTACATGTGAAGTTAGCCCCAAACCCGTTGTTTAGAGGGAATAAATGTGATTCATTCGGGCTGTGACGCTGTGAGTTAGCCATTTTTGTGTTCTATCTTTTATTTCAAACAAACAGCATCTCAACAACCACGCCATCCCCACCACAGCGCCAACCACACTACAACCACGCCACCTCCACCATCAACGCTACCACATCGTCACCACTTTCCATTCAGTCGGCCCTGTGCGGTTACGATCTCCGGGAACAAACAAAAACCAACAACTCTGCTAGGGGGTTTTCCCGCCTGTTTTTCCCGTCGAGGTTCTCCGCGCTCGGTGTGGAGGAGGGGCGATGCAAGGGTCAAAGGTGAGAAAGGGTGGGGGCCTCTTTTTGGGGGAATAATTCTCTGGCTCTGAGCCAAGACTGGCTTCCCCGGCCCCTGCACGGCGCGGGGTGGAGGGAAAGCGAGAGGTCACGCCCCCCTTCGAGAGGCTTCTCCAAGAAGCTCGAAGGGAGGCGGGGCCGAAAACGGGGCGGAGCGAAGGGCGGAGCCCCGCGCTACAAAAGGCGAACAGGACGGACCTTGAGGGTTGTTGGGTTGGTTGGAGTGAGTGGTTGGTCGAGGGTTGGTCTTCATGGTCGTCTTCTGGCTCGAGTCGCGAGCTTTGTGGTTCCTGCCTTGCTTCTTTGACCCGTGCGCGAGGGCGGAAAACAGCGCCGAACAAGCCCCGTCCGGTTCCCCGAAACCCCGTCCATACAGTTGAGCGGACCACACGAGCGACACGCGGCACGAGCTCGCGGAGCACGCCGGAGGGGCTCGGAGTTGCGGTCGCAGAAGGAGGACTCGACGGGATCAGGGAAGTCGCGACTTCCATTTCTTTTGGGGTTTGGTGTAAACGTGTGTGTGTGGCGCCAGTCTGGTGAAGTAAAACTGTTAAGTGTTGCCGTGTGCACGCGTAGTCGGTCGTAGCTCTGCATTGTTGTTGTTGTTTTTCGTATTACATTTGCTTATTGTGCATAATTGTTTAAATTGCTTTATGTGCATTCTGTTTGGCTGTACATGTGTGCTCTCCGTGTGCCGCGGAATAAATGTGCATTATGTTGAACTGTTTTCCCGTTTCGCGTCGTCTTTTCTTTAATTGAATCTCCATCTTGCTTCACGTAACGGGTTCGTCGTGGGCTTAATACGCCCGATAATTAATCGGAACCGTCGAGGCCGACGATAACACCGCTCGGTTATCCCGATAGTACGGAACGGATCGCTTAAGTGGCCCGTGTCCGGAGTTGACCTGCGGCGAGGTGCGATCGCCCGGTCTACCATCTGCGTGGGTACTTAGGTAGGTCGAGTTTGGCCAACAACCCTATCCCACGCGGGTGGCCGATTGGCACTATCGTGGTGAGGACGAAAGGCCCACCCGTGATGAGCTCCCGGCGTTAGTCCGAGAGGGTCACGACAGAATATTATATATACATATATACATACATATACATATATATATATATATATATATATATATATATATATATATACACATACATACATACATACATACATACATACATACATACATACATACATACATACATACATACACACATACATACATACATACATACATACATACATACATACATACATACATACATACATACATACATATATATATATATATATATATATATATATATATCTCTCTCTCTCTCTTCAGTGGGGAGAACAAGTATTTGATACAATGCCGATTTTGCAGGTTTTCCCACTTACAAAGCACGTTGAGGTCCGTAATTTTATCATAGGTACACTTCAACTGTGAAAGACGGAATCTAAAACAAAAATCCTGAAAATCACATTGTATGATTTTTAAATAATTAATTTGCATTTTATTGCATGAAATACGTATTTGATCACCGACCAACCAGTAAGATTTCCGGCTCTCACAGACCTTTTAGTTATGTCTTTAAGAAGCCCTCCCATTCTGCACTCATTACCTGTATTAACTGCACCTGTTTGAACTCGTTATCTGCATAAAAGACAGCTGTCCACACTCAATCAATCAGACTCCAACCTCTCCACAATGGGCAAGACCGGAGAGCTGTCTAAGTACATCAGGGATAAAATTGTAGAATTGCACAAGGCTGGGATGGGCTACAGGACCAGCAACCAGCAACCCACTGGCTGAACACATAATTCTCCCACATATAGAAACGCCACTCTCCTTCTGCCACTGCTCCTGGGACACTCTCTGCCAAGCACAAAAGCAGCAACGGCCTGTCTACGAGAGGGTCTTCCCACCCGTGGAGAAACAAATCCATGTTCGCTGTTATTACACCACAAGGGACGTTGTTATACAACTGCATAAATGAACAGGCAAACATCGGCACAAATAAATGTGTGTGTGTGTCCTCCATAACTCCAAAACCATGAAACATATCAGCCTGAAACTTTGCATGCATACTAAGGGAACTCCAAGAACGTGCGTGACTGAAAATTGGGTGTTTGGGTTAATTAAAACACCCCTTTTGAAGATCATTCATGGTCATATTTATTATATCCTTTATCAGGGATGTCCTTGGCCACCTGGCTCTCTGGGGTCATTATACATATCCTGGGTTACCTCGCTGGGGTTTGAAGCTGCCATGTTTTTTGACCTGCTCAACCATGCCTGGACTTGAAACAGGTCGCAATGATTCCTCAATGATAAAGTTTTTTTTTCTTCCACTTTCCTCACTCATATTATCGAATGCCTGTTCATCATAGCTACAAATCGCTGTGTGCATTGCATTGCTTATAAACGCCAGGAGACACCAGCATTGGTGGCTATATTTCATTTCTACACATGCCATAACCTGGAGAATCTGTTAAACATTACAACATTTCAAAATTTAAGCTGCAGAATTGAACTTAGCAGAACTTGTTTTTCACTTTGAAGTTGTGGATTATGATGTGTAAATAAAGGTGGGAAAAGTCTCATTTAATACAATTTAATTCCAGGCTTTGAGGTAACAAAAGGTGAAAATATTGAAAATGGGTGCAGACTTTCTATCGGCACTATATATACATATATCATATTAAATTAATTCTTCATGCCGATTATTGGTGTCCTTCATGTCCTTGAAAACAGTGACTTTCCTGTTTGCAATCCTTTTCAATTTTGTTTGACTGCTGGATAGGCAGACACGGTATAAAAATTACCTTACTCTTCTGTGCATGCAGGCACGATCGGGACGAGAATCCATACACTTTTCCAAATTAATTGCCAAAGTACTGCTCAACTGCAGGTGTTCTGATTTGTGTTACAATTTGTGTTCCGATCTGTGTTCTTCAGTGTTCAAAATACATAATTTGATGAAAACTAAGAATTGTACCTCAATAATAGACAAATGAGTGTGGACAGACAGACAGACGAAGTGAACCAATTGCTAAACCTCACTTTTCGCTTTGCACGCATGGGGTAATGATAGCAATATTCCTTGTGACTTATTGAAGTTTAAAATTAAAAAAATTGCATAAAACACACGCAATTCCTCAAAAGGAAGTTTCCAAGAGTTTTCTGTAAAAAATTCACATTAACGCAAATTAACACACTTTTGAAACACAAATCAGGTGGAAAAAAAAGTTTTAGGAACTTACCAATATGGGACATTGTGAAATAAAATGAATGTTCTTGATTTTCAGAAAATCTTCGTGTCTTCAAACCACCTTTAACCATGAGTAAAAACTCTGACCTTGCATCTTCAGTTAGGGGATCAACTGACTGCAATCCAATATTGGTCACACCATTGCGATGACACGAGTCATCTGTTGAATAAAATGCATTTCATAAAATCAAAATATATAAAGGAAGGAAATTATTATTATTATGTTTTTTTTTAACAAATGCAAAGCTTTGCAAAGTAGGTCAATAATCCCATTAAGTCAGGGCCAGTGGTTAAGAGCACCTTTGTGTAGTTACTTGCACTACAACACCGATGACAGTGTAGATGGTTTGATAATATATTTTGCTATCAATTGATAAGAGAAAATAACATTCGTAAATGATGCGAGGAGTCTTTAGCACCAAGCTGGCTTGGCATGACATTCGGCTGAAGCTGACCGAGTTTTGGAATTTGACCACGGTGCTGTGGAAAATTAAATAAAGTTAAACTTGTGTGCTTGAGTGGATTTAATAAATGATGCTTCGAGATACTTGGGCAAGGACATTTGTCTGCAGTGGTCAAGGACTTTTGGCAAATGTTGCATTTCTTTATCATATCTGTACGAACAAAGAGCTACTTTCTCACACATAGCCTGACCAGAGGCCACGATCTCACACTCCCACATCTTGCCTCAGGGCACACCTGGCCAGATATGGAGCTGTTTTTCCTTTCACATTTAATTATTAATTATTGCTTTACAACACTCTTAGTAGTTTGACATTAATTAGTTTTCTTGGAAATGATGCGTATAGTTATAGACCACACCTTGTTAGTAATACTCTGTCTCGTTAGAAAGTGCTTGGAGATTTTACAACAGGCACTCCCTCTGCATATTTGTATTATTCAAAAAATTATCATAATTGAACTATAAAGTATTTTCTGATTTAGAGATATCCTAAATTTCCACGACAGAACTTGGTGCAGCGAGCAGGGTCTGCCGAGTCCGGAGAGGGGAGGGGAGCTGCTGCCAGGCAGACGGCAAGCACCTGGCTGGCCAGGGGGGGAAATGAGAGAAAAGGTAAGAGACCTTTTGAAATCTCTCGATAGGTGTGTTGTTGTGGCCAGGCGGCTCACCCCACTTCTCTCTATGGACGTTGCACAGGCCCAAACCCAAATTTAAAGGTAAGCTTTGAAAATATTGTTTATTGTATAAAATAAGGTGGATCCAGGGATAGTGTTGGGAGTAAGCACTACGACAGAATAAGGGACTTGTTACGTTTATTTGGCCTGACATCTCGCAAGCTGATATAAATCGCTGAGTCGCGGCCGCAGCATAGGTGATGCGTAGAGAGTTGCAAAACTGCCAAGTCGAGGAATGGCGGAGGCACTGCATAGAAGAATAAGGCTTGAACTTTGAAGTCATGGAGTGGCGGAGGCGCAGGTTAAATTCGCCAAGGACTAACGACAAAGGTGACGCAAGTGCACAAAGGTTGCGAGAGCCAGGGCGGTAACAAAGGAAGCATCGCTAGGAGCTAAGCAATAGGAACGGCAGAGTAAATGGGTTTCCGAGGACTGCCTAGCATTCAAGGCGAGAGTGAAATAAGAGAAGATGGGAAACAACCGAGGTAAGCCAAAGGAGAGCGATTCTCCCGACGTATAAACTATGGAACAAGTACTTCAAAAGACGTGAAGATATGGGTGGTGTGGACTGAAAAACAAAAATTAAGCTTTCCTGAAGGAGGAACATTTAACAGGGACAGGATAGAAAACCTACAAGAAGAGCTAGTGGAAAGAGAGAAAGATACATCCACAAGGAAGCTAGTGGATTGGAAAATTTTCAGCAGATGGGCCGAGGAGAGCTTCCGAAGGGAAGAGCGATCAAAAAGTGCAAGCATAAAGGGAAGCTGAGAAGATGCACAAGCCACACTCAAGGAGGTGCAGAAAATGTTACCGGTAATGATGCCCTCTGCTCCACAGTGAGCTTGGGGAGGAAACATCCAAAGTAACGGAGGAGAGTTCAACCCTAAAAGCTGCTAGGTACCCCCTATAAGGGAGTAGCATTAGACAGGAGGAAAATAATTGAAGACAACAAACCGACTGAGACGGGACCTGAAAAGGTATGCCCGATGATTGAGCAGATGTCGTGGAACCCACAAACTAACCAATATGATTCCCGTTTAGTCTCTCGCCAATGGAACCAAAGTGAATTGCAAGGTATAAAAATGCAGATGAAAGATTATTTATGAAGACAACCTATAGGAGTTTGGGGAACAAATGTTGCATCACATAAACGCAAACTTGGTTACCTCTGGGGATGTGACCGAGTTAATGGCAACAGTACTGACGGTAAGGATATTGTGAAAGACAAGACAATTAGCAGGGTGGCTGGATATTGCACCGGAAGGGTAAATGGACAAGATTATCGAAACCGTATACTACAACTACTTGACCACTTGAAATGGGTCATAAGCCCACCTGAGATAAACTGGGGGAAAGGTAAACAGCTGTAAACAAAAAAGGAGGAAGAACGAGAATAATTTATGGATAGGTTGCGGCAAGTCATCGCCCAATATTTGGGACTGGGTGCTGGAGGAATACCTAATTAATTGTTAACGAACCTCTTTGAGAGGACACCGGAGCAGTGCTGGCTGAGTGGTGCGGAAACAAGTGGCCACTTAAGTAAAGGTAAAGGGAAACTATTACAGGTTCTCTTCCCTTCTCCTTTTGTTGCGTTACGGATTTGTGCAGGTGCAGATCCTGTCTCTGTGTCTCTTTGGATGACACAATCTTGTGGAATTGAGTTGAATCATTTAGTGGGGAAAAAAGCCAGTTGTAGAACTGTGCCAAAGAATTTCTAAAGGCCACCTTGTGAACATCATTTAGTTCTGTAAGGATCGGTAACCCTTGGTCTAAGTCTCACAAGAAAACATCATTTAAGTTTCAGGGCCCCTTTTGACGAATGTATGATTGCGACTTGAACTTTTAAGGATTCTTTTGCGAGACGAATGTATGAGTGAATTGTATGTGTAAAAGATGATGAGTGATGTGTTGAGGCTTCTAAAGTATATTCGTTCATTGTGCCTGAAACTGTTTAGCATTGGAATAATGTGGGATGTTTTATGGTGATATAGGATCAATGTTCTGAATGTGTCGAAATAGTTCGTGTGCAACGTTTCATTGTTTGTGGGTACGTGTGTGCGTCAGTTTGCGTGTGTCAGAAGTATATTGTGAAGGCAGTGCGTATCAGTGCAGACAGTGTGATTGTAAGAATGATTAATCACGAGTTTGGATTGCGTGCCGGGCCTCTCGTGGGCTGTGTGCCTTTGTGCATGGTAAAGGCGAGCCTGCTAGCTGTTCGCAGCACGGGTGGACATGGCGGACGCTGGGCCATGCTGGGCCGTTGTTTGGTGGGGCGAGCACGTTTGTACGGGTCGAGCCATGTTGCGATGAGAATGAGTTTTTAAATTTAAAACAGCTTTCCCAGTGTATGGATTCGAACATGGCACAGAGTGTTGGAGTTATGATTCACATTAAAGTACTCAAAAGCACTGTGTGTAATTATAATTGGCTAGAATTACAAGCATAAAAGTAGGTAAAGATACTTGAGATTATTTGGAAAGATTACGAGAAGTTTTTGAATGACCGGAAATACAATGGAACTGCTATTATAACACTGTTATGCACGGGCTGTTGAGAAGAATAAAAAGTGAGAGGCCAGTAAGATAAAAGGTAAAAGGCATTTGGATTTTAAATTTTGCCATGGAAACCAAAGTGCTTTCGGCACCGAAAGTTGGCATTTGCGTGGAGGAAGGTTGAAAAATGCATGTCCTCCGTGTGAGACAATTATAATGAATTAGAATCCCAGTAGTGGTCAGGAGGGGGTGATCGTTCGTGGTCACGGTAGTTAACTATTTAAATGTGAACGAGTTTGTCCCGTGATCACCGATTTATGTCTTTGTGTGTTTGTTCGTGTTCGTACACAGGACGTACAGCTACGAAAGAACGTTTTATTTTTGCATCGATTTGAGGCACGATAGGCCGGGGATTGAGAGTGAAGCCGAGTTAACATCCAAACCGTGCTGAGAATGCAGTGCGTTCAAGCCGTGTCGTTTGGAAGCAAACTTCGGCTTGTGTAATACAATGTGAATGATCCAAAGAGTCGTCACTGATATTGGTAGAATTTGAATGATGGGTATTGTTCGTCCTTGCCCCCACAAATTTGTGTGCATAATATATGGATGGTTGTGCAGTGAGAGGCGTTTTGGAGAGGTAATTTAAAATTGCACGTTTGAATAAAGAGAGGTACGTATTCCTGGAATAATATTTCTTTCCTTTCGGTTATGCGGTATGCTCAGAGTATGACATTTTAGAGCAGGGAAAGCTGCCAAAACACTTCTCAGCCCAGCAGGCGGAACTATGTGCGTTAATAGCCATATGGGTCAGGACAAAGATGAAACAATCTATACAGATTCTCAACATGCGTAAGGGGTATTGCCCTGTACGCATATTCAGAATCTCAGGTGGTATCAACATCAATACCAATTTCAGGTGGTATTTCCATCAGAAGTTCCACCCAGGTACTGAATGGTCATACCATTTGATGTCAAGCTAAATCAATCCAAATCCTTCATCATCTAGCTCCATCACAATCTCTATCTCCATGAATACTAATAAGCAAATCCCTTTCATCTTGTTGTGATTGTGATGAATTTTGGGAATTTATTTATTAATTGGATAAATTCATCTCTTCAAATGAATGGAAGAAGATGCAAATTTGTGTCTCTTGACTCTCTCACCGAAGGCAGGTCGTGGTCTTTTACCATTCTCTCTGGCCTCGTCCTCCCTGCCCTGACTGCAATCCACCCCCTCCCCCCCCCAATATCCAAAGAACGCTCAAGGTCCGCCAGCAACCCCCTTCTAGTGAAACTACCAAAATCAAGAATCACGGCTCACCTTCACTCTTACATTCCTCTGTTTTCCTGCCTTTGGAATAAACTCCCACACTCTGTTCAATCCCACTCTTCCCTCCCAGTCTTCAAAACAACTGTTCACCACCATCTCTTATCTTCCTCCATCCAAAACCATGATCTTTTCTACCCCCATAAATCCACCCCAAACCCACCTCCTTCAACTTCCCTGCTTTCCTTCCTGAAAATCCATGTAGTGTAAGGACCTGAAAGTCCCTGTAGTGTCCATCCTGTTTACCCATGTACCCTGCCCTATCCCTCTGCCTTCCACAGATCTAATGTCTGTTCCCCACTAGTTTGTGCTTCCCTCTCCCACCCCTCTCGACTCCTGCCTGCTCCCTTTGTTATACGTTCTGTGTGTTAGTGCTTATACGAGCCTCGACAGTGTATATATTTAAAAAAAGAAAAAAAACGAAAGAAAGGTTTTGTGTGATAACTTGATTCAATAAATTGGTTATTTCACAATAACCTTTTTTCTTCTCCATTTTACTTGTTCTATTAATGTCCTAGGATAACAGAACATATTGATATCGACTACAAATACAATTAGCAAATTTAATAACCAGAATTTTCAAATATACTTTCCCATTCTGTTAAATGGGGATGAAAGAGCAGCACTTGATTTTCATTGTTAGCGTTTTGGGCACCAAGTAAACTACAATGCATCACATCCAGAGCAAACAAGGTCAGTGAAGCAGACCTCATTCCAACCCCATTATCACATTCCTAAAAGTAAACAATAAAAGCTGCGGTTTCAATCTCATTCTTCCCTCCAGGTCTTCAAGACAGCTGTTCAATACCATCTCAAGTCATCCCCCCTCCAAACCCATGTTTTCTACACCCGTAAAACCACCCCCACCACTCAAAAAAATTTGCTGAAGTATCCATCTTGTCCACCTCTGCGTTCTCCCGTACCCCTCATAGTTACCTGCATCCCTTGTTTGTCCGTCTCAATCTAATTTCTCCCACTGCTCCTTTTGGTGTTTCCACTTTCTCCACAGCTCTTCCCTTTGTTATGTTGTTTCATGGTCTGTTCTGCGTCCTATCTATTTCACGAGTCTTGACCATGTATTAATATAAAAAAGTTGTTCATCATTGTTGAAATTGCAAGCAACATTTCCCACATTCTCTAAACCAATAATCGAGCTAAATAGTTCAAGAAGTCCATCTATTAATGCAACAGCAACATCAGAATTACTGATGCCAAAACTTGTCAACTAAAATATATACATATATATATATATATATATATATATATATATATATATATATATATATATATATATATATATATATATATATATATATACATATATATACATATCAAGAAAAACATAACAGGTAAGGTCAAGTATGGGAGCATGGACGCTATGCTGCGTCCACTTCCTGCCGGTACTCCAGGGACCTCCGTCTGGCCATCCCTCAGGAAGATGCCTAGCCCATCCCCATCTCCTTAAGATGCCGATCAAGCTGCTGCAACCACGAGGCATGTGGTCAGCCCGTTAGCTTCCTCCAGTCACAAGACTCCCTCGCTGAGAATCTGGTAAGCAGGATCAGCATCAGGAAAACAAGCCACATGTCCACACAGCTACAGCTGACACTCATGGCTTATGCAAGTAACAAATCTCATCTGAGTCTGTCTCAGCAACCGCTCATTGGACGCAAAGTCTGACCAGCGACAACCAAGGATTCTCCGAAGACACCTGGTATTGAAAGAGTTAGGTCTCCATCTGATTCCTGGTCAGAGTCCAAGTCTCATGCCCGTGGAGCAAGACTGGAAGCACCAAGGACTTAAAGACTCGGACTTTCGTCCTCCTGCATAGGAAGAGAGCATCACACTCCATGATCCAGTGAATCCATGACTCCTCAGGCCCGAAGCAGACATAGATTGACCTCTGGCTCACAACATGCAGAGACATGAATGTCACTGCCAAGGAAAGTGAATCTCTCCGTGACCTCAACATGCTCAACACAAACAGGTACAGACAAGATAGAAGGATCCAAGATATGAATGAAAGCCTGGATCTTAGTTTTGACCCAGGAAACCCATAATCCCAGCAGCTCTGACTCCAAATTCAGCCTCGAGGTCCCCCATAAGGATATCCAGCGTCTCCGCAAAGATGACTGCTGCAAAATAAATGTCAGAGATTGTGACATTCCCAAACGATGCACTGCAACTTGATCTCTCCAACATCCTCCACAAAACCAAGTCCATACAAGCACTGAAAAGTGTGGGGCCAGTGCACACCCCTGACGAACTCCAGTAACAACTGGAAATAAGTCGGAGATGGAACCACCAGACCTCACAGCACTCTCAGTACCAGAGTATTGTTCAGAAATGAGATTGATCAGGTTTTGTGTCACCATACGAAGATTGAGAGTATTCCAGAGGGCATCCCAATTCACTGAATCAAACGCTTTAGAGAGATCAACAGAGGCTGTGAGCAGCCCCTGCCGAAACTCTCGACTGCGGTCAGTGAGGACCCGAAGAGCAAGGATACGGTCAACCATTCACCACTTTGGTGTAAAGGCCGACTGCTCTGGGCGCTGGTGCTCAAGCAGATGGTGGTGAACCCTATCAATAATTATCTGAGCAAATACCTTGCCAGGCACTGAGAGCAGCGTCACCCCCCTGGTGGCTGTTGCAGTCCTGGCGAACACCCTTCCCTTTCGAGAGGGGGACACCAAGGCCCCTCTTCCAGTCAGTTGGGATGATGGCTGTTCCACAAAGAGCCCAGAACTGCATGCAACGACATGAGTACAGCATTTCCACAAGCCTTGAGAAGTTCAGCATGGATGACACAGATCCCAGGAGCTTTACCCTCTTTCGACTGGTTCACTGCAGCGTGTGTTTCCACAAACGATGGTGGTTCGTAGTTGATTGGAGGGTCAGCAATCAGGATAGTTACACCCATGATGTCCAATGAAACAGCTGGAGGGTCAACCTGGTACAGCTGCTCAGAGTAACCGGCCCAGCGGGCCTTCATTTCAGACTCCTCTGTCAAGAGCCCACCACCCTCCGCTGTAACTGAGGTACACTGAGGGACGGGCTTGGAGGATCGCACTGCACGAATCCCTCTGTAAGGAAGATGAGAATCACTTGACCACAGGTGATGCTGTAACCCTTCACGAGATTCCTCACACATTGGCCTCCTTGTCCACCCTTCGTGCAAATATAGTTTTACACCTCAAATCCCTGAACAGCTCAGCTCTGCCACTAAGCTTGGTCCTGCAACAATGGTCAATGGTATGAAGGCACTGCACAACTCTTCAGGCTTCCCCAAAACACCCAGACTCCCCAAATCCACGCTCAGCCTGTTCGCAAACTTCTCCGCTACCCTCTCATCCTTGAGTTTGCCAACATCCAGCCGTGACTGGGATGGTATCATTCTTCTGGATTTAAGCTGCAACTTCAGAATTGCGTCAACAAGCCTATGGTCAGTAATGAGGAACGGAACACTCCGGTAGACCCTGCAGTTTTGAATTTTCCTCCAGCGCCCATTAACGAGCACACAGTTATCTCCTTTACCACACCAGCAGCGTTGGAATACCAAGTCCAGCGATGAGCCTGTGAGCAATGAAACCATGAACCAGCCACACTAAGTCCACGACTTCTTGCAAAGTCAAGGAACTTAGTGCTATTCTGGTTCACAGTTCCAGACCATTGGGGACCAACACGTGTCTCATAACCACCCCTATCAGTGCCAGTCAATGCAATGAAATCCCCCAAGAGAAGAGTATCTCGCTTGGTGCACTGATCAACTACAGACTCGAGCGTGGAATAGAATGCCTCCTTCCCATTGAGATCAATCACCTCAATCGGAGCATTTACAAAGACCAGGGAAATGACACACAAGGAATGACGAATCCTCAGTCGAAAATACGCTCGTTCACCGGTGTTACCTCGATTATCATGGGAGTCATCTTATTGGACACAGTTACAGTAATACAGCCCTGATAAAGGTAGCTTCAAAGGTGGTACCTCCCACGGAGTGGGTTTTCAGTTTCTTTGCATTTTTTTATGTGTTGTGCAGATTGAAGTGTTTTAGGGTGGCCCAAATGCAAATCCTGCCACCAACCTCCGAGAAAGATGTACCCAACTGCAAGAGGACTTCTACAGAGACAGTTGGGCACCAGATATAGATGGCCGTTTGCTCACAAGGAGCTCCTCCACCCTTTGACAGGTTGTTTTTCATCCTGTTGGGTGTCCATATCCATACTGCCTCCTCACCAGGAACGCTGGTGGGGTGACGATTTAGTTGCCAACAACCTGACCATGAAACAGGTTAGTACAGGTTTACATGGTACCTGGAGCAAGTCACAGATCTGACCTGGCATAACCTGACAAGGAATACAGTACCATGAGGGACTGTTGTTGGTGTTAAAGGGACAAAAACCCAAACATCCATCCACTTCCACAATCTTACCTTCTGGAAGCTTAGGAGGCACAAAGTTGTCACCATTCGTCTGCTCCAAAGAGTTTGTCTTTTCCAGGCTCTGCAGTTTCCGAACAAATGCAAATGTTGCCCAAATTTCTGTATTTATACATTTAAAAAGAAAGACTACAAGCAAAATAAATGTTTCCTGGAGACATCCAAAATGGTAGGAACAAACACATAATAATAATAATAATCATCATCATCATCATCAAGTACTACGCTTTATACAGAACATTTCTTCTGTCAAAGCAGTTTATTAGATAGTTACAATCCTGTTAGAGGTCACCCTGGCAAGATTGGAGCCTGTCTTTAACATCATTGGTTTGTTGATGTTTGTGGACCAACATGCTACAAACAGTCCAATGAGGCCAAGTTGAAGTCCAATTCCAATGTGGGACATCCATCATTGTTCATCTGAATAATGTGCCATCTTTGGGCTTCACCAACTCTTACACAGGCCAGAGTATCAGTCAACCAATGGAAGTATGCAACAATATTGTCACATTCACCCAACCTTGATGATGTGAAAGTGTGTTTTCAAGTTGATACCACCACCATGTTGTATATGTTGTGCATGCAAAATTGGCTTGGCCTCGTGATGACTGGAACGTGGAGCCTGTGCATGTTGGATTCTTTAATATATATATATATATATATATATATATATATATATATATATATATATATATATATATATATATACACATTTTAAAGAGAATATGAATTTGTTTCAATATGACACAGGGTGACCCAAAAGTTACAGTGCACTGGTTCAGTTGTGGATGTCTTATGGCCTTGGCAGGCCATTAGTGTCATCACACGAGAACGTTAACAATATTTCGTCTTGCATATTAAGAAGCCCGAAAATCAGTTTGTAAATTGTCACAGTAAGGCAGGTGTCTCTCAGCAGTATAAATACAGCACTGAAGAAACGTCTGAACCTCCATCCATACAAAGTGACAGCTATGCATGAACTGCAAAATGCAAGGAGGTGTGGATGCTCGTCTGCATGCATGTGAATGCCATTTTCAACATTTACTGCAAAGGTAAAATTTCTTTCTTAATAATCCCTCACAATTTCGTGAGCATATTCTAGTGCATAGTGACTTTTGGGTTTGTATTAACTTAGGGGACAGCCGGTATTTTGCAAGCAGCACTATTTTTCGGCGTGCTTAACTTTTGTTCCACGAACATATTTTAAAGTCCATTTGAAAAAGACATCACTATCTCCTGAAATATGAACTCTTCATAAATGCAGCACATACAAGACCTCATAACTTGTAAACTACAAAATCACAACAGTCATCTCAAAAATACGAAACAAAAATTTTATGTACGACATAAAAGCAAGAGATAACTGGAACAACACTCAGTAGAGCGCATGGCTCTGCCAAGCTGAACAGTTTACGATTTGTATCCAACCGATAGGCCAGATCTGTAGCCGGACCTTAACCGAAATCGAATTGGCTTGTTCTTGTCACCTCCCCAATTCATCCACCAAGTTTTGTGATCTGTTCACAACTTTTTGAAATATTGTGCTATACGTATATCGTTTTGGCCCGATCACTCAATGGTAAGGAACTACTTAAAATACTTCTCGGATTGGGATGCAGATCTTGATCAAAATCAAATAAATACATCATTGGCAGACATTGAAGCTGTTCACTAAATTTCATCCGAATCCGTCCAGACATTTATGAGATACAATGCTATATATTGTTTTTGGCCATATCTCTCGGTGATGAAGAATCACTTAAAAAAAAAAATTTCTCGTATCTGGATCCCGATCTTCAGCAAAATCGAATCAATCCGTCCATGTCACAAAACAAACCTTTCCATCAAGTTTCGTCCGAATCCGTCAATAACTTTTTGAGATATCCTGCTCACAGACAAACAAAGTAGAAATCACTGAGAGCGAGCGACACTTGACAAAAGTACAGGATGCTTCAAAAAGATTGATATAACTTTGACTTCCTGCCATTTCTTTGTTTTTTGACCTTTACCATTTTCCTTTTCAGAGTTTGGTGGTGTTATCATGGTATTTGTTCCCTGGGATTTCTAGCTCCATAGCTCAACTATGCCATTGACAGTGAAGCAGAAGACAAAAGTAGTGGGTCTGTGGTATGAGAGAAAATCATATGCAGACACCTGCCAGAGGATTCTGCTGGGAATACGACCTAAGAACATGTGATGGACCCACAAATTGTGCCATTCAATGTATTGTGGAACATTTCGAGCACAATGGTGCACTGCACAACCAGAGCAAAGGCAACAGTGGCAGGCCAGCATCAGTAACCAAGAGCCAAGCCAACATCGACGCCATGCGGAATTCTGCAGTGGACAGTCCCAAGAAGTCCCACCGCCGGCGCTTCCAGGAGCTAGGCATCAAACCAACATCAGTGTGGCGTATCCTCACTAAGGAACTGAAGCTTTTCTCATACATAATCTCAATTAGGATGACATGAGGTCAAGATCACATGAGGAGGAGACTTGATATGTGCAATTGGCTTTGTGACAGGATTGAGTGGTACCCAAACTGAATCAACCTGATCTGGTTCATTGATGAAGCTGATTTTCCACTTGAACAGTGCCATCAACAACCACAACATTTTCTGGCATGTGTCTACATATGATTGTCTCATACCACACAGCTACCACTTTTGGCTTCTGCTTCACTGTCAATGGCATAGTTGAGCTACAGAGCTTGAAATCCTACGGAACAAATACCACGATAACACGACCAAACCCTGAAAAGGAAAACAGTATAGGTCGAAAAACAAAAAAAAGGCAGGAAGTCAAAGTTAAATCAATCTTTTTGAAACACCCTGTATTTTTCACCATATATTTTGTAACTTGGCCAAATACTTTCGCCAAGTAACAAAAGGTATTGTTGTTAATTATCCCACCCCCCAGAGGGAGGGAGCGGGATATTGTAATCGTCCGGTTTGTTTGTCTGTTTGTTTGTTTGTCTGTCTGTCTGCATCTTTACGGCAAAACAGCTTTAACAAACACTATCAAATTTAATCCACAGGTGGGCAATGAACCTTGAACGACCCCATTAACTTTTGGGTCCATTTGGATCAAAGGTCAAGGTCACGAAAATATCAAAATCGTTTTTCGCTCATAACTTCATCAAAAATGATCTGATTTACTTCAAACTAAGCTTATAGTGAACCTTATTCTATTTGTCACTTATAATCCTACCCATTCCTAGAGTGAAAATTGCATATTTGTGAAGATCGGTAGGGTCCGAAGTTTTGGGGGTCATGGTCATCGGTCAAAATTACATATTATCCATTACAAATCAAAAAAGGTTAGGAATATGCGTGTTTACCATGGAAGACATAAATCAAGTCCTTTATTGGCTTTCATTTGACACCATGACCTTTGACCTTACGTGGCCTTGAAAGGTCAAAATCATTTTACGGTCATAACTTCGTCAAAAATGGTTTAATTGACTTCAAACTAAGACTAAAATATTCCTTATTCTATTCCTTATAATCAACATTCAGGTTAAGGATGTATCAAATTTAAATTTGATCCCCAAAATAACTTTATGCCTTAAATAGGTGGGATTTGTTGTGCTTGGCACCACTTGTTTATGTTGTATTTGGTATGCTGTAGTTTTGTTGGAAAGACTAGCGTAATAAATTTTGATGTTGTGTTTCAGTTTTTATTTGTTTGGAAATGTACCTCGGGGGAGAGCATACATACATGTCCATGTAGGAGACTTGATGATGAGTTATTTCATTAGTATATGTGTAGGTAGAACTTTGTCCCTTGGCTAAGCATTTGGATGGGACATGCGTTGAGGTTAGTTTGTGTATCCCGTGTGACGTCTTCCTCCCCCTTATCTGCTACTTTCACTCCACCATCTGTCTGTTCCAACAATCCCCACCTCTGCCTTTCTCAATCCACCAATAATCCCCTTTACCAAACCTCAATTTAACAACCACTCTTTCATCCTGTCAGTCTTTCTTTCAACTTCGCAGGTTTATTCTATTCCTTTTGTGCATCTGTCTTCCTCACCACTCCAAATTGACTCATCTTTTTTGATTTACCACCAACCACCCATTGCTCACCATTTATGGCACAAAGTACAGCACTTGCATTCGTAATAAAGTACAACACTTTACCCATACGCAATAAAGCACGGTGCTTCTCACATGCGAACAGTACGTAAAGTACCTCTCTTCAAACCTCTCTGAGTAACGAGGGGTTTGGCTAGCTGAGTGGGGTTTCTCCATCTTCAGGGAGTTATGAAGAAGAGGGGGAGGCCGCTTCTCCGATTGGGGTTTACCTGATTTCCGTGAACCCTGGAGAAGAGGGAGAGGCCGCCCCCCCCCGATTGGGGTTTACCTGACTTCCGCGAACCCTGGAGAAAAGGAGGGGGTGGACCACAACCCCAATTGAGACGTTACCCCTTTGAGCCGTGGCGGAAAGGCGGCGGAGTCATATAATGGGAAATGAGGGATTCGTTCCCTCACTCCCCTTCCAATGAGCCAAAGAAGCAGGCCATATGGGGATGTGAAAATCTTGATTGAGAGTTATATCGAGAGTGATTGCAAATTGAGAGATGACAGAAGGGATAAGAGTGGCACGAGTTGATTTGGGTGATTATTGAAAAAAAGAGTGGTGGAGACATCACATTGAGGGAGCATACGGGGTTGTTGACGAAAGAAACACATTTTGTGTTTCATTAAAACACATTTTGTGCTAAACACACCTGAAACAAGTGGATGGCGAAGAGTAGCTTGTTTGAGAAAAGACTGAAATGCCTTGTTAGAACCATGCAGAGGTTCCATGGGGCTGGTGAAGAGATTCTGATGTTTCGTTTAAATTGTTGGAAATAAACGATTAGGGCAGTATGGAGGAGGCTAACCGACGACGGACGTAGTGACAAATTGATTGGGGTTTGATAAAAAAAAGTGTATCAGTTAAATTGGATGACCAAGTGGGATCTGAGGGCTGGTGTGTTTTTGTTTTCACATAAAAGTGAAAGGTGTTGATACCAGGCGTAGTGGCATGCGCCTATAATCCGGCTACTCGGAGGCTTGGGTTGGAGGATCGCTTGAGGATGGGACCTCTGCACTGAGCCACGCTATGAGAGGGTGGAGGGCAGCCCGGAATCATGGCGAAACCCAATCCATATCCCTGTGTCGTAAGAGGCAACCAGGGTTGCGTCAGGAAGAGCATCCGGCGTAAAACCTGTGCCAAATCAGTATGCAGATCATAACGGTTGATCCGCTGTGGCGACCCCTAACGGGAGCAGCCGAAAGACGAACAACATAAAAGTGAAAGGTGTTGGATGGTGTTGTGGACTGGGTTTGCGGCACTGTGGAATGAATGACTAAAGTGTTTGGTGTGAATGGCGTGATTGTGCAAATGAGGAGAGCGAGTGCGAACAACGTACCCTGTCGGTAGGAGTCTCCTTACCAAGTTAGTGTAGGTTAGGGGGACTTAGAGGATTTGACATGGATTCTGGCTGCTGTTCCATTGTGCAGGCGGACTGCGAGGGGTCGGTGCAGGGGTACTGGCTGGGAGTGTGACATGGTATTGGAAGTTGGTGAGTTGGGAAATAGGGCACCAGGGCTTTGGGGGTTCCTGGCAGGTGAAGGCTGTCAGAGGTGCCAGGAGAGCACCGTAGGGTTCAGTGCCAGGAGAGCACGGGAGGTTTAGTGCCAGGATAGCACAGTATGGGTGCTTGGAGAGCACAGTATGGGGGCTAGAGAGCCACCCCTTGGTTAGGAGCACCAGAAGCATGCTCAGGTGAGCCCCGGGGTCGCTGGGTGTCCTCCACCCCCGATATGAAGCAGGCAAAGAGGCCTAGTAGTAGTCACAGTCACACTCCCCAGCCAGCGAGTTATGCCTGGCACCACCAAATGGAAAAAAGACAAATAAGGGCCTTGCTCAGGTTTAATGGAATGGAACGGTGTGCCAGGTCGGGAAAAATGGGTCATTAAGATCATTCTAGCCATAGCAGGGTTTGTTGCATTGTTTAGAGCTAAAAGTAAATGGTTAGGTTTGATGGACTCTCCTCCACACCATTCATGCGTGACACCTGGTACGAGTAATGTTGATGGGAAAATTTGTTGGCAAGGGCCAGGCAAGGTCACCCTCTCCAAGTGCCAGAGAGGCCACCCATATGTCATGAGCACACACCCACAAAGATAACGTTTGAGAAAGAAACACACCATCTTGTCAGTAAAGAGAGAAAAAGGGGGGGGGAGGGGGACATACGAGGAAGACCATACAAAAACAAGTCCTGCCAAAGCAAGTCAGGCAAGGAAGGTTAAGGGTACACTCCATCTTACCTGGTCTGAGGTCATCACACCCATTTGCATCCTCAAGAACACCTCCAAACTGCATTTGCTTACCATCCATATCACCGTGCCACCATTGCTGTGTCACCTGCTGTCCAATCCAGGGCTTGTTGCCTGCTGCTGCTTGTGAGTAGGCCATATGGACCGAAGCATTTTTGTGGGCCATTGAGGCCAAAATGCTTTTGTGGGCCATTGCGGCTGAAGATTCATGCCATTTTGTGGGCTCAGTGGGCGGAAGAACTCTCTGTGAGATTAGGCCACTGGGCCGACTGAACTCACCAGGTGAGAGGCCAATAAGGCCACGAAGTGAGGAAACCCTCAGGGGTGAATGGACAATACAGCCAGGAGGGAGCATGAAGGAGTGGACACGTTAAAGAACTTTGAACCTTTGAATGTTCTGCTCCGATGCAAATATTGATGTTAAAAGTAAAATTGAATGCCCTCCCGTTCAAATCCATAATTAGAATGTTAAGTAGTGTGCATAGAGTGTGAATTTGTTTGTTAGATTGGTGACCCGACACACTAGGATAGGGACATGCCAATATTACTGACATTTTGGTTTTTGGAGTTAAGTGCTTCCCATGTTGTGGGTTAGAGTAAATGGTAGATCTGTGCTGTACGTTAGACAGGGCCATTGCCGTGGGCTGCCCCAGATGGAGGCTCGGGAGAGCCTCGGGAGAAAGGTGGGGGTAGTGTTGCGGAAATGGCCTTTAGTGTGTTATTAAATATAGGATTAGCTCAGATACCCCATTAAATGCATGTTTAGCCAGGTTGTTCGGTAAATGGACGTTACATGTGTGTCGGGAGGTGTAGGATGCATGTTTTATTGTTGGTACAGTGGTGGTGGACCGAGAGGTTCTTCTTCTTCGTTCCCCTCTCCGAAGGAGACATCGCCCAGCACTCTGATAGGGGGAGTGGCCTAGAGAAGGAAGTGAAACTGAAGGGAAAAACTGCAGTGGGCCGAGAAGCGAGCGAGCGCCGGGAAGGCGGTGGTGAACCTGAGTGCGTCGAGTCTGCCATTTGGCAGTAAGAGAAACTGCCTGCACGTCGAGTCTGCCATTTTGGCAGTGGGAGAGGCTGCCTGCACGTCAAGTCGGCGATCGACTTTTATGAGGAGGTCCTCGACACGTTTGTCGATCCGCCTGCCGGAGCCCAACACCTCGATTTGGCCTGATCTGGTGAACAGGCCAGACCTGGATTTGTATGTTGGAACTTGTCAAGGGCCAGCTGGAGCACACGTGGACCTTCCGCTCTGGTACCGTCGACCTTACGGGGGCTGAACGCGCCGAGGCTGCGTGCGTGAGGGCTGCGACAAATGGACGACGCCACCATTTTGCCACGCGGCGTGTTTGAGCTTGGGTGCTCGAATCCGTGGACATCGGCTTGTCACGAGCCACATTCGGGCCTTTGACACTTTTCCTCTCGTCCATGAAGCATCACCAAGTATTCTGTGTCTTGTCTGCATGCTGTCCGTGTCTTATCTGCATGTTGTCTAAGGTTTATCTCGTTAGAGTCCCCTTCGAAACCCATAGCTCCCAAATTAAGAATGGGTTATCGATTAATTATAACATTGTCGTGAATGCTTTGCTTGTGTTGTGTTCCCCGATGTGTCCCCAATAAATCTGACTGATTCGTATGAAGTTACCGCTTTGAATTAATTCGTGCCGCGCCGAGGAACGATCCGCTCGATTTGGATATAAAACCAAAATGGTTACAGACTGGCAGAATTTGCTCAGTCTCTGACAAAACCAGTCTGTAACAGGGGTCGATTTCCCCAACTGGTAAGGTCCAGGGGTACGTTGGTATCGCGATTCGAGGCGCCTGACCCGAGGCCTGTGCCGAACCAGCCGGCGTTATAATCCCGGAGACGGCAGTGGTTGAGTGACGCTGAATATTCAACATTTGGCTGTCGAGAGTCAGGTGCGAGCCCCGCCACCGCTGAATCCTGAACAACTGGTGACCGGAGTGGGGCGACAATCCCTCCGGCGCCGATCCTCAATAATATGTGTGTGAGTGTGTGTGTGTGTGTGTGTGTGTGTGTGTGTGTGTGTGTGTGTGTGTGTGTGTGTGTGTGTGTGTGTGTGTGTGTGTGTGTGTGTGAGAATAATTATTTGTTGGTTGTTCTTTTAAATGTCTTGGTTGTCCTTTCATTCTTTGGTCCAAAACAGTGTACAAGCAAACTTTAGACGGGAAGTTGTACCCCCATTAATTGGCTACGGGATGCACCCGTACGTACTTTACGGTTTTCGCTCAGCCGTATGTAAAGATTAATCAACAAAGTACATACAGTGTGTACGTGACCCCAATTGACCCCGCCAATCCATTGGAAAAGCAATGCGTTTGGAAAGAGCGAGAACCTTTCCATGCTTTGTGGAGTCAATCGGCAAGCATAGTTGCTTCACAACCCGACATGCTGTGGACTTATCTGCGGTATGTCGGCCTACGGGGCCAGACGTTCGGGAGGAATCCGAGTGCTTCTCCTTGTGGTAATCCCTGAACCCCTGAGTCCGGAACAATATGATTATTATGGCAATCACCCGTTTCTGAGAAGTTGTCAAAGGTATGAATTTGTGCCCCATCTCCCAATGTTGAAGGATCAAATCTGGATCTGAAAGGTCCTCAAGCAAATTGATGATTTCATCCTCATTTTTGTAAAGGAGGAGGAGATTTGGACCATACTCTGCGCAGAGCGTTGGTGCTGCTTAAGCAATCTCCTTGGCTATTGGACACAATCCTGGATGGGTCGCCACTCTGACACAGTATACCAGCATGGCACTCATTTTGCTGACCTCGGAAGGATGACAGGTTGAGTTAACCTCACCTGGTATTAATTCAACAGCAAGGTGGGATTTGCACTCAGGACCCTTGGATCCAAAGCCCACCACCCTAACCATTAAGCCAACACCAAGCAAATTTTCTGTTCTGTGAAGAAGGGTATCTGAATTTTGTATCTCCAATCCAATTTTCTGTCATGGGGTGGGGGAAATAATTATATAATTAATTAAGTAATTAAGTGGTTAAATAATTATTGAATCATTTGCCTAAAAAAATCAAATAATTACAGGAGCAATCAATTAAATTTTAAAAAATAAAGAAAACAATAAGAAATTTGTGTGAAATTCCTCAATTTTAATTCATCGTTTTAACTTAATTCTTTTTTTTTTTTAATTTAATTTGAATTCGTAATCATTACCAAAAAAAAAAACCAGGATCGGGATCTGCACCCGGATTCTGACCAAAAATGTGCATTGCTGTCCTTGGCCATTCACCTATGTACACAAAATTTTTTTCAGAACGAAAGCTTCAAAACTGTGGACAAAAATTATGTGACAGATCAACAGATACGACAGACCGACATGGCGAAATACTTTTGCCAAGTCACAAACAGACAGGGGTGAAAACAATCTCTGTCCACCTTCAATGGCAAAAGTAATGAAAAAAGCAAGAAACCACAACACAAAATAGCGAGAGTACAAAAGGACAAAATGCAGTACCCAGTGTACAGAAAGCACCACAAGTAATATAGCATGTATTGAATCAACAGCTCAGGATGAAAATAGATTTTTAAAATAGGGGCAATACCCCTGGGCACAGCTGGGAGAACCAAGGACTCACTGTTAGGTGGAGATGACCCCAAAAATATGCAAATTAACCAATGGTTTGAACAAACTTGTGAAAGCACAATGCGGAGATAATTCCGACCAAGTTACATCAAAATCGGATGAATACTTTTTGAAAAGTCAAAAGTAGCGATCCCGGAATCGCAACGACCTTTTACCTTTAAATCGACCTATTAATATGCAATTTTTTGATGGAATTTGTAAGACGTGAGGAGGCCTTGGTTCTTAGAGGTTCTAAAAAGTTTCGTGAAAAATGATGAATGCTGTGGTCAAGTTCAATCGGAATTGTGTGTGTAGTTTCTGAGGAGAAAGCAAATACCTAATTTTTTTTGGGGGGGAGGGTCAACCCCCCCCCCAACCCGTGTCAACTCCTCTAGACCCTGATTTTAACTCACCTGGACTTTATTCAGGTGAGCTTATGGGATTGAGCAGTGTCCGTAGGTGAGTCGGTCAGTCAGTATGTAAACATTTCAGTCATTATCGCTTGAACCAAACACGATTTTGATGAAACTTGGCCACAGGCTTCATATCTGATGCCTAATGAAGGTGTATTGTGTATTGACCACATCAAAATATGTGCTCATTAAGGGGGTGTATGGTTGGGGGGGGGGGTTGAATCCCCAAAATAGGTATTTGCTCTCTTCTCCGAAACTACACAGACAATTTCAATGAGACTTGACCACAACCTTTATCACCCGTGATGGACCAAAGTGTATTGACCGCATCAAAATCTGCACTACTCATTAAGAGGGTCTATGAAGGGCCGGGGGGGGGGGATTTGACCCCCAAAAGTAGGTATTTGGTCTCTTCTTTGAAACTACACACATGATTTTGATGAAACGACCACAACCTTCATCACCCATGACATGCCAAAGTGTATCGACTGCATCAAAATCTACACTCCATCAGGTGGTCTAGTGGGAGTTTGTGACCACCCAAAATAGGTATTTGCTGTCTTCTTCAAAACTACACACACCATTTCAATGAAATTGACCACAACCTTCATCACTCATAACATACCAAAGTTTGTTCACGGCATTTAAAAAAAAAAAAATCAGGGTCTAAGAGGGTCTCTGCAGGGGATTTTTGTGTGACTGTTGCTCCGATCCAGGTGAGCTTCAGGACATGTAGTCCTATCCTTTTTAATGCCGTCAACAAACTTTCGTATATCACAGGTGATGAAGGTTGTGGTTAAGTTTAATTTAAATTGTGTGTGTGTCGTTTCAGAGAAGAAGATCCAAGTGTTTACACACTGACTCACTCACTCACTGACACAGTGAGATGCTAATACCTCACCTGAACATTACAGGTGAGCTAAAAATAACGAACTCGCAGCTCAATTGATGACACTCCCTTATTCTGCAGCTGCTGATGACTTTTCCATGTAATTATTTCTGCTGGTGTGGCAAATGTTTAACCTGCATTGTAACAGAAAGTGCAATTATTTTTCAGGTTCTTTTGGCCTGCACATGAGTGCAATTTAGCTCTTCCAAAGCAAAATATCGCATTGAGAGAATACCATGAGCTCCCCTGCCACCCAATTATAAATGTCTGGACTTCAAACATCGTTAAACATGTATTTGGGTTTATTGCTGTTGGCTTGTGTCCCATACGTTTCGGCTTCCCTGATGTTTGCAACTTGTTCGAGTTTTCCCAATTGGTCTCTTCCAATTATCCTCTTGCCTTTTTTTGCCAGCAAAGCACAAATGTTGCACACCATTTTTCTTTAAAGGGCTATTTTCTTTGGGGCATTTAATAGTTCACTTTTCCACCGTGGCTGGGATTGTGTCATGAAACTTGGGCTGTAAAAACAGTGGATCTGGTTTTAACAAATGCTTGTACCCAGCTGAAACCCCTTCCAAGTCCACTTTTGCCCTCTGTTACACATTTCCGCAGAGAGTCACATAATTAATTTATTGCCAAACATGGGCACATTTGTTCACAGTCAACCTATTATTCACTCACTTCTCCCAGCCTATCATCTCCCCCGGCCCATGTGAATTATTCAAGAACAAACACTCAGTTACTCTACCCAGTTCTCACCTTCATTTCTCACCTGTGGAACATCCGACCTACTCTGCCTGTTGTATTATGCTACTCTCACCGGTGTTTCAAGAATGTTGTCAATAAATCACTTCATTCTTTCTGCAAAACCTTGAATCTCTGCTCTTTTACTAACTGACACCCTTTCTCCTTTCCTTTATGCAACCCATCTTTGCTCGTGTCTTGACGTCTGCCTCGCCATTCCCCATTGATCTTTGTCAGTCTATGAACCTGCTGCCCTCAATCATCATTCAGGTCATACTTGAGCCTCAATATGGAAAAATAAATAAATGAATTGATAAAAGCCCTGGTTAGTTTATCAACAGAAAAACGAAAATTTTGAATGTGTAGTGTTAGAAGACACCTCCTACTCCAGAAATACGAGGATGAACATACTGAAACACCAACTTTTATAATGATCAAACCATACGATGCATATATGTTCTTCAGATTCTTACCGTTTCTTTTGCACGAGTTGACTTTTGACAGGAGTTGTTAAAATTATCCACTTGCTCTCGTCTTTTGTCATTATCTGGGGATTTCGAAATAGCAGAACAGAATTATAAAAGGATGGAAAAAGTTGCAATTAACAGACATTCACAAAAATTTGAAGTACAAATAAAAAGAGCTATTGGTGAAATCAGACTCAAAATTTTTGCTTTCTGACCAGACTGGCTTGACAACTTGGGGGGGGGTGGGTGAATAATAATAATAATAATAATAATAATAAAACTAAAGGGAGAAAGGGGGCAGGAGAGGCAGAGAGAACGAAGAAGGGGGAGTTGGAAGGGGGAGGGAAGAGCGAGAAAGGGGGAGGTGGGAAGGGTGACACCTCACCAAACACTGCCACACACTGCAGAAGGGTTGTGACGAGGGAGGGAGAGAGGGGGAGAGGAACAGAGACAGAGAGAAATGTATATATATATATATATATATATATATATATATATATATATATATATATATATATCTTCTTCTTCTTCTTCTTCTTCTTTCGGCTGCTCCCGTGAGGGGTCGCCACAGCGGATCACCCGTATAATCCGCATAGTGATTTGGCACATGTTTTACGCCGGATGCCCTTCCTGACGCAACCCTGGTCGCCTCTTACAACACAGGGATATGGTACACCTATTTTAACCGGGGTATACACCGGCCCAGTATACTGGTACTCATTTCGCCGACCTCGGAAGGATGACAG
>NC_140963.1:16072025-16074525 GCF_056783735.1 Eptatretus burgeri
ATATATATATATATATATATATATATATATATATATATATATATATATATATATATATATATATATATATATATATATATATATATATATATATATATATATATATATATATATATATATATATATATATATATATATATATATATATATATATATATATATATATATATATATATATATATATATATATATATATATATATATATATATATGTAGGGTAAGAATACTGATTCTGGCTCACTTTTCCCCATGTAAATGAATGGGGGATTTTCAGCGATTCCCTTTTTTTTTCCCTAAAAATAAACCCCCTTTTTATCCCAAGGTATATTTATTTGTCTCCCCTTTTAACTTGGAGGTTGAACCTCATTGAATTGAACACCTGGGGGTTGAACAGCTCACTCATTGAACCTATAAAGATTTGTTCATTCTCAAATTCCTTCAATAGTTTAATTTTCTTTGCACAATAATCCCCATCTAAAATATTGATAAACAAAACATTTGAATCTTTATATTTTTTAAGATACCCCTTTTGTGCCATTACGAAATTATAAACTTCTCTTAATGCTCTTGTTTGACCACCTCCTGAGCCAAAGGTTATTTTTTTGTTAAGCCCCGCCCACTTTTCTTTAAGCCCCGCCCACTTTTGCTAAGCCCCGCCCACTTTCCACAAGGTATTCAATAAGCCCCGCCCACTTTTCTTTAAGCCCCGCCCACTTTTGCTAAGCTCCACCCACTTTGTGTGAGGTATTTATTCTAAGCCACGCCCACTTTTCCTAAGCCCCGCCCACTTTTGCTAAGCTCCGCCCACTTTTCATAATGTATTTTTCTAAGCCACGCCCACTTTTCCTAAGCCCCGCCTACTTTTGCTAAGCCCCGCCCACTCTTACATCATTTGCAGTTCATCTCTGACTCACAAAGAAATCACTAGAAAATTACAGGATGTTATGGTTTTGAAAAATTTCCCAATGAAGGCTTGCCTCGGCTTGCCCAGGGAATTTCCAAAGGAAACCACACCCACCAGTCTTTCTCTATAAAAGCTTCAAACCCAGGCTCCATTTTAAACATTTGTTTTTGCTGGCAATGGTGTGCTGTGTGCTTGTCTGGAACTCTCTGTCTTGTATGGAACTAAACCTTCAAGTTGATGAACTGGATTCAAACCTCTTATCTGTTGAGGTAAGATTTTTATTTTCCTATTTTCAAACTTTGATTGAAGCATACTCATTTAATAATTAAATAACTTAATTAATACATTATTATTTTCTCTCACAGGAAATTGTATCTGAAATACAAAATGAAAATACTGCTTTTGCTACAACGAAGCGAAATTGTTGACTTGGTTGAAGACCTTGTGAGTGACCAAGACCTACAGAACGAGCAAGACCTTGAGTGGGATGACTTTGGTGTTCCTTGGAACTCTCTGTCTTGTATGGAACTAAACCTTCAAGTTGATGAAATGGATTCAAACCTCTTATCTGTTGAGGTAAGATTTTTATTTTCCTATTTTCAAACTTTGATTGAAGCATACTCATTTAATAATTAAATAACTTAATTAATACATTATTATTTTCTCTCACAGGAAATTGTGTCTGAAATACGAAATGAAAATACTGCTTTTGCTACAACTTGGGGCGAAATTGTTGGCTTGGTTGAAGACCTTATGAGCGACCAAGACCCACAGAACGAGTTCGTCCTTGATGACCCAACCAAAGAGTTATACCTTGGAGACCAGCAAAATCCTGAAAAAGAGTTTTACAGCAATAGTACTCATTGTGAGTTATCAAGACAATACCCACTGAACAAGTTATACGTTGATGAGCCAGAATACAAGTTTTACCTTGGAGACTCACAAATTTTGAAAAAATCAGTAAATGAGTTCTGCCTTGATGGTTTAAATAACTACCTTGGAGACTCAGGAAAAGGGTTCTGCCAAGATGGTTCTAAATATGGGAACTACCTTGGAGACTCACAAATTTTGAAAAAAATCAGTAAATGAGTTCTGCCTTGATGGTTTAAATAACTACCTTGGAGACTTGGAAAGTTGGGTTTATTTTGAAGACTTGAAATGCTACCACTCTTTGGGATTTAAACCTATCAAGAAAGTTCTTACTCCCTCTTTCTATGTTATCAAACCTGAAAGCCTTAAAAGACAGAATTGGAAGAAGAGAAAAAAAAAAAAAAAAAACGTAAAATATATATATATATATAGGTGGAAATCTCATTTTGAAAAAGACATTGTGTTGGGTGAGGATTGAGTTGGGGTTGAGATTTTGAATGTGAGGGTTGGGGTTGAGATTTTGAATGTGAGGGTTGGGACACACACACACATACACATCAACAAACAAAAGTTAAGCCTTGACTATTCAGTTGAGGATTCTGTGTTTGGGGTTCACAGATCTAAGAACGTCCACCCCTTGACACACATTATATACTGTTATACACCTCGGACTTGGCCCTCGAGTGTCCACAACGGTGTATAGCAGGAGGGAGTGAAGCGCCAACC
>NC_140963.1:16075025-16090025 GCF_056783735.1 Eptatretus burgeri
GGCACAAAATACCAAGGTGACATTTTGAATGATGTTGTCCCGCATTATGACAACTACCCACTTTTCACAAAGGATGACAATGCCAAACTCTACTATTCTTATGCAGTGACCGATGTCTTGCAAAACAAAGCCCTCACAACAAAATAATGCTGGCTAGCAAGGAGTTCTGATTGAAATCAAATAGAACACACTTGAAACATTCTTGGATGTAGAAGGAAGAAAATACAACCTGTAAAAATGTACACACACTGGTACAGTTGAAGGCTGCTTTGCAGCACCAAGAATGACCACAAATCATTTTGGAGTCTTTCCGGCGGCTCTTTCAGGGGATGAGAAATGTTGCAGCAGTTATGTGTTCTGATAGTGTTTGCATACATTATTGACCTTTTTGGAAGCATTCATTCCGTTATCACATCGTTGGATGTCATTATTCACTAGTGAGCCATACATTACAGGATGTGTTGACAGTGGCCCATTCTGAAGTCAGTGGGGATTTTTGGGGATGAAACAGCGCCTTGACAGACATCCTCATTATGTGATTAAAAAAAAAAAAACATTTACAAAACCTCTGACTGTCTCAAGTCATTGTCAAACGTGCATATTTCATCAAAATATCTTTTTACTTTTGACAAATGTTATGGTTTCTGAGTCAGTACTGGAGACAAGGCTAATTGGAGGGTAATTCATGAGGTCCATCTTATCTCCTTTTTGTGGTACAGTACCAGCTCAAAATTCATCCAATAATATAATATAAGGAGATTTTGCCATCTTCCATGCAATTTGCAAATTGTTATATTTCTCCATCAGGAATCACCCATCTATTCTTCTTCTTCATCATCATGATCCATCCTCTTCTTTATCTTCACAAGGTTTATATCCCAAACAAGTCTCATTCACAAACAGTCATTCAGTCTCATTCAGTCCATTGATTGACCCAACCATACCTACAGCACGACTTTCCTCAACAACCATTCGTATCGCCCCTCATGTGATGTCCGTCTCCGTATATCCAAATTGAGAATCTTGAGAAGTCCCACTTTGCATAGGATGCTTGCACATGATTATAAACTCCCCTTCGCATCCATAAAAGGTGTCTCACACCTCCATGTTAGTACCCCAACACAGGTCATCTCCGGCTTGCCAGAGTTCTCCCAACTTCACCCCTTCTCTCTCCTGCTCTTATTAATCTCTTCATTTCATGCCTTCCCCCCTCCCCCCACCCACCAATTGCCCACTTCCCCGACTACTACTACCACTACTACTACTACTACGATAATGGTCACAATTATTCCCACCTTCTCATGGGATACAGCAGACACAACTGGGGAAGGTTTTGGCCCAAGTCATTCAAGAATCAAATGGTCAGGATCGCAACTCAACTGAAAGTGGCAAGAATGTGGAATTTGGCTAAGATGCCTGTAACAACTAACCGACTCTTGATAAAAGACACTGTGGGATATATGTGCGCTAACTATGTAGCACATGGGATGCACAGGTTAACATCCATCTGAGGAATGGTGCACTTTGTGATGCAACACCACCTGTGAATCACCAATCTTACAGTTTATGATAAAGCAGATAAAATATAAGGATGCTACTTCTGCACAATCCTCTCAGACAAATGGAAAAACATGTAGTATATAGGCATATGGGATTTGAACCTGGGTTCCCCACATCACGAGCCATAATTTGAATGGGAATTCAGTGGGCCACTTCCTTGCTTGTGAAGGTGACATAACTCGAGCACGTTGCTATAGAGTTAGAGTTAAACAGCCACATTCCTACATGTACACAAAGGCAATTAAGGTATTCCAGTATTATTTCTCATGGAGAGGTAACCATCCCCTCCCATGATGTATTTCCCAAGCGGCAGATATGAGAATGGTCTATAGATACAAAAGTTGTCTTTGAATAACCAATAAGTAGCTGTGGACAGACTCATGATACCATGACAAAGAAACAGCGGAGAAATTTATTGGCATGGGCAGCCTCTTGAAACACTGGAATGGTCTGACAATGGTGGTATCCGACAAAAGAGAGCCACCATAAAAGTCACCAAGAGCACGATGACTACTTTTACTTGAGGAAAACAAGGATAAATCATTGAATCGGCAATGTGACAACTGTCCAGAACAATGGCAGGTGTCATCAACCCTCACTCGGTAAATATTCATGCAGTGGCAGAATGTATGTCGAGGTCACCACTGTCACAAAATTTGCTCAAGACGATTTGCTACTCTTCAGGTTGGTCCTTGGCACCCACAATTAATACTGGGAAAGAGGGAGGTTACCACCAGACAAAAGGGAGAGGATGGCAAACTAAATGTCAACATTGATATGACCAGATAAAACCTTAAAACAAATCTTGCGACTGTTACTGCCATTAGTCAATGCAAACAGCTGATCTTTGTGATATGGAAAATGTGAAGGCTGCGAAATGTCCAATTAAAAGTAGTGTGCGATTGAATGGAGCATTACACAATTTCATTCCATTGATGAGCAGCAAAATAGAATGGAAAACTAAGATTCATCTCAAACTGGAGGAAGGTTGTGGTATACACTGGCAAGGATAGAAACTTAGGGGTGAGACGCAAAGATGGACAGTTGTTCTTTGCAGATTATGCGGTTTTACTGCGCGAGACATAATCCGCGGCGATGCTCACCATAAGTCAGGAGGTGCGTCTGATGTTCAAACATGTTTTGAAAACCTGGTGTTGGCTTAGCGGTTAGGGTAGTGGCTTGGGATCTGAGGGTCCTGAGTTCAAGCCTGATTGGCTGCTGAATTGACAGCAGGGGGTTGACTCAGCCTATCATCCTTCCGAGGTTGACGAAATGAGAACCAGTGTTGCAGCCAAAAGGCTGCACACAAAGGAAGAGGTATTGACAGATTTATTAAATCTGGTATTGGTGTTGTGAAGGCATGATGGGCCGAATGGCCTCCTCCTGTGCATAAAAATTCCTTGTAATATTTGTTTAAATGCACCTCTCTGCCTCCCTCAAGAGAGGGGAGGCAGAGAGGACAGAGGAAAGGGAGGGGCAGGGAAGCAAGGAGTGGGTGACGAAGGGGAAGATAGGAAGGGGGTGGAGGTGGGGAGAGCAGCGCCTCACGAAACGTTCGGATACACTGCAGGAGGAAAAGGGGGAGAGACAGAGAGACAGAGACAGAGACAGAGACAGATATATATATATATATATATATATATATATATATATATATATATATATATATATATATATATATATTCCACCAAAGAGAGATACAAAGATCCACACACGAATATGTTGAGACCGAGGAGGGCTCAATTTCACTTTTTGAAACCCGCATATGAAGATATAGTCGATGAGCCAGTAGGGTTGGTCGGTACCATCTGGGGGGAATAATTCTCAGTGATTTTTGGCAAGGAATACAACCCTTGAGTTGTAAAATATGTGATGGTATTGCATTGGTGGTATCTTTTTGTGTATTATCACCCTGTTTATGTGCCTTCCCTTAAATAAGCTTTTGTGCAAAATGGCCAGTACAAGGTAAGACATCCTATTTCAACTTAACAACATTTTTTTTATTAGTCAAACATGAACATTGAAATTTGTCTCACCTTTTGCGAGGATCATTTACTTCTCAACAAAAAGTGCTAAACATGCCGAGATTGAAAGGTATGTCATTGGTGACACATATATCGTTGTCTATTTCCTGTGTGATAAATCATACCGCCTTTAGAAAATTATTTGTCTATCATTTCCTGTGGAAAGTAAATAAAAGTTCTGGAACAATATAATAACATGGGTGTTTAGCAAATTTATTAAGAAATCCAAAAATCTAAATTTATTTTTTGTATGTTGTATGTTCAGATCAGGAGAGCAAACAATGTTACCCCACCACCCAAATTAAAAAATCAGTAATTTGGACGGATTTATGTAGTTTGGTCAATGTCATGATATTTTCAACTGTTGTTATTGAAAGATACTTTCCAAGAATCAAACAAAGGTAAATGATAGCATGTTCATGAACAAGATGACTGTTTTTTCCATGTAATCTCTCAAACAACACAGAATTTCAGGGATTTAGAGACTCAATAATGCACATGTGAAGGTATCAAACACCCGAATGACACAAGAAAAACCAATAAGACAGGAGCAAGATGGTTAATCATGTGCAATCTGATGAATGAGTCAAAGGTGAAATGAATGAGTCAAACAATCTTCTGTTGTTGGGCATAAAATTACAGAATAGAAACAAAAATGTGGTGTTCCACACTAACAAGGCCATTACCTCGGCCCAATGTGTTGCTGATAAACACATTGTCTTATGAACCTAAGACAGGTCCTTTATAATTTCTAAGACATCTCTGATCATATGCACTGATTGCAAGTGATATAAAATGTTCAAGATGAATTTAAAAATCATTATCATTATCTAGTTCTTCAATATCCTCATCGAAACTTTCCCCATCGTCTGACTCAAAAATGGATGCCTGGTTCTCAGTCTGGCAGTCTGCAGATATCAGTGCATTTCAGTCCGTTTGACACACACACACACACACACACACACACACACACACACACACACACACACACACACACACACACACACACACACACACACACACACACACACACACACACACACACACACACACACACACACACACTTCCTTTTACAATTGCGGTTTCTTCCTTTTACAAAATAGGGTTACGAAACGGCTAATAGCACACAAAAGGCTACGACCAATGCAATGCCATCACATACTTTCTGACTGTAGAGATGTATACCCTGCCAAAAATTATGATGAGCATTATTCCCCTTGGATGGTCTGGTAGACAAAAATTACCGGGTCTGCCTAATGGCATAATACCAATCAAACACACGCACGCACGTGGATACGATGAGACCTGGGAGAGCTCTATTTCACTTTCTGAAACCTGCACATGGAGATATCAAGCAACTAACAATAACCAATAACACACACATTGGTGCCAAATACCATTGTGGTAATACAGTTTACACACACACACACACACACACACACACACACACACACACACACACACACACACACACACACACACACACACACACACACACACACACACACACACACACACACACACACACACACACACATAGCCTTTATCCCTGAGCAGGGGTCAGCCTTTTGCAGGCTCCAATCATGGGACCCTTTCTTGTGGCATCGTTTTTACGGCTGGATGTTCTTCCTGATGCCAAACCTTTCGTCGCCTTCGACCCTGCAGGGATAATTACCAGGATGCTGGTGCTCATTTTGCTGACCTTCGGAAGGATGACAGGCTGAGTCAACCCCCCTGATGCTAACTCAGCGGCCAGCGGGGCTCGAACTCAGGACCCCAAGGATCCCAAGCCACCGCCTTAACCACTGAGCCCCACCAGGCTCATATATACATATATATATATATATATATATATATATATATTGTTGTGGTTGACGAAATTCGCAAACCACCATTCAGGTCCCTCAGGTGAGATATCTCTGTAAGTATATGTGTAGTTAGGCCCAAACCCGTTGTTTAGAGGGAATAAATGTCATTCATTCGGGCTGCGACCCTTCTAGATAGCCGTTTTTCTTTTACTATCTTTATTTTGGACCAGCCGCCATTACTACCATTACTACCACCACCAACCACGTCTCAACAGCCATCACACAACAACCACCAACCGCAACGCCGCTTCACAACCACAGCCACGACCCTTGCCGTCACATCTCGCTCTCGCAACCATCGCATCACCGCCATTCCCGCGCCGCTTGTGGACACCGATCTGGGACTCGTGCAGGGCGCGCGCCGAGCGGCGGGAGCAAAAACACCAGCCTTTCCGAAGAAATCGGATCAAAAACGATTCACGCCCACTTCTGTTCCGTCCTATCAGCGAGCATGGGGCGATTTGGCCCCGCCTCCAGCTGTGTCGGAGTATAATCCCTATATGCAGATTCGCGGATCAAAAAGCATTCACGCCCACTTTTCCTCTGTCCAATGGGGAGCCAGCCAGAGGTAAAGGGTCGAAGGTGAAGGAGCGAAGCCCCGGGGGATATAAGGGGGCGCGTTCGCTCGCCGAAGAGTAGTTGAGTAGAGTCAAGTTGAGTTGGGAAGAGTGAGTAGTTGAGTCAGTCAAGGAGAGTTGAGAAGAGAAGAGTCAGAGAAAGCAGTTGGACGGAGCTGAGAAGAGTGGAGAGTTGGAGAGGTGGCGGCGGCGAAGGCAGTCGAGAGGGCGCTCGTGTCAGAGTCGGTGAGCTGCGGAGAGGGGAGGCCGGTAACGCGACCGAGGTCGCGGTGGAGACGGTTGTCGCTGGACCCGAGCCAGCGAGATATCCTCATTCCCCCGAGCATCAACAACCCCCTCCTGTTTCCCCCCGCGCTGAGATAGTATGAGAAGGGGGCCCCGTTCCCACCCCATTTCCAGGCAGTGCCAGCGAGGCCCGCGGAGTCGGGGCGCCACCGCCATTTTGCGGCTCATCACCAGACGGGTAGGCTCGACGCGGTCTCGGCCCCAGGCCCGTCTGCCCCCCTCATCGTTGAGGGTGGTCCCTTTTTCTTTTGCTTTGAGTATATGTGTTGTCGGCGCCGTCTGTGAAGTAAAACTGTATAAGTGTTGCCGTGTGCTCGGTAGTCGGTAGTAGATCTGCATTGTTACATTTGCTTTTTGTGCAGAATTGTTGTGTTTCTTCGATTTTTATATTTGCTTTTGGTGTATAATTGTATATGAGTGCTTTCCGTTTGCGCGGAATAAATGTGCTTTATGTTGAACTGTTTCTCCCGTTTCGCTTCGTCTTTTCTCTAATTGAATCTCCATCTTACTTCACGTAAAGGGTTGGCCGTGGGCTAAAAACGCCCGATAATTAATCGAACCGTCGAGGTTGACGATAACACCGCTCGGTTATCCCGATAGTACGGAACGGGTCGCTTAAAGTGGCCCGTGTCCGAAGTCGACCTGCGGCGAGGTGCGATCGCCCGGTCTACCCTCCGTGTGGGTACTTAGGTAGGTCGAATTTGGCGAGCAACCCTATCCCACGCGGGGGGCCGATTGGCACGATCGTGGTGAGGCCGAAAGGCCCACCCGTGACTAGTTCCCGGCGTTAGTCCGAGAGGGTCACGACGGGATTGTCCGTCCGGTGGGCGATGTGCCGCGATTCGAGTTACGTGGCCGCTCGCACGCCGGCGGGCGCGAATCCGCAACACTGGTGTCAGGAGTGGGATAAACCCATTCCCCCTCCTCGCGGCACTGGTGTCGGAGAGCGGGAAAACGGGCTCTCCTGTCTGCAGCTAAATTTACGGGAATCGGTCCAGGGGTGAGAGGAGCGACCCCCGATTCCCTCCAAATTACGAGCGATTCAAATTAACCCTTTACGAGAAATAAGATGACGTCTCAAGGCGAGCGGGAGCCGGGGGTATTAGAAATGTATGTGTAGTAATGTAGAATCCATGGTCCAGGATGAAATCCCCGTGCAGGAAATGTTGGTTGTGCAGGAACACGAACTCGCCCAACTGAACCCAGAGCCCGAAATAGGTGAGGCGGCGGCCGCGGTGTATGACACCTCCCCTCCCCCTCTCCGCCAAAACCCCCCGATCCTTGCCGAATCGGCTCACCCAAGCGCACCCGACATGGCCCAGCTATGCGCCATGCTGGCGGCAATGACAGCGAGGATGGATACAAACACAAATGAAATGAAAAACGAAATAAAAGGCATGAACAAGCAAATGAACGAAATGAAAACGAAAATGGAAACAAACGCACTCGAAATGAAAGAGCTGCGGGGTGAGACGCAGAACATGGGCCAAAGCCTGCAGGCGGGCATGAAGGCAGTGGCCAGGGAGCTCAAAATGGCGACTCCACGTGTGGGAGCGAACGAGCTGGGAGGGAGTGCAACGGCTGTCGGGCCCGCGGTGGAGGCAGGTAAGGAGAAAATAATTAGGGAGATAAGAGACGAGGTGAAAGTAATTGGGAGGGAGAGAAAAGAACAATTAATACGGAAACCAAGGAGGAGGTACGCGGAGATCGTGAAAGAGCAAGGAGTGAAAAACAGGGAAGGACGGGAGCGACTTAAGGAGAAAGCAAGGTTGACCTACATAAAGATAAGGGAAAGACGCCAGAAAGAAGCAGAGACTAATAGACAGGAGGGGACAACAGAAACTTATAAATGTATAGAGACACGGGAGACAGAAAAAATAGAGGAGAGACTGCATGATAATGACAAGGCTAGAGACGTACACACACACACACACACACGGAGGTAGTGGAGGATAGTGAGGGTGAGCTCGCGGAGCGTGTAGGGACCCAGTGCGAGCAGCTGGATGGCCTCCTCCAGGAACGAGGGGAGGGAGTATGCCCCCTTGAGGCGAGTCACGACCAGGTGAGTTCGGTCGTGCTTTGCGAGTTCGAGGGGAGGAGTGCTGTGGACGGGTGCACGCCAAGCTTGGGGGGTATAGAGGCCCCGGAGACCCTTGTGGGGACACGAATCCCCAGTGTGGTTGTCCCGGTGTGTGTGGTGTCGAGGTGTGTGTTCACGAGTGTGGCGAAATGCGAGCTGCAACGCACGCATAGCGCGGGTGCAAGGGCGTGTGTGAGAGCGACCGGGTGGGTGACAAAGACCCCGTGTGTGGAAGCGACCCCGTGTGTGAGTGGTGTGGTGGCGAGTGTGCCGGAGTGTGTGCTTCCCAGCACGCCGTGTGTGGATGAGACACCGCGGGCGAGTGCCCCCGCGTGTGTGAGTGAGGCACGATGTGTGAGTGAGGCACCGTGGGCGAGTGCCCCCGCGTGTGTGAGTGGTGTAGTGGCAAGTGTGCCAAAGGGCGTGCTTCCCAGCATGCCGTGTGTGGATGAGGCACCGTGTGTGAGTGTCGCCGTGTGTGCGAGTGAAACGGCCAATATAAGTGAGGCACCGCGGGCGAGTGCCCCCGCGTGTGTGAGTGGTATGGTTTGTGTGAGGGAAATGGCACGAGTGAGTGAAAGGCCGCGAGTGAGTGCAGCCACGTGTGCAAGGGAAATGGCATGCGTGAGTGAGCGGCCGAGTGTGAGAGAGACAGCGTGTGCAAGGTCGCTGTGTGTGAGGGAGATGTCGGTCGGCATGTGTGAACATGCAGCCGCGTCTCCCGGTGTGAGTTTAATGGTGAGGTGTGTTAGCGTCGTAACACGCAGGTATGCGTGGGTGGAATGGCGACGACGACGGCGACAGAAGAAAGAAAGCCGAGTAGCGGCTGTAGTTGTTTCGGGGACCGTGCCGGGTTCACCCAGCATTGAGCACGAGTTCCGTGCTGTGCAACGCACGAGGCCCCCAGGTGCTCGCTTGCGAGAGTGAAGTCCCGGTCCGGAAACGCCAGCGGTGGATTTGCCGATCCCGCGGACGGACAAAGTTTAGGCAGGATTATGGATTTGGACCGGATGGGTTCTCCACGCGGGCGTGTGTGTTAAGCTCCAACGGGCAAAGCACATGTGTTCGCGTGGGGAACCCCTCGAGACGTGGGGCTTGTGTTTTTTTTATGCGCACGGTGACGTCATGGCTGCACGCGGGGTTGGAATCCGGCAGGAGGGGTATCCCTGCCAGATGGTACCGTCCAAGGAGGGACGAGGTACACGTGCAGCTGCATGACGTCACGGGCAGGTGCAAAGTGCGCGAGCTGTGAGTTGCCACGCTGGTGCTGCGCATGTGAAAAAAAAAAAAGCAAGCCTCACTTTCGGGTGCACAGGATTCCCGGGCAAGGGGTGGAAGACCCCCTTACCAGGGCACAGGATGGAAACTAGTTAGGGGGAAGGGTTAGCTTAGTTAGACCGACTTCATGGGGCAGGGGTAAGTCCTCATGGAGTCCGTGGCATGGATTAGTTAGAGGGATTGTAGCGAGATTTAGGTTGGGAAATTGATTAATGGGATTATTTGGAGACAGTGACTGACAGTGAGTGTGTAGAGGGGACATAGTTTAGCTACGTAGTGTTAAAAGGAACGTGGTATAGTGTAAGGGACGACGTGGGAGCACGAGTTAGGTAGGGGAGGTAGTTAGAAGGATGGCAGAGTCCAGCGGTGAGTGTATTGAAGAGTTGGTGAGTGAAGTGGAAGCATGTGCTTGGTGAGTGAGTGAGGCCAGCGGGTCTGTGTGAGTGGAGCGAATGGGGAATGCATGGTGCGATGAGTGATTGGGGGGAGGAGTGACTCCAGCCCAAGGGACCCCGGGGTCAGTGTAGAGTGAGTTAGCTGGGTTAGTTAAATTAACAAAAATGGAGGTTGTTTTGTTGTTGGTGGGAGTGTAGGCTCGAAACCCGTTTGGAGGGGTGCAGGAGCCCTGTTGACGGGCTGGGCGCGTGGCTGCGAAAGGTGAGTATCGCTGAGTGGGTACCCCGGGCACCAGGCTAGTCGGCCGTGGTAGGCCAAGGGCCCATGGGGGGCCGGGATAGCGTAGTGGGCACGGGTGCGCCTGCTTGGTGCGGGGGCCCGGGGCGCCATTAGCCGCGTGGGCAGTGTTGTGGGCACGGGTGACCCTCGGAAAGGGGCCTGGGAAGCCAGCCTGCCACGTGTGCGTTTCAGGGGAGGTGCCATGGGGGGCACTCCCCGGTGTTAGGGAGCTGGTAGGCTCGGAGGCAGTGTAGTGCCCGGGGGTGCCATCGTCGGAGAATCGGCAGAGGGTCGTGCCTGCCAAAGGGAGCCACGTGTCCCAGCCATGAGACCGTGTGAGGGCACGGAGAGAAAATTGGGGGGGCGAGGCCCGAAATTGTGAGGACACCAACACAGGCGACGGGAATCTGGGTTGTTAGAACCAATAGTTTAAGCGAGAGGCGCTTGTTGAAAGCCCCGGGGTAGTTAACATTTAAATGGTTAGGGTAGATAGGAAGTGTACCCCTCCGCACCATCCATCACCTCGCTCTCGTTGTGGGCTGCTGGACCCACTTTGGGTTAGATCGCTGAAGTCTGGGGAGGCCATTCTGAGGCGTCGTTGGGCCTCGACACAGGACGGTAGCTCTCCCTTATTCCCCTCCGGGAAGGGAACGTAGGGGTTGGGAGTAGGCTAGGTGACAGGATAGGTTAGCCGAACAAAGACGATAAAGGGGGTTAGGGGACGATTTATAGTGGGGAAGTAAAAATAAAAACAACAAAAAAATAAGTTGGGGCTAAATTGGGGTTTGACAAATTAAGGGAGTGGGTATAGACAATGACAGGCAAAGGCGATATGTTGGGAGGGAGACCGTAGGGTAGGTCCGAGCCCGCCTTCCGAGTGGCCAGCACCACCGCACTCCCTCCACCAACCTCCACTGAACGGCAAAGGCTGGCCAGCTTCATCTGCTGGCTGCGTTGCTGTAAGGCAAAGGCCGGCCCACTTCATCGGCAGCTGTTGTTTTGCTGCAAGGCCTGTGCCGGCTGGATCGTCTGCAGCTGCTGTGCTGCAAGGCCTGTGCTGGTCGGATTGTCTGCAGCTGCTGTGCTTCAAGGCCTGTGCCGGCCAGTTCATCTGCCGGCTGTGTTTGCCTGCAGCGGCCTTGTTCTGGAGGCTGTGTTTGCCTGATCACCTTTGCCATGCCATGCCCACTGACCCTGTTCACCAGCCCCGTTCAATTTTTGCTTTGCCCCCCCCCCCTGTTCATTGCCATGTGCGCCAGGATCAGAAAGCAACAGTTTGCAAGCTGCAAGAACTGCCCTGTTGGCAGCTACAACACGGGCCTGCAGTGGCGGCCCGTGCACCGTGTTTGCGTCCATCCATTCATCCATCCATTCGTTGTATTCATTGCGTGTGCCACTTGAGCTGGCACGGAGACTGCGTTTGTGCAGCCCATGCACCGTTGTGGTTCACTGCGTTCAGTTCAAAAGGGAAGGCCTTGGACTGCGAGTGAGCAGCCGGCCACGTTCCCTGTCACCTGCATTGTTTGAGCCAGAGACTGCATGCGGGCAGCCTGGCTCCCTGCTAACTGCTTTCTTTTTGCAGAGTCCATTGATCCTGGGCCATGGTTTAGTGTAAAATTTGTAAGTTAAGGTTAAGATGTACTGTACATATGAGTGCGCCCCCGGCATGTCTGTCTTAGCGCCGGCAATTTTATTTAAGTCGTCCGTGTGAGTGAGTTTGTTTAGGTAGTTACTCAGCCCTCAGGTTATTTATTTTGGGGACACGAATACCATGAATGTCGCACTCAGGGATCCGTAGGTAAAATGTACTAGGGAAAACTACACATGATGGCACACGAAAATTTGACGACTCGGGACGAGTCTGTAAAAGGGAGGGGGTAGTGTTGTGGTTGACGAAATTCTCAAACCACCATTCAGGTCCCTTAGGTGAGATATATATATATATATATATATATATATATATATATATATATATATATACATATATATATATATATATACATATATATACATATATATACATATATATATATACATATATATATATATATATATATACACACACATATATATATATATATATATATATATATATATATATATATATATATACACATATATATATATATATATAGATATATATATATACACATATATATATATATATATATATACACATATATATATATATATATATATATACATATATATATATATATACATATATATATATATATATATATATATATATATATATATATATATATATATACATATATATATATATATATATATATATATATATATATATATATATATATATATATATATATATATATATATATATGTTGCGGTCTTCGCGCCCGCCGGCTCTTGACGACCACGTAACTCGAATACGCGACACGTCGCCCACCGGACGAGACAATCCAGTCGTGACCCTCTCGGACTAACGCCGGGAACCAGTCACGGGTGGACCTTTCGGTCTCACCGCGATCGAGCCAATCAGCCCCCGCGTGGGATAGGGTTGCTCGCCAAATTCGACCTACCTAAGTACCCACGCGGAGGTAGTGCCGGGCGATCGCACCTCGCCGCAGGTCGACTTCGGACACGGAGCCACGCCGCGACCCGTTCCGTACTATCAGAATAACCGAGCGGTGTTATCGTCGACCTCGACGGTTCGATTAATTATCGGGCGTATTCAGCCCACTACCAACCCTTTACGTGAAGCAAGATGAGAGGGTTCAATGGGGGAAAAGACCTTGAAGCGAAGCGGGAGAAGCAGTTCAACAATAAAGCACATTTATTCGCGGCGGCACACGGGAAGCACACAAATACAATTCCACCAAAAGCACACAAAAAAAAGAAAACACAATTCCATTTTACACAAAAGCAAATATAAAAGTGAAAACACAGTGCAGAGCTAATACCGACTACCGAGCACACGCCAACACTTATACAATTCTACTTCACAGACGGCGCCGACAACACATACCCAAAACCAAGGAAAAGAAAACCCCCAAGAATGCGGCAGGCCTGAGGCCGAGACCGGGTCGCGCCTACCGTCTGGTGATGAGACGCGGAGCGCGATGGCGCCGCACTCCGCGGGCCTCGCGGACAGTGCCTGGCAGGGGGTGGGAAAAAGGGGCCCCCTTGGTCGCACTATCTCAGCGCGGGGGGAAACAGGAGGGGGTTGCTGATGCTCGGGGTATAGAGGATCTTTATTATCCCTGGTGTGCGTCTCCACCTCGGCCAGGTCGCGCTGCCGGCCTCCCTCGGGCGTGCAGCTCCTGGCACCGACGCGAGCACCCCTCGTCTGCCTTCGCCGCTGCCGCCTCTCCGCCTCTGGACTCTCCACCCTGGACTCTTCTTTGGGCTCTCCTCGTTCGACTCTCTTCAGCTTCTCCAGCTACTGCAGGCTTCGGGCTCCAGACTTCCACACCCTTCCCCTCCGTTCCGACTCCTTCTCGTTCTCTTCTGCTGACTGACGAACACCGTCCTTTTATCCCCCCGTAGCTTCGCCTTTGACCCCCTCCCTTTGACCTTTCACCTCGCTCCCCATTGGCCCGAGAAAAAGTGGGCGTGAAGGCTTTTGATCCGTTTTTGAAGCACAAAATCCGTGATTTTGTACACGCTGTTCAACGTGCGCCCTGCACGAGTCCAACACCGGTACCCACAGCGGGGCAAGAACGGTGGCGATGCTACGGTTGCGAGGCGTGACGTGAAGGTCGTGGCGGTTGTGGTGAAGCGGCGTTGTGGTTGGTGGTTGATGTTGTGGTTGTGGTGGTAATCATGGCGGTTGGTCCAAAATAAAGATAGTAAAAGAAAAACGGCTATCCTGAAGAGTCGCAGCTCGCATAAATGACATGTATTCCCACTAGACAACGGGTTCGGGCCTAACTACACATGCACTTACCGAGATACCTCACCTAAGGGACCTGAATGGTGGTTTGCGAATTTGGTAACCACAACAATATATATACAGTAGACTAGGCATAAGTCGGCAGCGTGTAACTCGTCACTTCGCCTAAGTCGGCAGCGTCAAAAAGTCCCGAATTTATCTCATGTTAAGTCCCTATGAATAAAGGGTCATCCCTCTGCAAGTCATCATCTCTAAGTCGTCACTTCGTCTAAGTTGTCAGATGTTGTCCGTTCCCACGTAATGGAAACTCAAGTAAATTACCACTCTTAACTCGTCACATGGAACTGCTGCCTCGTGAGAATCCCGATTTCATGGAATCGTGATGCTCGCTCATTGGTTTACACCACCAGTGATAGGCTATTTATAACTGTGTACACACGATGATCGCACTGCAGGCAGGACAATGGTGACTCAGCATCAGCTTACAAACTAAAACCTACCAACAAAAATACGGCATTATCCAGTTTTGTGAGGCAAACCCACTGATGAAGAAAACAGACATAGCTGAGAAGTTGGACATCAAACGGCAGACATTGAACGATATCTTGAAGAATAAGGGCATGATGTTTGGACAAGTGGAGAAGATCGCGAGGCCGGTGGTAAGTGTGAAACGCATGAGATGTGTGCCCTTTGAAGATGTCGATGACGCGCTCATCTGGTTTCGGCAAATGCCGGCTCAGCCAAATATTCGGTTTGACGGTGAAATGTTGCTGCTGAAGGCAGGTAAATTCG
>NC_140963.1:16102525-16160025 GCF_056783735.1 Eptatretus burgeri
AACAGCTTGTTTCAGGTTGCGGCCTGTTCCAAGTCAAAGTGAGGTAAGGTTGAGCAAGCCAGAAAACATGGCGGCTTCAGACCCCAGTGAGGTTACCCAGGAAACGCTTTAAGACCCCAGACAGCGAGGAGGCCGAGGATTGCCTGATGAAGGATGTAATTAAATAAGGCCGTTAATAATCTTCAAAAGGGGTGTTTCAATTAATCCAAACACCCAATTTTCACTCTTGTAATTCCTTGGAGTTTTTTTGTGAGCATGCAAAGTTTCAGACTGCTAGGTTCTATGGTTTTGGAGTTATGGAGGAAACAGATACAATGACACACACACACCTTCTGTTATTGGTGTATATACAGGGAGGCCATAAAGTCTGGAAACATAGATAATATGTCATTCTATTGCAGTTTGAAGATGTCCTTGACGAAAGACGAATGCATTGAGGTGATACTGCTGAGTGGATGTGAGGGCTGGTCACATTGACGGATAGCAGAGCACTTCAACGCATATCATCCCGGAAGAGCTGCCGTCTCCCATAGCACAGTTAGGAAGCTGGTTCAAAAATTCAAGGATACAGGCAGTGTGTTCAATGCACAGCGCAGTGAACTGTGCATTTCTCACGAGGGACAACATATTGAACATGTCATGTAATGTCATTGAACATATCATGTATTTTAATGTAATGTCAAAGAACCATTTATAATGTATATTTGCCTACGTTTCCAGACTTTATGGCCAGTGTTTTATATATATATATATATATATATATATATATATATATATATATATATATATATATATATATATATATATATATATATATATATATTGTCATGGTTCTAGGAACCGTATGCATACAAACATACAGTTGTCCCGAAGTTAGTTATGCCGTTAAGTATATGTGTAGATAGAACCCCTCCTTGTGTTTTGTGGGAAATCAAAGGGGTGTGTTGCGATGTTTTTTGAGTTAGATTAATAAATCTTTATATCCCCTCCATTATGAACCACAGTACCTTCCTCTCGCATGGGCTGAACAAATGCTTGTTCGCCTACTCGCCCAACTGGCGACACGCTGTCCTTGGCAAAATCCTCTTGCAGTAGTACTTTTTTTTGGCGAGTCCAGACACTCAGAGTAGGCGGGCTTCCGGGTATGGCCAAAACCCGCCCAGAAAGGGCGGCCCAATGGAAGGGCGAACAGTCCAATCAGGGCGAACAGTGACGTCGGCTTCACCAAGGCCCCTCCACGCTGAGGGCGATCTATAAATTACGACACCATCCTCAGGGTAGAGGCTGAGAGGATCGGAGGGTTCGTAGTCTGGAGTGCTGAGAGGGAGAGCGAGTGAGCTAGAAAGTGAGTCGTCTGGTGAGCTGGAAAGTGAGTCGTCTGGTGAGTTGGAAAGCGAGTCGTCTTGGGAGTAAGCTGGAAACCCTGATCCCCACCTCGGACTACGCTTCACTCGACCGGGGCTCCTTCGCCGACACGGTTAATGCGGCACGACCATTGCCAGGTGCCACCCCATGGAGCATTCCTTTTCCCGGAACTCAAGTACCGAGAACTGCGACTTCAACTCCCTCCCTGGCTGAAAAAGTCCTTTGCCATTCAACTGGGTTTATTTTGTCCGAGTGTGTGTCTGAGTGTGTGGTGCCGTCTTTAAGTAGAAACTGTACAAGTTATTCCAACCTTGTAAATCTTGCCTGTATTATCCTCGCGACAAGTCTGCTGTGTGTCTGCTTTATAAGTTGCTGTAAAATTGTCACACTACATCTCAGTCATTTCCCCTAAATAACACCCCAATAAACCTGTTACCTGCAACAAATAACTTTCCTCGCTTCATTGTAAATAAATTATTGCAGAAATGTTCTCAGTTCGTTTTTGTCTTTTCCTCCATTGGTCCAGCATGGTTCGGATTTAAGTTTTTACCCGGGTCTTTATCCCCAACAATCTGTTCATTCAAGCCGGTACATCCTTGGTAGTTCCGCTCGGCTGCATCCGATCTGGAAAGGTGGTTAGTAGTTGGTAGAGTGATCCAGATCGGGCAAGGCGTACCGAGGGCGTGGTTCCCCTGTAGACGACACCACGTGGTTAATTAGGTAAATTGGTTCACGACAAAAAGACCTGATGCTACGCGGTGGAGGTATTCGGCGTCCATGGTCGGGTAAGCGATCCGCCACCTCACGGAGTTGTCCGTGAGCGACGGCCTACAATTCCGGGAGTCTGGTGGGAGACGACGTCACTTCCCCCACCTAGCGGTCACTCTCTCGCCACCGGTCCCCGGCCCGCAACAATATATATATATATATATATATATATATATATATATATATATATATATATATATATATATATATATATATATATATATATATATATATATATATATATATATATATATATATATATGGTCGGTTTCTATTTTAAAATTTTTTGAAAGTAGCAAGTCACACCCCCATTTCTTTTCCTTTTGATGAGAAAACACCACTGGCGAAGTTTCAGCCAAATCGAACTATGTTTAGGGGTCGCTATCGGATATTGAAATTTCTGAATTTTGTGGTTTTAAATGTTATGGAACCACTGAATATGGCAGTCCATCTTGAATTGATTATTTTAATTGACTGTCATAGGTAAGATGGCGTGTGTACGATATTGGTCCCGATGGGCCCTGCCAACCACGTCCTTATATGGTCACAGTTATATGCTAATTTGGATATTTTGATGTACAGTGGTACCTCGACTTACGAATGTCTCTACATACGAATGTTTCAGGTTACGAAGCGCCTGAACGGGAAAATATTGCCTCTAGTTACGAAGGCGTTTCAGGATATGAAGTCAAAAATACAGTACAGTACGCGCTGCTTTTCGCTGCTCCCAGAGTTTCCTGAACGTAAACAAACTTGTAGCTGCTCTGCCATTGGCTATCGCCTAAAATCTGCCTGGCAACCCTTTCCGTATGCGTGTATCCCAGCATGCTCTTCGTGTCCCCGTCCCGCTCTGTAAATATAGTTATACTGTATACAGTCTATGGTCCGGCTACGAAGTGCTCGGACAGTGTTACAGTACAGTACGCGTGTGGATTACAGTAACTTTTATTCACAATGGACCCCAAGAAAGCAATGAAGAAAAGTGGACAAGGAGAAAAAAGAAGAAGAAGAGAGTTTTTCTGGCCATACAAACAAAGCAAGAGATAATAGAAAGGTATGAAAAGGGGATGCGTTTGATTGATCTCGCAAAAGAATATGGACGTAATATATCTACGATCGGCACGATAATAAAACAAAAGGAAGCCCGAAAAGCTACGACTCCTTCCAAAGGCCTCTCTGTCATTTCCAAGAGGAGGTCGGCAGTGAACGATGAGATGGAGAGGTTGTTACTCGTGTGGATAAAGGAGAAAGACATCGCTGGTGACACAGGCCATAATTTGCGCAAAGGCAACCGCCATCTTCACTGACCTCGTGAAGGAGGATACAGGCGAGGGAAATTCGGCGCAGTTCGTAACGAGAATAGCAGTTAAAAGGTAAATGAATATTTTTATTATTTCCTTTATTCTTTGTTTTTTACATTATGTGCCTCTCGTTTTATGTTTATTGTGCGGTAATCTAATTTTAACATGTATTTGTTTCATGTTCTGATGCATTTTTATGATTTATTAAAAAAAAATGTCCGAATTTTGCGGGGCTTGGAACGGATTAGCGCATTTACATTCAAAAGGCGTCTCTACTTACGAAGGTTTCAGGTTACGAAACTACTCCCAGAACGAATTAAATTCGTAAGTAGAGGTACTACTGTATTGTCTTCCAGAATGTTCCGCAAGAAGCATCTCAAGGTCCTGGAGTGGCCGAGCCAGTCTCCAGACCTAAACCCAAGAGAAAATCTTTGGAGGGAGCTGAAAGTCTGTGTTGCCCAGCAACAGCCCCGAAACCTGAAGGATCTGGAGAAGATCTGTATGGAGGAGTGGGCCAAAATCTCTGCTGCAGTCTGTGCAAACCTGGTTAAGAACTATAGGAAACGTCTGATCTCTGTAATTGCAAACAAAGGTTTCTGTACCAATTATTAAGTTCCGTTTTTGTGATGTATCAAATACTTATTTCATGGAATAAAATGCAAATTAATTATTTTAAAATCATTCAATGTGATTTTCAGGATTTTTGTTTTAGATTCCGTCTTTCACAGTTGAAGTGTACCTATGATAAAAATTACAGACCTCTACGTGCTTTGTCAGTGGGAAAACCTGCAAAATCGGCAGTGTATCAAATACTTGTTCTCCCCACTGTATATATATAAATATATATATATATATATATATATATATATATATATATATATATATATAAATATATATATATATATATATATATATATATACATATATATATATAAACATATATATATATATATATATAAATATATATATATATACATATATATATATATATACATATATATATATATATATAAATATATATATATACATATATATATATATAAATATATATATATATATATACATATATATATATATATATACACATATATATACATATATATATATATATACACATATATATATATATATATATATATATATATATATATATATATATATATATATATATATATATATATATATATATATATACATACACACAGTAGACTACTCGTAAGTCGTCACCATCGGGACCGAGAAAAAAGTGACGACTTAGACGTGTGACGACTTACGCGTATGCGAACATTCATGACTGTGGGGTGAAGGATGAAGTCGCACGTGGCCTGGACACGTATGTGTGAGAGGGCGCAACAATCTCTCAGCCGGCTATTGTACCAAAAGGGAAACACAATCCTCGGTGAATAGGTGGGGGTTCATTGGTGAGTTGGAAAGTGATCAAGCAAAGATGGAATTCATGAATCAGTTTATCAAAAGTAAAGATAATGAACAACTGTATGACAACTCATATACCATCGGTAATGGTACATCACCATCGACAAATGTGGAATGAATTGCTGTTGGAATTCATTCATTGGAATGAATGTGCAATGAGTTTTCATATGGAATGAAAACTCATATACCATAGACAAATTACATGACACACAGTCATCGTGGTGATGACTACCACTCAATACCTATGTGTAAGTGAGTGCGGTGATGTACAAAATCAGCCAATATAAAACCTGATCGGACTTCAACACGAAGCTTGATCGATCCTTTACACCTTCACCAGAGACTGCATTGCGCAGCCTGCCTACCTCTTCAGATGGACTGTGGGACGGTGCGCTGACTGAGCTGAACGCAGCACAGTTATAAATAGCCTATCATTGGCGGTGTAAACCAATGAGCGCGCATCACAATTCCATGAAATCTGGCTTCTCACGAGGCAGCAGTTCCATGTGATGAGTTAGGCGTGGTAATTTACTTGAGTTTCCATTACGCAGGAACGGACAACATCTGACGACTTAGACGAAGTGCCGACTTAGAGATGACGACTTACAGACTTCATTCAAAGGGATTTAACATTCGATAAATTCGGGACTTTTTGACGCTGCCAACTTTGGCGAATTGACGATTTACACGTTGCCGACTTAAGCGTAGTCTACTGTGTGTGTGTGTGTGTGTGTGTGTGTGTGTGTGTGTGTGTATGTATGTATATATATATATATATATATATATATATATATATATATATATATATATATATATATATATATATATATATATATATATATATATATTTCTCCTCGTGGTTAATGAATGCTCAATATTGAGCAGATATTTCCTTCATGAGCATTTTCGAATAAGCGTTAAGTAATTAAATGTGATTTCAGACATGAGTATTTTGTATCATCAGAGACATTAGACTAACCCATTGTGTGTCTGGAAATCCACATCCCTGCGGGCCTATGTTTAACGTCTTTGTCCTCCATTTCTGTTTTAAATGCGTATTTTTAGCATTTCGCTCGGCCTCAAGGCGTTATCTTAGCAAGGAAAACATCGTCATCGCCAGGCAACTGGCACCAGGGGAAAATAATTTGCACCGCCCGCCCAGATGTAGAACCAGTGCTGGATGAGAGGGGAAGGGCATAAATGACGCCAATGACGTTGGCGAATGACCTTATAAAGGGTGGGGGCCAAAAGATCTAGGCGGAGACTTCTGGGAACGTGACATTAGAAGCTATGCTCATTTTGAGCTCGCCAGAGCAGAAGCCACGCCCAATACAGGGTCACATCCACCCCCATCACCTTTTTAACACTTCAGGACTGTTCTTCTCTATCAACCGCCACTAAAATTAATTCAGCCTGGGAATTCTTCCACAGAAACCTGTCTCTTATGTACAGATTCATCCCACCTTGTCTTCAATTATCTTACCCAACCTCCTGCTCTTGGTATCCCAAATACTGTGGTGAGGCAGTTGCTTCAAAACAAGTTGCATTCACCTCCTGGAAGGCAAATGTGACCGACGGTGACCTCAGATCATTCCACAAAGCCCGCATCAAGTGTGTATCTACTCTAAGGTGAGCAAGAAAACATCTGTCCAAACTTAAGAATGAGCTTTCAAACTTGTCTCCCTCCTCTAAAATCTGTTTGTGCATTGTCAAGTCTGTCTCTCGTGTCAACTCCCCTTCCAACCATTCCCTCGCTCCAAATGGCACCACACGGAGGATGCCCAGTCAGCATCTGGCTTTGGAGGCCAACTCTGAAACTTAGCTTACCCAAGAGAGATCATGGCTGAGAGCAGACTCAATCATTTTCGTGACTGACCCAGAGAAAGAGAAAAAGAGAGAAAGAGAGAAAGAGAGTGAAAGAGAGAAAGAGAGAAAGAGAGAAAAAGAGAGAGAGAGAAAGAGAGAAAGAGAGAGTTCTCAGGATTGAAAGCCATAAAATCCAAGCATTTGACCAGTTTGTGATTTTGTCAAGGTCTGAGGAGAGGTAAGAGGCTGCTGCCTGTCTGTCAGAAGGATGAGAGATGTCAAGGCAGGGAGTAAAGTCATCAGCAAACAGATAAAGAGGATTTTCCAGAGATCCAGAGATCATTGATGAAGATTAGGAATAAGATGGGGCCAAGAACACTGCCTTGGGATACTCCAGCCTTGACAGGGAGAGGAGATAAAAGGGTTCTGTTGAGAGCCACATGTTGGCTACGAAAGTTGACGAAGAGCAAGGTGGGAAGCCAGGCTATCAAAAACTCTCTATATGTAGAAAAAAATGTTTTGGATGTGCAAGTTTAGGTCACAAATCTGATTAAGTAAGATGAAAACATTTCAAACTTCATTTCTGTTTCTTGTACATTTGCAACATGAGTTGTGGGCTAGAGATTCATTTTGAAATCAAAATTCCTCCACTGAGTTTTCAATGTGTTATTTTTTCTCTTTTATGATTACTTCAAACCTAATAATCGAAAATATGGTTACTTCAATCTCATGACAACAAATAAATGAAGGAAGCAATAACAACGGTGCAAACAGGTTACTGGTGTCACTTTAAGTGTATTTACCATGCGTGAAGTGTGACCAACCATGTTCCCGTCAACACCATTTTCAACTAAGCAGGTCTGTGCCAATGATGGTGAAGCTTCATTCGCCTGAAAATCTTTGTTATCTTCCAGTGGTGTGTGAACACAACCCTCAGGATACAGGGAATCTTCATTGTCCTGCTGGATACCTTGACATTCATTTGAATGCTTCATGAAGACTCGTGGCAAGGAAAATTGATCAGGGCTCTTGGGTGTCATTCCCGAGTGTACATATGCACTGTTCAGAAGCCAGGGAGACCCTGCACACATTGTATTTAAAAGTGACAATTTATCAAAAAGCAGAAACATAAACAACAATCTTTAGACACTGGAAAAAAGTTGGTCAGTCAACAGACAAGTGAGACTTTCCCGACATACACTACTGGTCAAAAGTTTAAGAACACCACCATTTTTCCACTTTTTACTGAAATTTAAGCAGTTTATTGTTTCAATGTACTCTGAAATTAAAGCATAGAACAAATAAACAATTGCAGATAACAAAAGAAATCATGGAATCGTTTTGTTGAACAAAATTTAATCTAAATTTTTGACTCATCAAAGTAGCCACCTTTTGCAGATATAACAGCCGAACATATTTGTGGTATTCTTTCCACAATGTAAATCAAATATTGTTCAGAAAGTTCTTCCCAACACTGATGCAGAAGTTCCCACAAATGTGTTGCACTTGTCAGTTACTTTGCTTTCACTATTTTGCCCAGTTCATCCCAAACCAGCTCGATAGGGTTTAAGTCTGGAGACTGTGCTGGCCATTCCATGATTTGAAGCCTACCGTCTTGTTCTTTTCTTCTAAGGTAGTCTGACATAGCCTGGAGGGATGTTTTGGGTTGTTATCTTGCTGTCGGATAAACCCCTGACCAACTAGGCGTAGACCAGAGGGTATTGCATGGCGCTGCAAAATGCTGTGGTAGCCCTTTTGGTTCAGGGTGCCAGTCACTCTGGACAAGTCGCAGACTCTGGATCCAGCAAAAGAGCCACAGATCATCATGCTTCCTCCTCCATGTTTGACAGATGGTGTCACACACTGATGAACCATCCTTTCACCTTCTCGACAACATACAAGAACCCTGCGTGATGAACCGAAGATTTCAAATTTTGATTTTTCGGTCCATAAGGCCTTCTTTCAGTTTTTAGGAGGAAACTGGTGGTGCTTCATGGCCCAGGCAAGCCTCTTTTTCTTATTTTGCCATCTTAGCAATGGCTTTCTTACTGCCACTCGACCTATCAAACCTGCAGCTTGAAGTCTTCTGTTCACAGTTGAAACTGAGACTTCCTTACTTCGACCAGTGTTTAGCAGTGCTTGAAGCTGCTGTCCTGTGAGCCGTCTATCATGTAAGCTGTTGACTTTCAGAAAGTTGGCTTCTGATTGTCTTGTGGCTTTGGGTCTGCCAGACCTCTTACTGTCAGTTTCCTCCAGTTTCCAAGTGCCTTTTGATGGTGTGGGAAACTCTACTCACTGACACCTTGGCTTACTTTGCAATCTCTCTCAAGGAAAGACCTACACTTTTAAGGGTTATAATGGTCTGTCTGTCTTCCTTTGTCAATTGTCTTTTTCTCGCCATTATGATAGCAATAAACTACTTCCTACAGCGCAATATTGTCCAAATAATGCGTCAGAGGTTGTGGCAACACAGTCTGTTCCAACACTGCTTTTATTCAGACAGAGGGTTTGTAACTAATCAACAAAAGTTGGGACACCTGTAGGAATTGTTTGCATCAACTTTCGAGGCTTAATTTGCTTCCATTGCTGCAGAACAGTTGCAGTTGCTAAAACATTACTTGTTCCCTGAAAAGAGCCTTTTTTAACAACTCTGAAATTTACATTTATTTTCAGTTTTTGGTAACCTAAAATTTTTTCTTCTATTTTTTTTTAACCTCTGGCAGTTTACTGCTTTGGTTTGTACCATTTCAGGTTATTCACTGGACTTGAACTGCTGAAATTTCAGTAAAAACTGGAAAAATGGGGGTGTTCTAAAACTTCAGACCAGTAGTGTATATACAATGGACTCTGACAGTTTGATGCAATATATAATGAATGCAAATCCATGTTCAGGATGTTTATTTCACAATTTATAAATTAATTGTACAATTTAGAAATGACAATGGTGCCAAAGGCCCAGTCACACCTTGACGTTTTAGCCAGCAATGGCAACATATCAAAATGTATGTAAAACGCTGGCTTACGTTGAACTTTTGATGTTTTTTTAAAGATTCGGACGAATTCATAACGAGTTGTTCGTATGCATAACATATTAGTAATGGACACAGAACGTTTCGTTGTGTTGTAGATAACTTATACCAACGAATGCTTAGCCTGTTGTCGGCGTTCACAACCTATGCCCAGCAATAGTCTAAATTATGCATAGCGCGCTGCACGTAGTGCCGACGATCACGCGGCGTAGCCAATTAAAAGGCTGCCGCACAACGATTCAAATCATAACCACCGGAGAAATGGAAGTGTCAACATCGCAGTCACACCTTGGCGATCTTGCCAGCGTATGCCGACCTCTGAAAAATGCGTCTAAAACGCTGGCGCACGTCGAATACGGTATGGGTAAGTTTGGTATACGTGAATAGAATGCTAAAGTACGCCATCATACGTCATAGCAAGTGGAGTACGTCTTGTGATTTTAAATGTGTTAAAAATTTTACGACGTACTTGCCGTATCGTATGCCTCACACGTTCTGCATGCGATGGGAATATGTTGTACGCACGATACGCCAACGTTGGCACATGTCGACAAAAGTTACTTGTAAGCTACTCATAAGTCGAAACACGTCGAGCTAATGTCTAGCGTACCCAAAATTTATTTCTAACTTATGAGTAACGTGGTTTGAACCAATTCCTTACGTATTTCCAACGCATATTGACGTATGAAAACGTATTTGATTGACGTCTTCCGCACGACCAAAGAACTAAATGAACGTGTTTCTAACTTACAACTACCATACAATGGCGTATTGGCAGCGTTTAGGGGAATTCGTATATAAAAATGGGTTCACACAGGAGGAACCCGTCAGTGTTCCAGACTCCATGTTTTTTTTTTCTTTTCTTCGGCATGACGGTGATGTTGACACTTCGATTTCTAGTGTGGTTATGATTTAAATCGTTGAGCGGCAGCCTATTAATTATATTATATTATAACTGCACTAGAAATCGAAGTGTCAACATCACTGTCATACCGAAGAAAAAAAAACAAAAAATAAAAAATAAACCAATGTCACCCGCAGGGTGACTCGTATCTTGCCAAAAGGTGACCACGTGTGACTTCTTTAAGGTCACACTGAGGTGAACAGAGCTGCTACCTACCAGGAGCGACTCCTTGAGGAATATCTGCCTACGAGAGATTCCGATGAGAATCGTTCTGCAGAGTAACCATGAAAAAATATGCGTTTGCCTAATAACGTCACCAAATGATGTCATAATGTCTCAAGCTTGACATATCTAGAAAGCACTCATCGAGGTGTTCAATTTGAGGTACTACACGATATGGTTCCTAACACTTGAAAAGTTGACCTTGGGGTCAAATATGTTTGACCTTAGGCGCTAACCATGAAGGTCAAGGCCAATCGCCACCAAAAAATAATCAGCTGAGCGCCAGACCATGAACTATATTCCCATGAAGTTTGAAGATGATCCGATCAAAATTACTCAAAAAATAAGGGTTTCGTCGACTTCCCTGATTTGCGACAAAGTGACCTTGACCTTTGACCTTCAAAATTTTATGCGCTGAAAGGGACCTCTATAGGCCTCTGATATGCGAAGTTACAAAAATTTCCAATGATAACTGTGCTCTGCAGAATTTTTTTATACGTGATTACAGACAAAAAAAAAACAAAAAATAAACATACAAGCTGACTAACATATCTTGCAAATACTTCATTTTGGCAAGATAAAAAAACAAAAAAACCAGGGAGTCTGGAACACTCACGCTAAATATTACCTCGATGTGTTTCGACTTATGAGTAACTTAAAAGTAACGTGCGTCGACGTGTGTCAATGATTGTGTAACGTGCCTCGTGTAACAACACGTTACTCATAGGTTAGAAATAAGTTTCGGGTATGCTAATCATTACCTCGACGTGTTTCGACTAATGAGTAACTTACAAGTAACGTGTGTCGATGTGCATCAACGATCACAGAACGTACCTAAAACTTATGGCTAGCGTAGCGGAACTTGTGAGTCATACGCTGGCATAAGTCGTAAAATCTCAAGCATGCTAAAATTTGAGGACAACCGCAAAGTACCAAAAGTTTCCAAAACATACCATTACGTATTGGACGCGCGCCAGCGTTTTAGACAAGTTTTGCAAAAATCGGCATAAGCTGGCTAAAACGTCAAGGCGTGACTGGGCCTTAAGAATGAAAAAATATGCAGTTTCCTTTTTACAGCGCGTGTGGTGTTTTCAATTGCACCGAGTTTGAAATGCCCCCGGTATCTACCACGTCTCCGGTGTCCCGATGTCCCCCCCTCCCCCATGTGCCTGTGGCAGCCAATGACGGCCGTCCAGTAGATGCAGTGCGTAACCGAGACCGAAATGGCGACAATTGATGGAAATACCTGAGTATTTCAATGGAAATTTGTGAAAACGTGTTATATATGTGACGTGTTATATATGTGAAAACCATTGAATTTATTGCTTGACGGAAAAAAGCAAGAAACGCGCCCCTCTCATGTACGAGCAACCGATAGACGTCATTTCCGCCCACCATCGCATTTCGCGCCGAAAGACGTCATTTCCGCCCACCATTGCATCTCGCGCCGAAAGATGTCATTTCCACCCACCATCGCATTTCGCACTGAAAGACGTCATTTCCGCCCACCATAGCATTTCGCGCCGAAAGACTTCATTTCCGCCCACCATCGCATTTCGCGCCGACAGACATCATTTCCGCCCACCATCGCATTTCGCGCCGGAAGACGTCATTTCCGCCCACCATCGCATTTCACGCCGATCGCCGAACGCTGAAAGCTAGGTTCTTCTTATGCCATAATTCTTTTGCGGCCCCCTGCCACGCTGTATCGAACGATTTCATTCCTTCTGTTATATATAAAGGTGCTTATCACAATAATAACAAGATTTTTACATTTCAAACATTAAGTACGCTTTTTAATTGTTTTTCAACTGAAAAAGCATAAATTGCATATTTTAACATTAGTGTACTCATTTGCTTCACCACACGCGCTGTATTGAAGGATTTCACTTGTTTCTATTTGTTTACATTTCAGAGGTAATCAGATGGGAAATTTGGGATATCACTTATCTAATGACCATTACGATAACATAGTCCAGAAAACTCAATTTACAGGATGCAAAAATACAAAGTTTTAGGTTTGTACGATGAAGAGTTTTCAATTTGTCGTATGAGGCCAAATATATAATCCGACAAAACCGTTACATTATGAGACTTCCCTTTGGAGAAGTATCACAAATAACAAGAAAAATGCCATGCATAGAACGATACTTGCGAAATCCACAAAACAAACTTGACCTTGAAAATAATTGGTGGTTGAATTAAATGACCAAATATGCAAATCCTCTTCAAATTTCAAGTCAATCGATCGAAAATTGATAATTTTAGAAATTTGGCCCATGTCGACATTTTGGCCCATGTTGACCTCAAAAATAATTGCCTGGTTGAATTGAGTGACCTGAAATATAAATCCTCTTCAAATTTAAAGTCAATAGAATGAAAATTGAGGATTTTAGAAATCTTGCCGAAGTTGTTGACCTTTGGCCTATGCAGTGGCGTATCGAGGAAAAATGCCACTCAGGGCGAGATGTAAAATTACCGCCCCCTCGTAACTCACATGCTGAATTAAACACAAAGCATAATTAAACAATATTGTTGCAAATTGAATCAAGTACAGCGCATTTGCAAATAAAAAGTTACACCTTTGTTTTCCACCTTTCAAATTTGTCATCAGCTGACTAAGCGTTCAGGAACACAGGAATGAGACACATTGGCGTACTCAGGGGGTGTGGGGAGGGCGGTGCAAGTGACATTACATTATTATTTACCGAAGACAGTAACTCTGTAATAAAGTTATTTTATTTGTTACACTTACCAAAATAATCTTGAGTCCAAGAAGGGCACGTGTCAGATATAGGCCAAATATAAACATAAAACACAAGTTGATCGTCCCCGCCCACTTCCTTTTTTGTACCTGACTTTTATTATTTGTTATTTTGTTAATCATCCCTGAAATAAAATAATAATAATAATAATATCGCACCATGTCAGAATTACTACACCGATTAAAAAGTGGCTCCGTGGGGGACTGACGGTTACTTCACCAACAGGCGGGTGACCTGACTGTCCTGATGCAACTAAAGAATAACACAAAAAAACTGCACAACAACAAGAAAAACTAAACAACAACAAACTATTATCGAATAAAACATGGTGGTTTGGAAAGGTTCTTCTTTATTGGAGGACATGAGGCATATTTAAGCGGTTTGCACCATTTAAAATCGATTGTCTTATTTCCAATTTGCTCACTGCAGGTTCAGTCCTGTAACCTGCTTGAATTCTTACTTGCACACATGATGTGTTTTCTCTGTATATTTGATTTTTTTTTAATTATTCATCTCGGTGGGGGGGGGGGGGGGTGCCAAAGGAAGGGTCCGCCACGGGTGTCAAACACTCGTCTCTAGGTATGCCCCTGGTGAGACGGGAACACAAGAATGAGACGAGAATGGCGAATGTCTCGCTGCCTCGTCTTCGGGTTTAGTTTCCCAGCATGCCGCTTGCTCCTTTTTGCCCGCCCCCTCTCTTTGAGACATCGTTGGCCACAACCATTGGTCAGCACACGGAGGGTGGGGCCATTTGCACAGTTCACCACCTCCCTGCGTTTATGCTTTCACACGCCACAGGAAAATTGTCCTCATAAGTGTCGATAGTGATAGATGATAAACGGAACAAAACAAATTTGCCCCCCCCCCAAAAGTGCCGCTCCGGGCACCGCCCAGTTCGCCCCCCACCTCGCTACGCCAGTGGGTCTATGTTGACCTCAAAAATAATTGGTGGCTTTACTCAATGACCAAATATGCTGCTACTCTTCAAATTTCTATTTAAAGTCAATCAGATGAAAATTGACAATTTTAGAAATTCAGCCTATGTTGACCTTTTAGCTGATGTTGACCTCAACAACAATTGGTGGTGGAATTCAGTGACCCGATATGCAAATCCTCTTCAAATCTACAAGTCAATGGGATGAAAATTGAGGATTTTAGAAATTTGACATCAATTGCTGACCTTTGGCCTATGTTGACTTTTTGGTTGATGTTGACCTCAAAAATAATTGGCTGCTTGAATTCAGTGACCTGAACCATAAATCCTCTTCAAATTTGAGCTCAATCAGATGAAAATTGAGGCTTTTAGAAATCATACCTAAGTTGTTGACCTTTGGCCTATCCATTCATCTGTTGGGACCATACTCTGTAGAGCGTCGGTGCTGCCAAAGGAGTCTCCTGGGCTGTTGGGCAAAATCCTGGATGGGTCACCACTATGACGCAGGACCTTTGGCCTATGTTGACCTCAAAAATAAGATAGTTGAATTTAATGACCAAATATGCATGCAACTCTTCAAATTTCAAGTCAATCGAATGAAAATTGACAATTTTAGAAATTTGGCCAATGATGACGTCAAAAAAGAAATGGTGGTTGAATTCAGTGGCCCGATTTACAAATCATGTTCGAATTTCCAGTCAATCTGATGAAAATTGAGGATTTTAGAAATTTGACAAATGTTGACCATTGGCCTATGTTGACCTTTTGATCTCAAAAAACAATAGGCTTCTTGCTTATGACAAACTCCACCATGTGGTGAAGATTTTGAAGATTGGTTAAAAATTGTGACCTGTCGGCGATAAACATAAACACAAACAGACAAACAAGAAAAAGATGTGCAGAGCACTTGTCATTTCCACCCCCCTCTCCAAAGGTTTCCACGGATACATCAAATTGTGCATTCATTGAGATTTTAATTGGTTAATCAAAGCTCAGGTCAATCGGATGAAACGTCATAATTATTCAGATTGAAGTTGATGTTAGAAGTTTGACCTTGAGTTGCCCTTTTGATCTCAAAAATAGTTTGTTTTCCAATTCAGTAAGGCACTATGCAACTGCTGTTTGATTTTCAAACGAATCGGATGAAAAATGACGATTTTAGAAATTTGACCGAAAGATGACCTTAAACCTTTGACCTCAAAATCAATAGGCTTCTCAGTTGAGACTACCGCTCAAACTTGGAAAAGTTTCATGACGATCAGTTTAGAATTGTGATCTGTCAGAGATTGAAACAAACAAACAGAATAACAAAATCTACTGACCAATTGGAAACTTCAAAAATCTTTGATTTTCATAAGTAATAATTTAAAAAGGAACAGTGTAAAAAGGCAGAACTTACCAGAGTATTTCATAAAGGAACTGCAACTGGCCATACCCTCCATTAGCATCATCGAAGCTATGTTTGACTGAACTCTGCAAGATAAACCAGGGAACATGGAAATAAAATTAAAACTTTGTCGACTCAGAATCACAAAGTTATAATCCACAAAATACCTTTGCAAAGAGGAAACATTTGTGAAAAATTTAACTTCAAAAATGTAAGACAAACTAAAAAATTCAACATTGTTTTCTATTAACACCTGTGTTGTTGACCTGTGCTAACAAAGACACTCGGTAGCGTGCACAACTCCGCCACGTAATGCCTGATCCACAAGAACATATCTGGCCAAAAACATTTTTGAAATATTGTGCTATATTGTTGCGGATTTGGAAAACTATCGCACTCAACATTCAGGTTCTTTCGATTAGTTATTTCGGTAAGTATGTGTTTTCTAGATAGCTTCCTTGCCGTTGTCTCATGGGTGATTAAATGTAAATGCGCTGCATAGTTATTTTGATAGGGTTTTTCTTTCGTTTATTTAACAACACTGACAAGAACAATAACAGCTGCGGACCAGTCCAGCTCGGAATAAAAGAACAACGACAACCCTCTGCTCCCAGCATTCTCCTCGCGCTCACTTGGCAAAGCCCCAAGTGGGGAAAAGGTTATGCCCCACCCACCGATTCACTGGGCAAAGCGCCAAGTGGGGAAAAGGTTGAGCCCCGCCTTAAAACGATGAAACTAATGTTGCCTGAGCGAGCGCGCCGAGGAGGATATAAAGGAGCAGAGGATCCTCCAGTCTCCTTGGAGGCGTGGGGGTCTGTCTGGCGAGGCTTGGTCGTCGTCTTCTTCCTCCTCCGCACGATCAAGCGCTCGCGAGACACCGCCCCCCCCCCCACCCCGGGCAAGAACCGAAAGGGGTCACTCGCCGGTGCCTGGATTCGGCTCGCCTCTCGCTGGGGCCCGGGTCGACTCGACTTGAAGACCGCACGAGGCGGACAGGTCCGAGCTTGGTCTCAATAAAGACCAATTGGTCCGGTCATTTTGGGGTATTCGTGTGTGCGCGTGTGTGTCCTGTGGGCCCCGTTTTTAAGTAGTAAATTGTTTAAGTGCTTGTGCTGTATAAAATTGCAATTCTCAATAGTCGGTTTAGCTCTGCCCTTACATGCTTCCCTCATTTCCCAATTGTAAATAAATATCCTATTGTTCAATGTTTCAGCTCATCCTCGTCTTTTCTTGTATTGACTGAGCATGTCGCGTGCTGGGGAATTAGCAAGCCACTTCCGTAGCCGTTGTAACGGGAAAATCGGACCGACGGAATTCGGCGATCAAACCGCTCGGGTCGCACACGGAACGAGCACGCTAAGCAGCTCGTTCCGTACGGGTGCCGTCGAGGGTGTGAAGACTCGGTAGATCGCCACGTGGTCTCTAGGTATTTTGAAGATTTGGCAAATAACCCTGTACCACGTGGTAGAAATAGTGACCCTTCACGGTCCAAAAAAGGGACCCGTACTTTTCCGGAGTTTTCCGAAGAAGTACGATCTGAATTCTGGGCGATCGGTCGAGCCGACGCTACAGCTCCATCTCGCGGTCGTGCTCGCAGCCGACGTCCGGCCCAACAACAATATATCGTTTTTTTGGCCATATCTCTCAATGGTGAAGAGTAACTTAAGAATTCTAGAAGTCGGATCCGGATCCGGATCCAGATCTTCACCAAAATTGAATCACTTCGTGCTTGTCATACACCGAACCTGTCCACCAAGTTTTATCTTGATCCGTCCACAACTTTTTGAGATATCCTCTACTTTTTGAGATATCCTGTACACAGACAAACAAACAGACAAACAAGAAAACGGACAGAAAAGTGTGAAAACATAACCTCCTTCACCTTCGGTGGCAGAGGTAATTAGACATTTGAGGGAGACCTGCCATGGAAACTGCCTCAAATGCAGCAAGGTTGTCAAGTGATATTGAAGCATGGATATATGATATAGAACCCAATTGTCAAATCTTTAAATGTCACTCCACCAGCAAGCATTACGAAACCCTTTAACGTGTGCATGATATTACATGATAGCAACCCTATCCCACGCGGGGGCTGATTGGCTCGATCGCGGTGAGACCGAAAGGTCCACCCGTGACTGGTTCCCGGCGTTAGTCCGAGAGGGTCACGACTGGATTGTCCGTCCGGTGGGCGACGTGCCGCGATTCGAGTTACGTGGCCGTCAGCACGCCGGCGGGCGCGAATCCGCAACACTGGTGTCAGGTCGTGCGATACAAATTCATCGCCCTCCTCGCGGCATTGGTATCTGAGAACAGGAAAACGGGCTCTCCTGTCTCCGGCTAAATTCACGGGAATCGGTCCAGGGGTGAGAGAAGCGACCCCCGATTCCCTCTAAATTACGAGCGATTCAAATTAACCCTTTAAGAGAAGCAAGATGGCGTCTCAAGGCGAGCGGGAGCCGGGGGTATTAGAAATGGATGTAGAATGTGTAGAATCCATGGCCCAGGATGGAATGCCCGTGCAGGAACATGAACTCGCCCAACTGAACCCAGAGCCCGAAATGGGTGCGGCAGCAGCCGCGGTGTATGACACCTCCCCCCCCCCTCTCCACCAAAACCCTTCCCCAACTCTTGCCGAAACGGCTCAGCTGAGTGCATCCGACATGGCCCAGCTATGCGCCATGCTGGCGGCAATGAACGAAAAGATGCATGCGAATACACAACAAATGAACGAAAAGATGGATGCGAATACACAACAAATGAACGAAAAGATGGATGCAAATACAAACGAAATGAAAGGCATGAACGAAAAGATGGATACAAATACAAATGAAGTGAAAACGACGATGGATGCGAATACACAGCACATGAAGGAAGAAATGAAAGAGCTGCAGGGTGAGACGCAGAACATGGGCCGATGCCTGCAGGCGGGCATGAAGGCCGTGACCAGAGAGCTGGGAATGGCGACTCCACGTGTGGGAGCAAACAAGCTGGAAGGGGGTGCAACGGCTGACAGGCCCGCGGTGGAGGCGGGTAAAAAAATAATTCGGGGGGCGTGTTGGGCGAGGGTCGTGACAGAGGAATCGACGGTGACCAAAAGGGAAAAATTAAATGGGGAGACTAAAACGTGTGAGACGAGACACGAGGTGACGACAAAGGAAATAATAATAGTTGAGACAAGGGAGGTAAAGGGTGAAGAGTTGGCAGAGACACGGGAGATAGGAACGATAGAGGAGAGACTGCACGGTGAGGACGGGGTAAGTGACGCACACACACACACGGAGGTAGTGGAGGACAATGGGGGTGAGCTCGCGGAGCGTGTTGGGACCCGGTGCGAGCAGCTGGATGACCTCCTCCAGGAACAAGGGGAGGGAGTATGCCCCCTTGAGGCGAGTCACGACCAGGTGAGTTCGGTCGTGCTTTGCGAGGTTGAGGGGACGAGTGCTGTGGACAGGTGCACGGAGAGCTTGGGGGGTGTAGAGGCCCCGGAGACCCTTGTGGGGACACTAATCCCCAGTGTGGTTGTCCCTGTGTGTGTGGTGCAAGGTGTGAGTGCGTCCCCGTGTGTGGAAGCGACCCCGTGTGTGAGTGGTGTGGTGGCGATGGTGCCAGGGTACGTGCTTCCCAGCACGCCGTGTGTGGGTGAGGCACCGTGTGTGAGTGAGGCCGTGTGTGTGGATGAAACGGCCAGTGTGAGTGAAGCACCGCGGGTGAGTGCCCCCGCGTGTGTGGGTGAGGCACCGCGGGTGAGTGCCCCCGTATGTGTGAGTGAGGCACGGAGTATGGATGAGACACCGCGGTTGAGTGCCCCCGCGTGTGTGGATGAGGCACCGTGTATGAGTGTCGCCGTGTGTGTGAGTGAGGCACCGCGGGTGTGTGCCCCCGCGTGTGTGAGTGAGGCACGGTGTGTGGATGAGGCACAGCGGTTAAGTGCCCCCACGTGTGCGAGGGAGGTAGCATGCGTGAGTGAACGGCCGAGTGCAAGGGAGACCGTGTGTGTGAGAGAGCGGTATGTGAGGGAGATGTCGGTTGGCATGCGGGAGCACGCAGCCGCGTCTCCCGGTGTGAATGTGATGGAGTGGACTGTGTGCGTCGTAACACGCAGGTATGCGTGTGTGGAATGGAGACGGAGACGGCGACAGAGGAGAGAAAGCCGAGTGGCGGCTGTGGTTGTTTCGAGGACCGTGCCGGGTTCACCCAGCAGTGAGCACGCGGTTCGTGCTGTGCAACGCACGAGGCCACCACGTGCTCGCTTGCGAGAGTGAAGTCCCGGTCCGGAAACGCATGCGGTGGATTTGCCGATCCCGCGGACGGACAAAGTTTAGGCAGGTAAATGGATTTGGACCGGACGGGTTCTCCACGCGATCGTGTGTGTTCAGCTCCAACGGGCAAAGCACATGTGTTCGCGTGGGGAACCCCTCGAGACGTGGGGCTTGTGTTTTTTTTTTATGCGCACGGTGACGCCATGGCTGCACGTGGGGTTGGAATCCGGCAGGAGGGGTATCTCTGCCGGATGGTACCGTCCAAGGAGGGACGAGGAACACGTGCAGCTGCATGACGTCACGGGCAGGTGTAAAGTGCGCGAGTTGCCGCGCAGGTGCTGCGCATGAAAAAAAAACAAAAAAAAAAACAAGCCTCACTTTCGGGTGCACAGGATTCCTGGGCAAGGGGTGAAAGACCCCCTTACCTGGGCACAGGATGGAAACTAGTTAGGGGGAAGGGTTAGCTTAGTTAGACCGACTTCATGGGGCAGGGGTAAGTCCTCATGGAGTCCGTGGAATGGATTAGGTAGAGGGATTTAGTGAGCTTTAGGTTGGGAAATTAAATGATTGATTTGGAGACAGAGACAGACTTTGGATGTGTAGAGTTGACGTAGTTTAGCTACGTAGTGTTAAAAGGAACGTGCTATAGTTTAAGGGACGACGTGGGAGCACGAGTTAGTTAGGGGATGTAGTTAGAAGGATGGCAGAGTTCAGCGGTGTGTGTGTTGAAGAGTTGGAGAGTTGTGAGGTGAGTACATGACGAGTGAGTGAGGCCAGCGGGTCTGTGTGTATGGAGTGAATGGGGAATGCATGGTGCGATGAGTGATTGGGGGGAGGAGTGACTCCCGCCCAAGGGACCCCGGGGTCAGAGTAAAGTGAGTTAGCTGGGTTAGTCAAATTGAAAAATGGAGGTTGTTTTGTTGTTGGTGTGAATGTAGGCTCGAAACCCGTTTGGAGGGGTGCAGGAGCCCTGTTGACGGGCTTGGGAGCGTGGCTGCGAAAGGTGAGTATCGCTGAGTGGGTACCCCGGGCACCAGGCTAGTCGGCCGTGGTAGGCCAAGGGCCCATGGGGGGCCGGGATAGCGTAGTGGGCACGGGTGCGCCTGCTTGGTGCGGGGGCCCGGGGCGCCATTAGCCGCGTGGGCAGTGTTGTGGGCAAGGGTGACCCTCGGAAAGGGGCCTGGGAAGCCAGCCTGCCACGTGTGCGTTTCAGGGGAGGTGCCATGGGGGGCACTCCCTGGTGTTAGGGAGCTGGTAGGCTCGGAGGCAGTGTAGTGCCCGGGGGTGCCATTGTCGGAGAATCGGCAGAGGGTCGTGCCTGCCAAAGGGAGCCACGTGTCCCAGCCAGGAGACCGTGTGAGGGCACGGAGAGAAAATTGGGGGGGCGAGGCCCGAAATTGTGAGGACACCAACATAGGCGACGGGAATCTGGGTTGTGAGAACCAATAGTTTAAGCGAGAGGCGCTTGTTGAAAGCCCCGGGGTAGTTTAACTGTTAAATGGATAGGGTAGATTAGGAGATGTACCCCTCCGCACCATCCATCCCCTCGCTCTCGTTGTGGGCCGCTGGACCCACTTTGGGTTAGATCGCCGAACTCTGGGGAGGCCATTCTGGGGCTTCGTTGGGCCTCGACACAGGACGTTAGCTCTCCCTTGTTCCCCTCCGGGAAGGGAACGTAGGGGTTGGGAGTAGGCTAGGTGACAGGATAGGTTAGCCGAACAAGGACGATAAAGGGGGTTAGGGGACGATTTATAGTGGGGAAGTAAAAATAAAAACAACAAAAAAATAAGTTGGGGCTAAATTGGGGTTTGACAAATTAAGGGAGTGGGTATGTACAGTGACAGGCAAAGGCGATAGGTTGGGAGGGAGACCGTAGGGTAGGTCCGAGCCCGCCTTCCGAGTGGCCAGCACCACCGCACTCCCTCCACCAACCTTCACTGAACGGCAAAGGCTGGCCAACTTCATCTGCCGGCTGGCTATTTTTCTTCAAGGCCTGTGCCGGCCAACTTCATCGGCAGCTGTTGTTTTGCTGCAAGGTCTGTGCCGGCTAGATCGTCTGCAGCTGCTGTGCTGCAAGGCCTGTGCCGGCCCACTTCATCTGCCGGCTGGCTGTTTTTTCTTCAAGGCCTGTGCCGGCCAGTTCATCTGCCGGCTGTGTTTGCCTGCAGCGGCCTTCTTCTGCGGGCTGTGTTTGCCTGCTGCCTTTGCCATGCCATGCCCACTGCCCCTGTTCACCAGCCCCGTTCAATTTTTGCTTTGCCCCCCCGCCCCTGTTCATTTCCATGTGCGCCAGGATCCGCAAGGCAACAGTTTGCAAGCTGCGAGAACTGCCCTGTTGGCAGCTACAACACGGGCCTGCAGTGGCGGCCCGTGCACCGTGTTTGTGTTCATCCATCCATTCGTTGTGTTCATTGCGTGTGCCACTTGAGCTGGCACGGAGACTGCGTTCTGCAGCCCATGCACCGTTGTGGTTCACTGCGTTCAGTTCAAAAAGGAAGGCCTTGGACTGCGTGTGAGCAGCCAGCCACGTTCCCTGTCACCTGCATTGTTTGAGCCAGAGACTGCATGCGGGCAGCCTGGCTCCCTGCTAACTGCTTTCTTTTTGCAGAGTTCAGTGATCCTGGGCCATGGTTTAGTGTAAAATTTGTAAGTTAAGGTTAAGATGTATTGTAAATATGAGTGCGCCCCCGGCATGTCTGTCTAGCGCCGGCAATTTTATTTAAGTCGTCCGTGTGAGTGAGTTTGTTTAGGTAGTTACGCAGCCCTCAGGTTATTTATTTTGGGGACACGAATACCATGAATGTCGCACTCAGGGATCCGTAGGTAAAATGTACTAGGGGAAAACTACACATGATGGCACACGAAAATTTGACGACTCGGGACGAGTCTGTAAAAAGGGGAGGGGGTAGTGTTGTGGTTACCAAATTCGCAAACCACCATTCAGGTCCCTTAGGTGAGATATCTCGGTAAGTACATGTGTAGTTAGGCCCAAACCCGTTGTCTAGTGGGAATACATGTCATTTATGCGTGCTGCGACTCTTCAGGATAGCCGTTTTTGTTTTGCTATCTTTATTTTGGACCAGCCGCCATGATTACCACCACAACCACAACATCAACCACCCACCGCGGCGCCGCTTCACGTCACACCTCGCAACCGTCGCATCGCCACCGTTCTTGCGCTGCTTGTGGGTACCGGTGTTGGACTCGTGCAGGGCGCGCGCCGAACAGCGTGTACAAAATCACGGATTTTGTGCTTCAAAAACGGATAAAAAACGACACACGCCCACTTTTTGCCGTCCAATCGGTGAGCGAGGGGCGATTTGGCCCCGCCTCCAGGGCGTTGGAGGGCGATCGATATATGCAAATTTATGGATCAAAAAGCATTCACGCCCACTTTTTCTCGGGCCAATGGGGAGCGAGGTGAAAGGTCGAAGGGGGAGGGGGGTCAAAGGCGAAGCCACGGGGCTTATATAAGCGACCGTGTTCATCAGAAACACGAGAACAGAGAGTTAAGACTTCGCGGGCGGTGGAGTTGGGAAGAAGGAGCTGGTCGTCGTCGTGTGCGTTGGAGTCGGAGCGGAGGGGACGGAGCTGTGGAGAGGCGGCGAGGGCAGACGAGGGGGTGCTCGCATCGTGCAGGGAGCTGCACCCCAAGGAGGCCGACAGCGCGACCTGGCCGAGGTGGAGACGCTCGTCGCGGGACTCGAGCCAGAGTAGGAATCCTCTATACCCCGAGCATCAGCAACCCCCTCCTGTTTCCCCCCGCGCTGAGATAGTGCGACCAAGGGGGCCCCTTTCCCACCCCCTACCAGACACTGCCCGCGAGGCCCGCGGAGTTGAGGCACCATCGCCGCTCCGCGTCTCATCACCAGACGGGTAGGCCCGACCCGGTCTCGGCCTCAGGCCCGCCTCATCTTTGAGGGTTCTCTGTTCTTTTCCTTGGTTTTGGGTATGTGTTGTCGGCGCCGTCTGTGAAGTAAAATTGTATAAGTGTTGCCGTGTGCTCGGTAGTCGGATAGCTCTGCATTGTGTTTCTCTTTTATATTTGCTTTTTGTGTAATATTGTGTTTCTTCTCCTTTTACATGTGCTTTTGGTGTAATTGAATATGTGTGCTTTCCGTTCAGCGCGAATAAATGTGCTTTGTGTTGAACTGTTTCCCGCTTCGCTTCGTCATTTCCTTCATTGAATCCTCATCTTGCTTCACGTAAAGGGTTGGTAGTGGGCTGAATACGCCCGATAATTAATCGAACCGTCGAGGTCGACGATAACACCGCTCGGTTATCCCGATAGTACGGAACGGGTCGCTTAAGTGGCCCGTGTCCGAAGTCGACCTGCGGCGAGGTGCGATCGCCCGGTCTACCCTCCGCGTGGGTACTTAGGTAGGTCGAATTTGGCGAGCAACCCTATCCCACGCGGGGGCTGATTGGCTCGATCGCGGTGAGACCGAAAGGTCCACCCGTGACTGGTTCCCGGCGTTAGTCCGAGAGGGTCACGACTGGATTGTCCGTCCGGTGGGCGACGTGCCGCGATTCGAGTTACGTGGCCGTCAGCACGCCGGCGGGCGCGAATCCGCAACAATATTTTGAAAATGATTTTTCAATTAAATCCCCCATACCAATGTTATAATGTAGTCATTATGAAACAGATTTGAGCAGCAAGTGAAATTAGTATGTGTGGTGTGAGTGAGTGAGTGTGCGTGCGTGCGTGCGTGCGTGCGTGCGTGCGTGCGTGCGTGCGAGCGAGCGAGAGAGAGAGAGAGAGAGAGAGAGAGAGAGAGAGAGAGAGAGAGAGAGAAGCACAGTGTCGGGTGCTGAAAGTCAATGTTAGCGCTAGCTAACGACTGCAAGGTGGCTGAATATGGATCGGTGGCTCGTCAAAAAACGTCTGCCAGCTCAAGATGCGGACCAAGACGACACATGTGAAGGTGGGCCAACTGTTACAAGTTCAACTGAAAAACGTAAGGCGCCGGCGGCAGATTTGGCCTCCAACAAGAGTCGGAAATATCAGATTGACTTTCTGAAGTATGGATTCACATGCCGAGCCAAAAATGAATTTGAATATCCACAGTGTGTTCTGTGTTCAGAAGTGCTTGCTCACGAAAGCTTGAAACCAGTGAAATTGAAGAGACATTTACAAACCAAACACCCATCCTACATTGACAAACCATTAGATTTTTTTGTCTTAAGGAGGGAGAACAACAGAGCCAAAAGACGACTGTACGTGAGCACTCTACAATCCCTATCAAAGTCCTGTTGGCTTCATATGAAGTGGCATACCTGGTTGCTCAATCCAAAAAGCCCGAAACTATTGCAGAGCCTGATCCGCCCAGCAGCGATTACAATGACCACAGCTATACATAGTGAAAAAATAGCTAGCACACTTGAGACTATTCCACTGTCTAATGACACAATGGCGAGGCGCAGTGGTGAAATGGCCAACGACATTAAAGAGCAGCTCATTGACCGAGTGAAGAAAAGTGGAAGATTTTCCCTCCAAATTGACAAAACAATGGATGTTTCCAGTGATGCACAGTTACTTGTTTTTGCAAGATACAGCTACGAGGGGAAAATGTACAAGGATATGTTGTTTTGCTCGACACTTGAAGGAACTTGCACTGGTCATGACATTTTAAACAAACTGGACAGTAAAATGCGCGAGGAGGGGCTAAGTTGGCAAAATTGCATCTCTGTATGTACAGATGGAGCTGGCGCCATGCAAGGTACAAGAAGGGGACTGAAAGCTAAAGTTTTGGAAGTGGCGCCACATGTCAAATTCACTAATTGCATTACTCACAGAGAGGCCCTCGCCAGCAAGAACCTCGAGCCACAACTCCGCAATGTTCTCCAAACAGAAATTAAAGTGGTAAACTTCATCAAATCCCGTCCGGTGAATACCAGACTGTTTTCCACACTCTGCCAGGAAATGGGATCGGAACACGAATCTCTACTATTTCACACAGAGGTCAGATGTCTATCACGGGGGAAAGTTTTAACCGGACTGTTTGAACTGCGTGAGGAGGTTCGCATTTTCCTCTCAGATTGCAGCTCCCCCCTCGCTGACCACCTGACCGACCCCACATGGGTTACTGGCCTTGCATATCTGGCAGGCATATTTGATAAACTGAACAGTCTAAACTTGTCTCTCCAAGGCCCAAACACCAATGTCCTCACGCTTTCTGACAAGGTTACAGCGTTTACTAAGAAGCTTGAGCGGTGGGCAGCGAGAGTCGAAGAAGGAAGTGTGGAAATGTTCCCTGAGCTCGAGGACTTCTTGGACAAATTTGACATAAGCATCCAAACAATAAAAAGACATTGCGACTCACCTCAGAAGCCTGCTTGGCCACTTCAATCGGTAGTTACTTCCCAAAAGACGACACCCCAGAGAGAAACGACTGGATACGCCAGCCTTTCATCACCTCATCTGCACGACACCTGTCATCGGAGCTTGAGGATGCGCTCTTGGACCTCTCCTCTGACCGCACATTAAAGACCGCTTTTGCCTCATCCACACTGGAGGAATTTTGGCTGTCAGTGGCCGCATAATACCCAGGACTATCAAAGGCTGCAATTGATATACTTATTCCATTTGGATCTACATACCTTTGTGAGAAGACCTTTTCCTCGCTGACATTTATCAAGAACAAATACAGATCACGGCTCATTAGAGTTGAGGATGATCTTCGTGTTGCAGTCTCCAGCTTAAAACCAAGAATACAGCTGCTTTGTTCAAAGAAACAGGCCCAGCCATCCCACTAAAATGAGTACGTGAATACTATCTGACAATACAAGCCTGTGCCTTCACAGATGTTACTGTTAAAAAAAGAATTATTGTGTTCTTTTTTGAAATTTTTTTTGGAAAAATTGAAAAAAAATTTGAAAAAAAAAATTTTTTGACTCGATCAACTCGGTTCATTCAAAGTCTATCTTCTCCGACAGTTTTCATAGGATCCGGCTGGAAATTTTTGACAATATGGCTGAATGTACTGCCCACAGTCGCTCATGGCCCGATTTTTGATTTTCGGAAAAACAAATTTGAGATTTTTTTTTTGAAAATTTCATAGGTCCGTTGCGAGGCAACGGATGGGTCCACAGCAACGGATCTCATTTGCACACAACTCGGTCATGGTATGAACCGACCAACCAAGTTTCATCGAAATTGCCATTGTATTAACGGAGCATTGGACCGAACAGACATACATACAGACACGCCGGTAGGCAGACATGGGTAGTCGCCTACCCAATAGAACCTGACGCAATGGGCCCGTTCGATGGGGAATGACCTGAGGATTAAGCACAAGAAAATTCATGATTCTAGCTTCAAGGGTTAATGCTACAGATTGTTTTTTCGTTAAAATACCCTATTTAGAGGTTTTTCGGCAGTTGCTTGGCAACGCAGGGGACCAGAGCAACAGTTCTTTCTCACACATAACTAGGACATACCATGAACCTACCATACCAGTTTCATGTATATCTGACTCATAGTTTCTGAGATATAACGAACTTCATTTTTTTATTGTTTTCGACCGGGGTTCATTCAAAGTCTATCTTCTCCGACAGTTTTCATTGGATCCGGCTGGAAATTTTTGACAATATGGCTGAATGTACCGCCCACAGTCGCTCATGGCCCGATTTTTGATTTTCGTAAAAATTAATTTTTTTATGATTTTCAAAAATTTCAAAGTCCCTTTGCTCGGCAACGGTGGTGTCCAGAGCAACGGATCTCATTTGCACACAACTCGGTCATGGTATGAACCGACCAACCAAGTTTCATCGAAATTGCCATTGTATTAACGGAGCATTGGACCGAACAGACATACATACAGACACGCCGGTAGGCAGACATGGGTAGTCGCCTACCCAATAGAACCTGACGCAATGGGCCCGTTCGATGGGGAATGACCTGAGGATTAAGCACAAGAAAATTCATGATTCTAGCTTCAAGGGTTAATGCTACAGATTGTTTTTTCGTTAAAATACCCTATATAGAGGTTTTTCGGCAGTTGCTTGGCAACGCAGGGGACCAGAGCAACAGTTCTTTCTCACACATAACTAGGACATACCATGAACCTACCATACCAGTTTCATGTATATCTGACTCATAGTCTCTGAGATATAACGAACTTCATTTTTTTATTGTTTTCGACCGGGGTTCATTCAAAGTCTATCTTCTCCGACAGTTTTCATTGGATCCGGCTGGAAATTTTTGACAATATGGCTGAATGTACCGCCCACAGTCGCTCATGGCCCGATTTTTGATTTTCGTAAAAATTAATTTTTTTATGATTTTCAAAAATTTCAAAGTCCCGTTGCTCGGCAACGGTGGTGTCCAGAGCAACGGTTCTCATTTGCACACAACTAGGTCATGGTATGAACCTACCAACCAAGTTTCATCGAAATCGCCATTGTATTAACGGAGCACTGGACCGAACAGACAGACAGACAGACAGACAGACAGACAGACAGACAGACAGACAGACAAACATATCGACGGAAAACTGATAATAACGGTAGAACAATTTCAAAAAAATTTTTAAAAATATATATTTTTTTCGACTGGATTGACTACCCAACAGACAAACATATCGACCGAAAAAGTGATAATAAGGGTAGAACAAATTTCAAAAAAAAAATTTTTTGAAATTTTTTTTTTCGACTCGATCGACTACCCAACATATCGACGGAAATACTGAAAATAACGGTAGATAGATTGACTACCCAACAGACAAACAAACCAGACGATTACAATATCCCACTCCTCCCTCCAGGGGGCGGGATAACAACCACAGCCGAGTTAACCCAGAGCGAGTCATACCGAGACCTGCTCAAGGGTAACAGAGCTTGACAGTGCACAGCGACAGTGCCTGCCTGGTGTTGGCTTCAGGGTTAGGGCAGCAGACTTCGGATCCTGCAGTCCTGAGTTCAAATCCCGCTCAGCCATTTAATTAATACCAGGTTGGGTTGACTCAGCCTGTCATCCTTCCGAGGTCGGCAAAATGAGTCCTAGCTTGCTGGGATTATTGAGCCATTCATGTATCCTGCGTCGGAGTGGCACCACATCCAGGATTGTGCCCAATAGCCCAGGGAGACTGCTCTGTACAGAGTATGGACCCAACGGATGGATGCATTTCCACCGCACACACTTGCAAAATACTGCAATTACTTAATTTGGTGTGACAGAAATATCTGAGTTCGTTTCCGAGTTGACAGACAAACACGGCTTGACTTGGACTCGTCTCGTAATCGCAACTCGCAGAGTTTGAATTCGGGAATTTGGTTCGCTTACAGCACTATTTGGCTTGTTTATTGGCAGTCCTTGTGGTAGCAGCACACAACCTGAGATTGGCTGTTTATAGCTCATGCACGTATGTACAGTGTTCAACCTCGGCTACAGGCTAAACATAGTCAGCAATGCTCCTGCGATATGCTCATTCCTATTATATCAGCACAGACCTCACTTTGCATGCCCAGGTCTGAACCAAGCATGAGGACAAAAAATGAATGGCTTAAAAATGAAATGATTGTGACTTGTTACATCCAAAGACACCCAAGCTTTCCAGTAGAGTAAAGAAATCTGAAATCAAATGGAACACCGAAGCATTCACAAGATTTGAAAACGCACAGTGTACACAAGTTTGCCAAACCTGAAGTAGCCATCCACCTTTGGCGCATTATGGAGGACTGAAAAACACGTGCCTTGAAGGCAGTACAAAACTGCATACATGGTACAACTCTGGATTCTGTCAATGAACCACTGCACCTGCCGGCTTGTCCATACTACTTCCTGCGTTGGACACACCTGCAGTGCACACAACATTCTCCATGATCCACTTGAATACGATTTTCCACACATCAAAGAATAACTACAATGTGCTGAAATTGTCAATGAAATGCGTGAGGAAAGTTCAACTGGTATGGCACGCCACACTTCTACATTGTCATCATTTCTTAAAGCATGCATTCCAAAAGGATACAAGCTCCCACATCACAGACACGTTGATGGCCGAACTCAATGTCCTTCCTTTCTGGTTCTATCACCACCCCCAACCACCCACAATGTACAGTGAGCACATGAAATGGAAAACCAAGAAGTAACCTGAAGAAGTAAAGAGGAAAGATGGAGTCATCAGGAGGAACCTGGATAGGATTCGGGTTTCAGCCGCTACTCCACTAAGATCTAAGCCATCCAGGCGCAGTCAAGTGAGCCTCACAGAAAATTTTCTGCAAAATTCACTTCTCCTTGGAGAGATAAATAACTAGAGGAATAGAGAGAAAAAGAGATGAAAAAGAAGAAGCAAAAATTAGAGTGAAGAAAGAGAATTGTGAAAAAAAAAACAAATTGGAAAGAAGTGTGAAAGCAAGAAAGAAAAAAGATGTCAGGAAACCCTGACAGAAATACTTCAGCAGTTACTCCCCAGGCTCAAACGCAGCAACATGTACATTGTACAAGCTGCCAGAAGTCCGTCAGCAGGAAAGCACAGCCCACAAAGCATCAGGATATGGCACAAACATTAAGAGACTCAAGACCAAGAAGGAACCCGGAGAAGTAAAGCGCAGAGATGGAGTCATCAGGAGGAACCTGGAAAGGATTCGGGTTTCAGGTGTTACTCATGACCCTCAACTAAAACCCATCTAGACACAGCCAAGTGAGCCTTACAGAAAAATTTCTGCAAAATTCACTTCTCCTTGGAGAGATAAATAACTAAAGAAAGGAATAGAGTGAAAAAGAGAAAGGAATTATTCACAAATACATCACCACTACCACCACCACCAGAGAGAAAGAGGTTTTCTCAAACTGAAGCGACATTAGTGAGGGAGAAAGACAGGAATCTGACACATCCTGTGAAATGAGCGCTCCTATGGCTGGACCTTCAACAGTCAAATGGATGGAGAGATGAGTGATATTTTAAGGTCTCAAATATTAGGGGTCCATACAAGAAAGGAAAGGGAATAAAAAGGAATGGCAGGACGAGAGGTCCGGGGATGGCGGCAGGACCGGGGATTCGGGGGCGGCGGCAGGATGAGGGGTCTGGGGAGGTGGCGGCAGGACGTGGAGTGTGGGGAGGTGGCGGCAGGACGTGGAGTGTGGGGAGGTGGCGGCAGGACGTGGAGTGTGGGGAGGTGGCGGCAGGACGTGGAGTGTGGGGAGGTGGCGGCAGGACGTGGAGTGTGGGGAGGTGGCGGCAGGACGTGGAGTGTGGGGAGGTGGCGGCAGGACGTGGAGTCTGGGGAGGTGGCGGCAGGACGTGGAGTCTGGGGAGGTGGCGGCAGGACGTGGAGTCTGGGGAGGTGGCGGCAGGACGTGGAGTCTGGGGAGGTGGCGGCAGGACGTGGAGTCTGGGGAGGTGGCGGCAGGACGTGGAGTCTGGGGAGGTGGCGGCAGGACGTGGAGTCTGGGGAGGTGGCGGCAGGACGTGGAGTCTGGGGAGGTGGCGGCAGGACGTGGAGTCTGGGGAGGTGGCGGCAGGACGTGGAGTCTGGGGAGGTGGCGGCAGGACGTGGAGTCTGGGGAGGTGGCGGTAGGACGTGGAGTCTGGGGAGGTGGCGGCAGGACGTGGAGTCTGGGGAGGTGGCGGCAGGACGTGGAGTCTGGGGAGGTGGCGGCAGGACGTGGAGTCTGGGGAGGTGGCGGCAGGACGTGGAGTCTGGGGAGGTGGCGGCAGGACGTGGAGTCTGGGGAGGTGGCGGCAGGACGTAGAGTCTGGGGAGGTGGCGGCAGGACGTGGAGTCTGGGGAGGTGGCGGCAGGACGTGGAGTCTGGGGAGGTGGCGGTAGGACGTGGAGTCGGGGGAGGTGGCGGCAGGAGGGGGAGTCGGGGGAGGTTGCGGAAGTATGAGGGGTCGGCGGTCGTTCGAGGGGTAGTATGAGGGGTCGGGGGTGGTGTTAGAACAAGGGGGTTTGGTGCAGGTAGTGGAAGGACAAAGTCCAGGCGGTGATGATGGGTAAGCGGCAGGACCAGGCGTCAGGGTGGGGGGTGGCAGCAGTATGAGGGGGATACCATTGACGATATGAAAACATTTTTCGTAACACCAATAGCGATGACCAAGATAGATTTGTCACACACAAAAAGCAATAGTGGTCCATACTTCAAAGCAGGAAATGCTCACATAGGCCAGAGAAGTGGCGATGGCTTGCCGAGGCAATTCAGCAAACTTCGGCTCCAAGTAGCGAAGTTGGCTCAGTGACAACCACTCTTGATTTCCATAATCGACATACATGACATGCACCTTCACAGCTTGCAAGTCCTGTTCACCTGTAGAACACAAGGAAAGAAACCTGCAAATCTCACAATCCACATTGATTAAAAAGGAATGTTTAAACTTGGCAAGAATGAAAATAGGATGGCACGTCCTGACGCTCACCTGGATCAGACATTCAAACCCCCTTAGAACTGGATTTCTTTATTGAATAGCATGAACAAACTCTGGTTCATCACAGGTGATGAAGGTTGCGGTCCAGTTTCATCAATATCGGATGTCTTATTGGAGGAGAAAAAACACCAATGTGTTTTTTTTTGGGGGGGGGGTCAACTTTGGGGGGACGGGGATATTGTCAGGTCAGGTCAGATCAGATCTGCGACTTGCTGCAGGTACTATGTAAACCTGTACAAAACTGTTCCATGGTCGGGTTGTCGGCGAATAAACCATCTCCCCCACCAAGTTTCTTAGTGAGTTGGCTGTATGATCTGGACACCCAGCAGGATGAAGAACAAAACCTGTCAAAGGGTGGAGGAGCTCCTGATGACCCAACGGCCATGCATATCTAGTGCCCAACTGTGTTTGCGGACGTCCTCCTGCAGTTGGGTTACTTATTAGGAGGTTGGTGGCAGGATTTGCACTCCAGCCACTGTAAAACCCTTCATTCCACAAAACATTCCAGAGGCAAAAAAAACATCTGAAAACCCACTCCGTGGGAGTACCTCCTGTGCAGCTGCCCTTCGCAGGGTAGCTCATCAGATAACGGATTTGGGGCAAAGCCTTCGGGACCCCCAATCTTGGTCTGTTTACACCACTCTAACTTCATTTCTACTCTTCTTTTCTGCTTATTCCTGAGGTAAATCTGAATTTTGGTCCTCGTGGAGGCCAACACGTGCAGCACCTGCCGCAGCCGGGGGAGGGAATAGGAAAGCCGAGACAACACCACGAGCATCGACAGCGCAGCTGCAAGGACACAGCGATACCATCGAAGGAACCTCTGCCGCAAGCTCGAGATGATCGTCTGACGTTTCCAATGATCTGGGATGAAATTGCTGGTTGCATTGAAAAGGCATACGAACGAATATCTCTTAAAGAGGCTGCACGGATGTTGTTTTTCACAACACAGAAGCAAATGACCCAATATCGGTGAAAGCGTGGCTGACAGCTTGGTCTCAATAACTACATCGTCAGAGGCCGATAATAAAATAAAATAAAAAACCACGCCATGTTGTGCAGGACACAAGTGTGCAAGGTAGGGGCGGCACATTCTTTTCAACCCATTTCTGGATTTAATTATATCGGTATCCTCTTTTCCCTCCATTTCTCCATCTGATACCGAAACATATTATTTTTCATTCCAAACCTCCATCGAATTATTAGATCCGATCATTCCCCTCAATTCCTGACACAGATCGGGGTTGACCCTACGCACACGATGGCAGAATTGGGCGAACGCGAGTACTGACCACGTGGCCCATGGCAGATCCACGCGTACTGTACGAAACATGCTTGATGGCAGGTGGACCCGTGCTTAGCTCGTGACACCTTATTATCGTACAGAGCACGGCACAAATGGCACACATCTTGTTCTGGTCTCTGCATGGGTTTATCCTGACATCGTACCATCGGTCCTCGCTGGCGGCCGCGGGTGTTCTTCACGGATGGCGGACATCTCCTAGCCTCTCCACACGGCAAATCCGCGATCAGGCAGAGGTGTGCTGTGCATTTCGGATCGCTCGGGCCGTGTGGGGAATCGCGGAGCAGGCATTGATCAGCGATAATTGGGGGTGCCCTGGCGGGCAGGATGAGGTGGCGGGCAGGACGCACAACCCTCGGCCGGTCGCCGGGGCACGATCCAGGAGATCGGTACAAGGCAATTCAAGTCGCGGAGTTTAGTGCGGGGCGATTCACATCATGGGGCTCAGAACGAGAGGATTCCGCAGCTTGGAGTTATCTTGCCGGAAGTGAAGTGGAGCCGCTTGCGGTCATCACGGCCGGGACACACAGTGGACTGGGCCCAGAGCGGCCGATTCGGGTGACGACACCGCCTCAGGCAATCGCACACCGTCTCAGGCAATCGCACAATTGCACGAGCAATCGTGCAAGGTATTATGAGACCGTTAGCCTCATCTCCTCTCCTTTTTTCGTAAAAAAACCCCTCTCCTTTAAAATAGATCATCACCTGTGGACAAGTGATTCTCGGCACGCTTACAGGGGAATTCGCGCATTGCGTTCATCCAAGCCCATCCCTCGGAGCACTGCAGTTACAGCAGAGAATGGTAGGCTCTTGACAGAGAAGTCTGAAGTGAAGACCCGCTGGGCCGGTTACTCTGAGCGGTTGTACCAGGCTGATCCACCAGCTGTCGAGTTGGACGTCAAGGGTCTTAAAATCTCTGTTGCTGACCCTCCAATCAACTGTGGTCCACCTTCGCTTGTGGAAATACCAGCTGCGGTGAACCGGTTGAAATGGGGTAAAGCTCCAGGGATTTGTGGCATCCATGCTGAACTTCTCAAGGCTGGTGGAAATGCTGCACTCGTGTCGTTGCATGCAGTTTTGTGCTCTGCCTGGAACACAGGCATCATCCCAACTGATTGGAAGAGGGGCCTTGTTGTCCCTCTCTGGAAAGGGAAGGGTGATCGCCAAGACTGCAACAACTACCGAGGGATGACGCTGCTCTCAGTGCCGGGCAAGGTCTTTGCTCGGATAATTCTTGATAGGGTTCGCAACCATCGGCTTGAGCACCAGCGTCCAGAGCAGTCAGGCTTTACACCAAAGAGGTCAACGAGTGACCGTATCCTTGCTCTTCGGGTCCTCACCGAACGCAGATGAGAGTTTTGGCAGGGGCGGCTTGCAGCCTATGTTGATCTCTGTAAAGCGTTCGATTCAGTGAATCGGATTGCCCTCTGGAGGATTCTTGGTCTTCATGGGGTGCCACCAAAACTGATCGATCTGATGTCTGAACTCTACTCTGGTACTGAGAGTGCTGTGAAATGTGGTGGAACCATCTCTGACTTATTTCCAGTTGTTACTGGAGTTCATCAGGGGTGTGTACTGGCCTCCACACTTTTCAGCACTTGTATGGACTGGAATTGAGGGAGGATGTCGGAGAGATCAAGCTGCAGTGCATCGTTTGGGAATGTCAAGATCTCGGACCTTGGTTTCGCAGATGATGCAGTCATCTTTGCGGAGACTTTAGATATCCTTTTGGGGGCCCTCGAGGTGCTGAATGAGGAGTCGGAGCCGATGGGATTACGGGTTTCTTGGGTCAAAACTAAGATCCAGGCTTTCAATGACATCTTGCATGCTGCTGTCCTGTCTGTTTGTGTGAGGATGTTGAGGTCATGGAGAGATTCACTTACCTTGGCAGTGATATTCATGTCTCTCTGCTGGCTGTGAGTCAGAGGTCAATAGACGTCTGGGTCAGGCCTGGGGCGTCATGGATTCACTGGATCATGGGGTGTGGCGCTGCCGGTACCTGTGCGGGAGGACGAAAGTCCGAGTCTTCAGGTCCTTTGTGCTTCCAGTCTTGCTCTATGGATGCGAGACTTGGACTCTGACCAAGGATGTGACCAGCTCTCTTCAGAGAATCCTTGGCTATCGCTGGTCGGATTTTGTGTCCAACGACCGGTTGCTGAGAGAGACTCGGATGAGATTTGTTACCTGCATAGTCCGTGAGCGTCAGTTGCGGCTGTATGGACATGTGGCTCGTTTTCCTGACGCTGATCCTGCTCACCAGATTCTCTCAGCGAGGGAGTCTCGTGAGTGGAGGAGGCCAATGGGCCGACCACGTGCCTCGTGGTTGCAGCAGGTTGACCGGCATCTCAAGGAGATGGGGATGGGCCTGGCATCTGCCTGGGGGATGGCCAGACGGAGGCCCCTGGAGTACCGGTGGAAAGTGGACGCAGCGACGTGCTGTTCTGGCACATGCTCCCATACCCGACCTACCTTCCTGCGGATCTGGGGTTTGAGGCATGCCACGAGGTGAAGCACTTGTGTCCCTCCAGAACACCTGGTCCCGAGATGGCCGGGCACAGACAAGTCCATGCACCTGCAGGTTGCTGAGCAACCACGAATGCTGATTGGCATGGCCACTCCGGGTAGAGTTACACTAGTTCGTGTGATACCTTCTCTGTGGACAGCCTGCTAATTGGGGTGAGTGCCCTCAGCGCACACTCGGATTACTGCAGAGCATTACAGTGAGTGTGCGCTGGCTGACAAAGCCAATTATTGGGGTTGAACGGCCCATCTTACCTTACTTGCGCACTGCATCGGACCAATAAAGGAAAAGACAACCGAGACAGATTGGAAATAGCAACAAACAATTATTTATTACAAACACACAAGCAAGCAATCATTTAAAGGCAAGTATTTATAAGCAAGAAAGCAAAAGGCACAAGCAGATTTAATCATAACACATATTCTTCTTCAATCTTACAAAAAAAAAAGCAAAAAAAAAAACAAAAAAAAAAACGACCATCGCATACTCAGAAGCAAAGAATAAAACAATGACTTGATAATAAAATAAAAGTAATGAATGGAGAAAAGGAAAGCATTCTTTCCTGTTCACCCTTACCTCACACAAATATACTGGAGAATTTCAAAGAAAATTAATGGGGAAGACGGGCAGTGGCAATGGGGATACGCAGCCTCGTCCTTGAGGGGCCCAGACCCAGTCGGTGAGTCCTCTCTGGCGCCCCAGAAATGCAAGCAAAATGTGCGACTCACCCTCCTCTACCTCACATCCTTCCTCCTAAGACCCCCATCAATGAAGCTCCGTCATTCACCCTCCTCGTCCTTCGTGGCTGACGGGATTGAGAGGGCAGGGCGACGCTTGTGGAAGGAGTGTTCATTTTCCACAGAAGCTCGACACCAACTGCTCCTGAAGTTTTCCTTTCTTTTCCTTCAGACTGAGAAGGCTCGTGAGGGAAGGAACAAAAACGTGTGTCAGTCTTCTGCTCAGGTGAGCTTGTCCCGTTTGTTTCTCCTTTCTGCTTCCCTCAGCCTTATGCGTCAAACCCTCTCTTCTGCTTTCTGTCTTTGGCTTCTTGAATTTCTGCTTTCTGAGTCATCTGTTCAGGAGCATTCTTCGTCCCTGTTCGGCGAGCTCGTCGCCTCTCTTTTTGCTAATTCTTCACATCAGCTTTCTTTCCCTGCTCCCACAAGCCTTCTCCCCCTCCCATTGGTCCACAGCTGATGGGGGCGGGTGCATGACGTCACTTGTGGAAATTGCCACACCATTCTGAGGGAAGTTTCAATGAAGCCCCTGCCCCGCCCCTCACGCACCCAAAGCAAAGGCGAGAGCCCCCAGCCCCCACCTTCGCACAGAAAATGCCCAGTCACAATGTTTTATAATATACCATGCCAGCGAGAAGCGCCGCGCCTCGCACTAAGCATCACAAACATGCATGTAAAACGAGCATGCATGTGAGAGCACCCGATGGGTTACCAAGCAATGCATGGATGGAGGGAACACGGAAAGGAACCCCGCACGACCGAGAGATGACCAAATGGCCACGGGATTGAAGGTAAGACCAATTGGGTGAAGGAGGAACTGTTCAAAGAATGTTTGATGGAGGCAACATTATTGGTGGACCATTGAAACAGGCCGATGGGGTTATGGAGGGATGAGTGAAAGTAACAGAGGGATTGAACAGAACGATGGTGTGAAGGAAGAAAGTAACAGAAGGGGAGGGGAGAAGACATTACACAGGACAAACAGCCTAGTCAATGCATGCCCTGGAAAAAAGCCCTTTCACAAGGGACCAAGGACTATCAATGCAAAGACTAATGAAATAACTGATCCTCGGGTCACCTACATGTCCGTGTACATGCTCTACCCTTGGGGTAAGTTTTCCAAAACCGTAAATATATATGAAAAAAACACACACACGCACACGCACACGCACACGCAAACGCACACGCACACAGTCTCTTTCATTGCATCAGTAGTTATTCAGTTTTTTTAAACTTGGAGATTTCACTTTTTTTTTTTTAAACAAGAAAATACAGACAGCAGTTCAAACACAACCAGCCCTACCCAGAATGAACATCTAATAAAGCACAAACTCACCAATCAGTAAATTGCTTTGATTATCAGCAAATGCCAGCACCTGAGCTCTATACCAGGAGTCATCTTCTGTGAAGCAAGCCCATGTAAATGATCCCACAGAAGGCAAGAAAGAGATTTCCACTTTTCCTTTGTTGAGCTCCAAACTAGAAAACAGAGCCAAAAAAGAACCAAATTCATTAAAATAAAAAAACTGTCACCATGACCAATTTCAGCTTTAAAAGGAGCATGACCAAACACTGAGACCAGAGGGGCAAACTATGAATTAGTATCATTATAATTATTATTATTCTTACACTCGTAGTGAAAAAGCCAATCAAAAATGATGGGTTGGAATTATTTTATTCGATATATTCAAGGAGACTGGAAGATATGACATTCGTAGCAAGAAAAAGTGCTATTTTAAAACACTACCTGTACAAATGTGACCCCATTTTCTTTTTCTTCTGGGACGTTTCATATCGACAGTACAGCCTCGTGAGTGTGTTAAAGTCTGAAGCCTGAACCTAGTGTCAAGTGTGGTTCTATCTCTATTTATTAGACATCTTACAGACGTAAATGAATGGTCATTTTACTCTGCGCATGTCGCACATCAAGTGCAGCAAATTTCACCTCCCTGTGCCTTGAATTTATTGAAAGAAAACGCTTCTGTACACCACCCTTGAGGCCCAGTTGCAAGTCATCATCGACATATACATACATACATAATATGCATACTAAAAAAAAGGCAGTGTGTGTGTGTGAGTGTGTGTGTGTGTGTGAGTGTGTGAGTGTGTGAGTGTGTGAGTGTGTGTGAGTGTGTGAGTGTGTGTGCGCGCACGCACACTCTAATACTGCCAAACCATAAAACCTCGCAGCATGAAAGTATGCATACAAATAAAGGAAAACTCCAAAGAAGTACAAGAGTGAAAATTGGGTGTTTGGGATAATTAAAACACCCCTTTTGAAGATAATTAATGACATTATGTTATTACATCGTTCATCAGGCGATCCTCGGCCACATCGCTCTGTGGGTCTAAAGGCGTTTCCTGGGTAACCTTGCTGGGGTCTGAAGCAACCATGTTTTTTGGCCTGCTCAACCATGCTCTGACTTGGAACTGGCCGCAACAATTTCTTCACGATAAAGTATTTTTTTCTACTTTTCTCACTCATATCGAATGCCTGTTCATCATAGCTACGAATGGTTGTATACATCACTTTTGCAAGCACTATAGTTTTCAAATTAGGAGCTTGGAGCGATTTCATGTATTATATAATACCATTTTCCACGATCTACTCTCACAGACTAATTAAAGTATATCATCAAAATACTATTTCGGTTTTGAGGATCGGATATCATCTGAACTAAATAAGTGTTGAAATCTGTTGTGAAATCTGGTAATTTAAAGAAACCAGAGTTGGTGTCAAAGCCACCCAATGCTCACCTGTTTATACATTTATCGTTTTTAAAAGACTCGTCTCATAATTAATATTTTTTATAAAGCATTGCAGTGAAGTCAGATCCAAATAATTTTAAAGCAATATATGTATTTGTATATTATAATCAGTAACAAGAGCACAAGTGAGCACAATATCCACCCGAACAAGAAGGTATATACAGAATTGTGCTACTACATGGGAAACAGCATCCTGGTTGCCATGGCAACCACTTTAGATGACCAACGTATGTCGCGACACACCGTCTCCACAGTCTGTACCTATGTACCAAATATGAAACGTGAAAGTTGAAAACTTTGGGAGTTAGAGTGCGGACAGGAACGGATGGACGGATGACAGGTATCACATTCGTATAAAAAATAGTGGGGTAGATAAAAACATTAGAAAGGAAAAAAATAACTTGCACCAAAAACTTTAACATTTTCACGCTCACGCTCATGCCGGGGGTATCGCTATTTACAGGGTTCCCACTTATTTTGAGATGTCTTTTTTTAAGGACTTTTGAAAGGACTTTTAAGGGCTAAAATAACCCCTTTTAAAGGACCACATCCTAGAAATTCCAGGGGTAAATTGATGTGAGTCACCAAGACATTAACAAAGATAGGAAGTTTACAAAAAATCTATTTTAATAATGAACATACAGAACACAGCAGGAGCTTATTCAGTCAACAAGGCACAATGCACCACACAGCAAATTGGCAAATTCACTTCACAGTTACTGTAGAATCAGCCAGGAGCAGTCACAAGTTTCCAGATGGCAGCACTCTCAATGTTAATGTGTTGTTATGTTAAAATGTTATTGAAGGTGCTGCCACCTGCAAAGTTGCAGCAGCTCCTGACTGCTTCTACACTACAGAACAGTACATTTTGTAAGCTACATGTCATTGTAATATCCAATTAGGACATAGCAGGCAAGGATTTAGTGCTCTTCTCAATTTCTTTCTAGAACTTTGACTTCCCCCCGTTTTTGCTTGGCAGAGTGCCTGAGAGCATTTGATTTTACCAGAAGACTGTAGCTAGTTTTGCCACCTTTTGCCTCAGCCTCATCTGCCTATTTTTCTGACAATGTGGTCAGACCTTCTATGTCAGTTTCCAACACCTTCTTATTCTTTTTCAAACCATCCACTTCATCTTCAACCATTTTTCGTTTTCTTTGGATGGCTTCTTGCCCTTTCTTTCTTTTCTCTTCTTCAAGGTATTGATGGTATTTATGTCGAGAACTGGAGGCTGAGGATAGCAGTTCCTTTGTGATTTCAACTTTGAGCATTCCACCTACCAGTACAAAATAATCAATAATTATTCTGCCTCAGTGTCACAAGCATGCCTTCACCCAGGTTGTATTTCTCCATCTGTCTGATGAGGGAAAAACCCCTCGCAACAGATGCCTGACCATGGGAAACTAGCAACACTTTACGAACTACCCCCCACAACTTCTCAAACTTCTTGTTTTTACCCACACATTCAGAGAGTAACACATCTACCCTGTCATCTTCAACCTTGAAGTCCTTGAACCTAGACTTCAGTTCACACCCTGCAACATCCTGAAGTAATTATTTGTAACTCGCAACCAACATATCTACATTATCACCATCAACTCTGTCCAGTCACCAAATTTTCCAACAGGCATTTGAATTTGTACTTTGAGTGTTCTTGATCAGTCACCAAGCTGTTAGGGTTTTTTGGGTTGGCTGTCACCAACAGCCGCAAGTACAAATGGGTGCCTTTTCAGGAGAGAAATTCGGATCAGGAAAGCTTCACGCCCATTTTCCTCTGTCCAATGGGCGAGCGTCGGGCGGTGTGGCCCCGCCTGCAAGCGCGATGAATGTGGATTCTTTACGGGAGAGAAATTCGGATCAAAAGGCTTCACGCCCCTTTTCCTTCGTCCAATGGGTGAGCGTCGGGCGGTGTGGCCCCGCCTCCAAGTGCGATGAATGTGAATTCCTCTCAGGAAGGAATTTGGATCAAAAGAGGCTCACGCCCCTTTTTGCCACACCAATGGATGAACAGAGGGTGGCGTGGCTCCACCTCCAATCGCGTTTTGATCCTAAAATCTGCATACAGGCTCCTCCCCAGTCTATAAAAGACATGAGTTTGTGTGGAACTGAGAGTGGTACTGTGGGGGTCGCTTTTCTCGTCGTTGGTGTCGTCTCATCGCTGGTCGTTGATGTCGTCTCGTCGCTGGTCGTTGGTGTCGTCTCGTCGCTGGAATCGAGCCACCTTCGCTTTCACAAGCGACCAAGCCAGCCAGCCATTCCCCTCGCTCGACCCTGAGCATCAACAATCCCCCCCCCCCCCATCCACGCTGAGATAGTGCTGGTGGCCCCGTTCATTCCCCACCCTAACCATGGTGCTGACCAAACCGTGCTTGCGTGGAGCACGCCGGGGAGGGCTCACCGACCACGCCAGGGGCACGGGGTCGGGGCGCAGCTGCGCTGATATTGCGGCTTGCCCGCCATCGTGTCTCGAGGACGCGGGTAAGACCTTTTCGGTCTCGTGGACCTGGCCGCTCCTCCAGGTTCCGCGCACATTTGGTCCATGGACCCCGTCTACCTCCCTGCCTATGGGGAGGTCTTTCTTGTTTATTTTGAATGCATGATGTGGCGCCGAGTCCCGACAAGTATAATTGTTTAAGTGTCGTAAATAATTTTTGTCGGTCGTAGTGCTTTTGCTTTGGTTGCATTTTCCTTTTTGCTGCACATTGCATTACTGCCTTACGTGCTTGTCTGTGTGTGAAAATAAAGGTGCTTGCTTGTTGAACTGTTTCCCGTTTCGCTTCGTCCTTTCCTTTGTTGAAAGTTCAATTTTGCATCACGTAAGGGATTGATAGTGGGTTTAAAACACCCGATAAGTAATCTGAACCGTCGAGGTCGACGATAACTCCGCTCGGTTATCCCTGCAGCACGGAACGAGCCGCTTAAGCGGTTCGTGTCCGAAGTAGACCTGCGGCGAGGTACGATCGCCCGGTCGACCACTCGCGCAGGTACTTAGGTCGGTCGAATTTGGCGAGCAACCCTATCCTGCGTGGGGGGGCAATTGGCACAATCGTGGTGAGGTTAAACCCCCACCCGTGACTGGCTCCTGGCGGTAGTTCCAGGAGGGTCACGACAGAATTGTCCGTTCCGGTGGGTGACGCGTCGCGATTCGAGTTACGTGGCTGATCGCACGCCGGACAGGCCAAAATTCGTAACACTGGTGTCAGGAGTGGGATACAAACTCTCCCGTCTCTAGGCTAAATTCACGGGAATCGGACCAGGGGTGAGTGGAGCGACCCTCGATTTCTACCAAATTCGAGCGCATTAAATTTAATCTCTTACAAGAAATAAGATGGTATTTCAAGGCGAGCGGGTGCCGGGGGTATTAGATATGTGTGTTAATGTAAAATCCATGGCTCAGGACGAGATCACCATGCAGGAGAAACCCGTACCAGAAGGTTGGGAAAGGCATCAATGCCGTTCATCTGGTCAGTTTTTTTATTATAACCCCACCACTAAATGCAGTCAGTGGGAGTGGCCAGGGCAGGTGACAATGCGGCAGATTATGGAACTCGCGCAAAGCATGAACGACAAACTGGATTACGTGAATGCTGAAATGAAAGAAAGGAACAACGAAATGAAAACAAATACACAACAGATGGATGGCTTGAATAAAAAATGGATGGAAACGCACTCGAAGCGAAAAACCAAATGGAAGAAATGCGGCGAGTGGGGCAATGTCTGCAGGCAGGCATAATGGCGACGGCACGTGCTGGGGCGAACGAGCTGAGAGGGAGTGCAACGGCTGTCAGGCCTGCAATCGAGGCGTGAATGGACCGATTAATATGGGAGACATGTTGGGCGAGAGTCGTGACAGAGGAAGTGACGGTGACACAGAGGGAAAAATTAAACGGGGAGACCGAAACGTGTAAGACGAGACACGAGGTAACAAAGGCAATATAAAAATTAAAAGAAAGCCAGGAGGAGACAAAGGAGGGATTGAAGGTCGTAACGGTGGAATGTGAGAAAAGACTTCAAGACATGACGAAGAGAGTTGATAAGCTGGGACTGGAGGTAAAAACGGAGACAGAGGAACTGGGAAGACGGGTAGAAAACCACAAGGGCAAGCCGGAGGAACAGTTATAAGCCAAAGCAAGGTTGGAGTGTGTGGAGATGAGAAAGGAATTTGAAAAGAAAGCTTCTGAGTTGCAGAAACACGAAGACAAAGAAAGGGAAGTACAAAACGAGTTGAGGATGATGAGGGACGAACAACTGAAGCAGGATGGAGAAATCAGGCGATTGAAGGACACAACGAGATTGGAGAGGGAAGAACGAGAGGAACAGTGGGATAGAAAACAAAAGGAACATGAAGCCGAGGTTAACCAATTGGAAGAAAAGGCAAGGCTGGAGTGCGAGGAGATAGACAAAGAACAGCGAATGAAACACAAAAGGGAAATTAACCAAATTAAGAAAACCATGAAACTGGAGAAGGAAGGACAGGAGAGGAAACAAGGAAGAATCGTGAGAGAGCAGCGAATGAAACACAAAAAGGAGATTGACCAAATTAAGCAAACCACGAAACTGGAGAAGGAAGGACAGGAGAGAAAACAAGGAAGAGCAGTGAAGGAGCAGCGAATGAAACACAAAAGGGAGATTAACCAAATGAAGAAAACCACGAGATTGGAGAAGGAAGGACAGGAGAGGAAACAAGGAAGAGTAGTGAGAGAACAGCGAATGAAACACAGGAAGGAAATGAGCCAATTGAAAGCAACAATGAGATTGGAAAATGAAGAGCAGGAGGAACAGTGGGAGAGAAAACAAGAACTATACGGTCCTGACTGCACACATACCTAACGAGATAACTGGCTTTGGGACCTGAATGTTGAGTGCAAATGGTTTCCAGATTCATAAATGTGTATATGTATGTATGTATGTATGTATGTATGTATGTATGTATGTATAAATGTACATATATATATATATATTGTTACGGCTGTGAAAATTCGCAATACACCATAAAGGTTCCTTAGATTAGCTATGCCGGTAAGTGAATGTTCAGATAGGTCCCCACCGTTGTTGAAAGGGATTTCCTTCGTGTTCACCGGGCTGCGACCCTTTGAGATAGCCGTTTTTCTTTCTCTATCGTTATTTTGAGCCACCATTGCAACAAACTTCCACGCAAACAACAACTGCCACCAACTAAGCCACAACGCCCACCACGCTCACACCACCCCCACAACAATCACCACCATCTTCGCCACTACGCCCGCTTACGAACGCCATCCTCCACGGACCAGGGTAAGACGGTTTCCGCGTCGGAAACCGTCCGGGGATTGGCAGAACAAAAGCTCTTGTGAAGCCTGTGGGGTTTTTCCCACCTATTTTCCCCACGCTTGGTGTGAAGGGAAGGGGGAGGGCAGCTTGCTCCCGATTGGTGGATGCACGGCGTGAGGCGGTCGGGGTGAGGGAACGCCCCTTTTCGGAAACCTTCTCGAAGGGAGGCGGAGCCGAAAATGGGGAGGGGCGAAGGGCGGAGCCCCACGCTATACAAGGCGGACCGCACGCGGGGCTCGCGCTCTCTTAGTGGTCGAGGTCAAGTCCTTTTTTGTCTGGGTCGTCGACGTCATCCTCTGCGTCGGGGTCGTGCTGGATCACTCTCTCTCTTTGTCGTCAGGGTGGCCTTCGTCGTTATTTGTCGTCGCGGTCGAGTTCTCTCTCCCTCCCTCTCGTCTTGGCGTTGAGCGACCTGTCGGTGAAGGCGCGGGCCGGTGGCGAGTCCGGGTGACGCCTCGGAGAAGCAGACGGGAGGCGCAGCCCTGCCGGCTATGTGCCGGACCTGCGCGTCTGGCGAGGAGTGCCGGAGAGAGCTCGCCGACATTCGCACCACGAGGGTGCAGGTAACCATCGTCGGTCTCGTGGGCCCATTCGGTCATCCACGGCCCACGGCCATAAAGCTTTACGAACTCCATCTACCCCCTTGCCTATGAGGGGTTCTTTCCTTTTGCTTTAAATGAATGTTGTCGTGGCACCGTCTGTTAAGTAAAATTGTTAAGTGCTTGTAAATAATAATTATAATCGGTTGTATTGCTTTCTATTTGCCTTGCTTGTAAATTGCATGACTGCCCTTGCTTGTGTTGTGTGTGTAATACGTGTGCTCCATAATAAATGTCCTTGTGTGCAATGTATCCCTTTTGTCGCGTCCTCCTTTCACCACATTGAAAGTGCCATCTTGCATCGTGGAATGAGTAGTGGGATTTGAACGCCCGGTAAAGAGAATCGGAAGCGTCGAGGTCGGCGATAACACCGCTCGGTTATCCCTGTAGCACGGAACAAATCGCTTAAGCGGTTCGTGTCCTAAGCCGACCTGCGGCGTGGTGCAACCCCTCGGTAGGTTACCCGCGCGGGTATTTAGGTATATCGACATTCGGCGATTCACCCTATTTCACGCGGGTAGAATGCGGACTGGCTTATCTTGAGGTTAACCCCCCACCCGTGATTGGCTCCTGGCGGTAGTTCCAGGAGGGTCACGACTGAATTGTCCGTCCGGTGGGCGACGCGGCTGCCATTAGAGGTACGTGGCCGATCGCACACCAAGCGGGCCAGAATTCGTAACACTGGTGTCCGGGAGTGGGATTCAAATCCATCCCGCCTCCAACTAAATTCACGGGAATCTGTTGAGGGGTGAGTGGAGCGATCCTCGATTCCCACCAAACCACGAGCATTAAAATTATTTCCACGAAATAAGATGGCTTTTCAAGGCGAACGGGTGCCGGGTGGATTAGATATGTGTTATAATGTAGAATCCATGGCCCCGGGCGGTTCTTTGTACAATTTTAATCAATGGGGGAGCTCAACCCCATATTCTGAGCACGAACTTGGCCGGCAAACGGAGTCGCACAATGGCGGCGCGATCGCACCTCGGCGCAGGCGGCTATTTTTCGCGCAACGAACAGCACGACACGAGGCGAGTGCTTTCAGTCACCGCTTCAAACCATGTGGTCATGGCAGGCGAGGCAGGCGGACATTGGCGGGCTTTGGAAACAATTGGAGGAAGAATGGACAACCGAGCTCGAGAAGGAAAAATGGAAACACGATTTGGAATTAGAACAACTAAAGGGGGAAGTAAGAGCAGGCAATCAGGACAGAGAAAGCCTATAACTGAAGATAAAAAGAGGAGAGGAACATCTGGAGCAGAGGGAAGAAGAATGGTTGGAAAAGTCAAGACAGTTCGAAGAACTAAAGGGAAAAGTGAGGAAAATAGAGTTGAGTATCCATAAGTGGGAACAAGGGACGAGCGAGCTAAGCGAGAGAATGGAGGAGGAGCGAATTGGTAATTCCAGGGATAGAGAGAACTTGGAAGAGGAATGGAAAACGAAGCTGGAGGAGGAAAAACGGGAACACGATGGGGAATTGGAACAACTGAAGGAATAGGTAAGAGCAGGCAATCAAGAAAGAGAAAGCCTAGAGTGGAAGATAAAAAGAGGAGAGGAACATGTGGAGGAAAGGACGAAGGAATTGCTGGAAAAGTCAGAACAGTTCGAAGACCTGCAGGGAAAAATGAGGGAGGAAGGAGAAAGGAAAACAAAGATAGAAAAGGAAAAACGCAAACAAGATGGGGAATTGGTGCTGCTGGAGCAAGAGGTAAGGGCAGGCCTGATTAAAAGAAGAGCCCTGGAAGGGGAGATAGATATAGGAAAGAAATATTAGGAAGACCTAAAGGAATCGAGGGAGAATACGCAAGAGGTGAGAAGATGAGAAAGATGATGGACGAATTGAGGAAGAGAATAGATGAAATGGGGGAAGAAGCATGCAAATTGAGAGAGGAATCATGGGAAAAAACTTCTGAGATACTGAAACACGAAACCAAAGAGAGAGGATTACAAAACGAACTGAGGATGTTAAGAGAAGAAGGAAAGAGAATGGAGAATGAAATGTTAGGGAACCACACTGTGCAGATCAAACAGTTAAAAGCCAAAGCAGGGTTGGAGTGTGCGGAGATGAGAAAGGAGGTAGAGAAAAAAGCTTCTGAGTTACTGAAACACCAAAACAAAGAAACGGGATTACAAAACGAACTGAAGATCTTGAGTGAAGAAAGAACGAAAACGGAGAATGAAGCGTTAAGGAACCACACTGTACAGATCAAACAGCTGGAAGCGAAGGTCAGATGAAAGAATGAGGAACAAGAAAGAGTACTGAAAGAACAAGGAATAAAACAGGAGAAGGAAATCAGCCAATTGAAGGAAATAAAGAGATTGCAGAATGAGGAACAAGAAAGAGTACACAAAGAACAAGGAATGAGACAGGAGAAGGAAATTAGCCAATTGAAGGAAATAACGAGATTGCAGAATGAGGAACAAGAAACACAGTGGAAAAAAAGCAAAAAGAGTATGAATTTGAAACTGAACAACAAAAGGAAAAAACAAGGTTGGAGTACGAGGAGATTGTGACAGAAGAATGAATGAAACAGGAAAGGGAGATCAACAAAATGAAAGAAACAATGAGATTGGAGACTGAAAAGAATGAGGAACAGTGGGAGAGAAAACAAAAACTATACGAGTTTGAAATTAACCAGCAAAATTTGAGTCCACAGAGATGGAAAAACTCCGGAAAGAGAACGAACAACTCAAAAAGCTCAGAGAGGAAGAACAACTCAAAAGGAGCCAGGAAGTAGAATGGCACAATAAGGTGGGATGTGTGACAGCACCACAAGGAGCAATGTTAGTGGTGCAGGACTTGATTGACACCACTCCTCGGATGAAAGAACAATTAGGGCAAACTCTGATAAAGGAGACACAAATAAAAATGGAGACGATGGAAATAACAGAAACGACGAAGGAAAAGGAAGTATTGCCAGAGACACGGGAGATAGTCCGAGTCGAGACTGAATTGAATAGACACAAAGAGACAACAGAAATAAAATGTAGACTCGGGAGATAGAAAAATTAGAGGAGAGACTACACAATAAGGAAAAAACTAAAGACGAGCACACACACACGGAGGTAGTGGAGGATAATGGGGGCGAGCTCGCGGAGTGTCCCGAGACCCGGTACGAGCAGCTGGATATCCTCCTCCAGGAACGAGGGGAGGGAATATGCCCCCTTGAAGCAGTTCACGACCAGGTGGGTCCGGTCGAGCTTCGCGGAGTTGAGGGGGCGAGTGCTGTTGACGGGTGCACGGAGAGCTTGGGGGCATAGAGGCCTCAGAACCCCTTGTAATGGCACAAATCCCCAGCGTGATTGTTTCTGTGTGTGTGTTTACAAATGTGGCGAAATGCGTGCTGAAAAACGCGCATGGCGTGGGTGAAAGGCGTTGTGTGAAAGGGACCGCGTGTGTGAGTAATAGGGTGTGCGTGGTTGCGAGTGAGCCAAGGTGCGGGCCTCCCAGCACGCCGTGTGTGGATGAGGCACTGTGTGTGAATGGAACCACGTGTGCGAGGGAAATGGCATGCGTGAGTGAACGGCCGAGTGTGAGAGGGACCGTGTGTGTGAGGTCGCTGTATGTGAGGAAGATGGCGGCTGGCATGAGGGAGCACGCAGCCGCATCTCCGAGAGTGAGTGTAATGGTGAGGTGTGTGAGTCTCGTGACACGCGGGAGTTTGAGCGTGTGGAGGGAATGGAGACGACGACAGTGACAGAAAAGGGAGAGAGGCCGTGTTGTGGCCGTAGCTGGATTGGGGACCGCGCCGGATTTACCCAGCGGCGAGCGCGAGGTTCGTGCCATACAGCACACAAGGCCGCCACGTGCGCGCTTGCGGGAGTGAAACCCGATCCGTAAACGCCAGCGGTGGATGTTGCCGATCTCGCAGATGGACAAAAGGTAGGCTGGATTACGGATTTGGACCGGATGGGTTCTCCACACGAGCGTGTTTGTGTGAAGCTCTGACAGGCAGAGCACATGTGTTCGTGTGGGAAACCCCACGAAACGCGAGGCTTGTTTTTTTATGCGCAGGGTGACGTCATGGCTGCACGTGTGGTTGGAATCCGGCAGGAGGGTGAATCCCTGTCGGATGGTGCTGTCCAGGAGGGACGAGGTACACGGTGCACGAACAGCTGCCATGACGTCACGTAAAAGAGCGCAGGTTGCGAGTTGCCGCGCAAGGAAGGAAAAAAAAAAAGCAAGCCACGCTTCGGGTGAATATGATTCCCGGGCAAGGGGTGGAAGACCCCCCTGCCTGGGCACAGGACACAACTAGTCAGGGGGAAGGGTTAGCTTAGTTAGACCAGCTCCATGGGGCAGGCATAAGTCCTCATGGGGCCCGTGGAATGGGTTAGGTAGAGGGATTTAGATGAGATTTAGGAAGGGAAATGGAAAATGATTTGGAGATAGTGACAGACTTTGGATGTGTAGAGGGGACGTAGCTTAGCTACGTAGTGTTAAAAGGAACGTGCTGTAGTGTAAGGGACGACGTGGGAGCACGAGGTAGTTAGGGGAAGTAGTGAGCAGGATGGCAGAGATCAGCGATGGGTGTGTTGAAGAGTTGTGAGGTGGAAACATGTTGAGTGAGTGAGGCCAGCGGTTCTGAGTGCATGGAGTGATTGTGGAATGCATGGTGCGATGAGTGGAATGCATGGTGCAAGGGGGAGGAGTGACTCCCGTCCAAGGGACCCCGGGGTCAGTGTATAGTGAGTTAGGGGGTTAGTCAAATTGAAAAATGGAGGTCGTTTTGTTTGATACCCATTTGGAGGGGTGCAGGAGCCCTGTTGACGGGCTGGGAACGTGGCTGCGAACGGTGAGTATCGCTGAGTGGGTACCCCAGGCACCGGGCTAGTCGGCCGCGGTAGGCCAAGGGTCCATGGGAGGCCGGGATAGTGTAGTGGGCACGCGTGGCCCACATGATGCGGGGTCCGTGGCGCCAAATGCCACGGGGGCAGTGTACTGGGCATGGGCGACCCTCGCAAAGGGACCCGGGGCGCCAACACGCCACGTGGGAATCGATGGGGAGTAGCCGAGGAGGGCACTCCCCAGTTTTTAGGGAGCTGGTAGGCTCGGAGGCAGTGTAGTGCCTGGGGGTGCCATTGTGGGGGAATCGGCAGAGGGTAGTTCCTGCCAAGGGAGCCACGCGTCCCAGCCATGAGATCGTGTGAGGGCACGGGAAGAAAAGTTGGGGGGGGGGCATGGCCCGAAATTTGAGAGGAGACCAACACAGGCGACGGGAATCTTGGTTGCTCGAACCGATAGTTTAAGTGAGATGCGCTTTGGAAAGCCCCGGGGTAGTTAACAGGTAAATGATTCGGGTCGATTAGGAAGTGTATCCCTCCGCACCATCCATCCCTTCGCTCTCGTTGTGGGCCGCTGGACCCACCTTGTGTAAAGATCGCTAAAGTCTGAGGAGGCCATTCTGAGGCTTGAATTGGGCATCGACACAGGACGGTAGCTCTCCTTTATTCCCCTCCGGGAAGTCGACAGTAGGGTAGGTCCGAGCCCGCCTTCCGAGTGGCCAGCAACCCCGCACTCCCTCCACCAACCTTCATCTGCCGGCTGTTTGCTACAGCGGCCTTGCCATGCCTTGCCTGCCTGCCTTTGCCTTGGTCCCATGCCTGCTGCCCTCGTTCATTTTGCCCCGTTCTGTTTTGCATCCCCCCCCCCCCCCCCGTTCATTATCATGTGTGCCAGGATCATTGCGTAAGCCGCAAGGACTGCCCTGTAGGCAGCTGCAACACAGGACTGCACTGGTGGCCCGTGCACCGGTTGTGACTCTTGCTCTTTTCTCCACAGAGTCCATAGATCCTGAGCCATGGTTTAGTGTAAAATTTGTAAGGATAAGTTGTACTTGTAAATGTGTTTTGCGCCCTCGGCAGGTGAGTCTTAGCGCTGGCAATTTATTTAAGTCGTCTGTATGAGTGGGTTTGTTTAGTTAGTTACTCAGCCCGTAGGTTATTTATTTTGAGGACACGAATCCAGGGTCCATGGGAGGCCGGGATAGTGTAGTGGGCACGCGTGGCCCACATGATGCGGGGTCCGTGGCGCCAAATGCCACGGGGGCAGTGTACTGGGCATGGGCGACCCTCGCAAAGGGACCCGGGGCGCCAACACGCCAGTAGGGTAGGTCCGAGGTAGGTCTCGGACCTACAGTAGGGTAGGTCCGAGCCCGCCTTCCGAGTGGCCAGCAACCCCGCACTCCCTCCACCAACCTTCATCTGCCGGCTGTTTGCTACAGCGGCCTTGCCATGCCTTGCCTGCCTGCCTTTGCCTTGGTCCCATGCCTGCTGCCCTCGTTCATTTTGCCCCGTTCTGTTTTGCATCCCCCCCCCCCCCCCGTTCATTATCATGTGTGCCAGGATCATTGCGTAAGCCGCAAGGACTGCCCTGTAGGCAGCTGCAACACAGGACTGCACTGGTGGCCCGTGCACCGGTTGTGACTCTTGCTCTTTTCTCCACAGAGTCCATAGATCCTGAGCCATGGTTTAGTGTAAAATTTGTAAGGATAAGTTGCACTTGTAAATGTGTTTTGCGCCCTCGGCAGGTGAGTCTTAGCGCTGGCAATTTATTTAAGTCGTCTGTATGAGTGGGTTTGTTTGGTTAGTTACTCAGCCCGTAGGTTATTTATTTTGAGGACACGAATCCACTGAATGTCACACTCAGGGATCCGAAGGTAAAACATATTAGGGGAGAATTACACATGATGGTACACGAAAATTTAACGACTCGGGACGAGTGTGTAAAAAAGGGAGGGGGTAGGGTTACGGCTGTGGAATTTCGCAATACACCATAAAGGTTCCTTAGATTAGCTATGCCGGTAAGTGAGTGTTTAGATAGGTCCCCACCGTTGTTTAAAGGGATTTCCTTCGTGTTCACCGGGCTGCGACCCTTTGAGATAGCCGTTTTTCTTTGTCGTTATTTTGAGCCACCATTGCAACAAACCCCCACGCAAACAACAACCGCCAGCAACTACGCCACAATGCCCACCACGCTCACACCACCCCCACAACAATCACCACCATCTTTGCCACTATGCCCGCTTAGGAACGCCATGGTAAGACGGTTTCCGCGTCGAAAACCGTCCGAGAACGATTGGCAGATCAAAAGCTCTTGTGAAGCCTGTGGGGTTTTTTCCCGCCTATTTTCCCCGCGCTTGATGTGAAGCGAAGGGGGAGGGCAGCTCGCTGCCGATTAGTGGATACATGGCGTGAGGCGGTCGGGGTGAGGGAACGCCCCTTTTCGGGAACCTTCTCGAAGGGAGGAGGAGCCGAAAACGGGGAGGAGCGAAGGGCGGAGCCCCGCGCTATATAAGGTGGACCGCATGCGGGGCTCGCGCTCTCTTGGTGGTCAAGGTCAAGTCCTTTTTTGTCTGGGTCGTCGACGTCATCCTCTCCGTCGGGGTCGTGCTGGATCACTCTCTCTCTTTGTCGTCGGGGTGGCCTTCGTCGTTCTTTGTCATCGAGTTCTCTCTCCCTCCCTATCGTCTTGGCGTTGAGCGACCTGTCGGTGAAGGCGCGGGGCGGTGGCGAGTCCGGGCGACGCCTCGGAGACGCAAACGGGAGGTGCAGCCCTGCAGGCTGTGTGCCGGACCTGCGCGTCTGGCGAGGAGTGCCGGAGAGAGCTCACCGACCGTCGCACCATGAGGGTGCAGGTAACCAGTGTCGGTCTCGTGGGCCCATTTGGTCATCCACGGCCCACGGCCATAAAAGGTTTACGAACCCCGTCTACCCCTTGCCTGTGAGGGGGTCTTTCCTTTTGCTTTGAATGAAAGTTGTCGTCGCGCCGTCTATTAAGTAAAACTGTTAAGTGCTTGTAAATAATAATTATAGTCGGTTGTATTGCTTCACTATTTGCCTTGCTTGTAAATTGCATGACTGCCCTTGCTTGTGTTGTGTGTGTAATACATGTGCTCCATCATAAATGTCCTTGTGTGCAACGTATTCCGTTCGTCGCGTCCTCCTTTCACCACATTGAAAGTGCCATCTTGCATCGTGGAATGAGTAGTGGGTTTTGAACGCCCGGTAAAGAGAATCGGAACCGTCGAGCTCGGCGATAATACTGCTCGGTTATCCCTGTAGCACGGAACGAATCGCTTAAGCGGTTCGTGTCCTAAGCCGACCTGTGGCGTGGTGCAACCCCTCGGTAGGTTACCCGCGCGGGTATTTAGGTATATAGACATTCGGCGATTCACCCTTTTTCGCGCGGGTAGAATGCGGACTGGGTTGTGGTGACGTTAAACCCCCACCCGTGACTGGCTCCTGGCAGTAGTTCCAGGAGGGTCACGACTGAATTGTCCGTCCGGTGGGTGACGCGGCTGCTATTAGAGGTACGCGGCCGATCGCACGCCACGCGGGCCAGAATTCTGGCCAGAAACCAGAAGCGGTCAAGGTCATATTGTTGCGAATTCGTGCCCGCCGGCGTGCGATCGGCCATGTAACTCGAATCGCGACACGTCGCACACCGGACGGAAAATTCAGTCGTGACCCTCCAGGAACTACCGCCCGGAGCAAGTCACGGGTGGGGGTTTAACCTCACCACGATCGTGCCAATTGCCCACCCGCGCAGGATAGGGTTGCTCGCCAAATTCGACCGACCTAAGTACCTGCGCGAGTGGTCGACCGGGCGATCGTACCACGCCACAGGCCGACTCCGGACACGAACCGCTTAAGCGGTTCGTTCCATATTACAGGGATAACCGAGCGGAGTTATCGTCGGCCTTGACGGTTCCAATTAATTACCGGGCGTTTTAAACCCACTATCAATCCCTTACGTGATGCAAGATGGAGATTCAATGAAAGGAAAAGACGAAGCGAAACGGGAAAACAGTTCACACAATGCACTTTATTTACGCACACACACACACACAGCCAAGCATGTATATGCAGCCATACAGTCAAAATGCAACAAAAGCAAGGAAAGAGTTAAAACCGAATTAAAGGGAATTATTTACACATGGCAACACTTACACAGTTTCGCCTTCACAGACTGGCGCCACCCACAGACATTGACACAAAACCCCAAAAGAAAAGGAAGTCGCGACTTCCCTGGGCGCGTCGTCCCCTCCTCCCACAACCGTCGGCGTGGTCGCGCCTGGCCCCGACTCCTCTCGTGGTCTGCGAGCTCGTGCCACGCATCCCGTCCGTGCCTCTGTGGACAGGCCGCCCGCCAAACCGTGAGCACAGGACGAGAACGAGCCAAGACCCAGCCTCCACAGCTGCCAGAGCAGATGAGTGCAGAGGAAGAGGAAGAGCCAGCAAGGAAGAAGGAACGCGAAGCCAGGACCAGGACGAGAGAAGAGGGAGTGAGATTCACGAGGAAGCGAAGAAGGAAAAAGAAGTAGCCCCAGAAGACGCGAACCCTCCTCGTCCGTTCCTTTTCTAGCGCGGGGCCCCCACCTTCGCTCCGCCCCGTTTCTTGGCTCCACCTTTCTTCGAGGCGTTTCCAGACAGCTCTCGAAGGGGGGGCGTGCCCCCACTCCGACCGCCTCACGCCATGCATCCACCAATCGGGAACGAGCTGCCCCACCCCAACCCTTCACACCCAACGAGGTGGGGGGGATTCAGGCGGGAGCATCAGGCGGGGAAAAATGGTGGGAAAACCCACGCGCCATTGTGGCCTTTCACGGGGCCTTCGTTTGAAGTCTTCAGACGGTCCAAAATAACGATAGAACACAAAAAACGGCAAACTCAAAGAATCGCAGCAGGATAAATCACATATATTTCCTCTATACAACGGGTTTGGGCTAACTACACATGAACTTACCGAGATATCTAACCTGAGGACTCTTTATGGTGTAATGCGAATTTCAACAACCGTAACACTAGCCCCTCCCCTTTTTACAGACTCGTCCCGAGTCGTCAAATTGTCGCGTGCCATCATGTGTAGTTCTCCCGTAATACGTTTTATCTTCGGATCCCCGAGTGCTACATTCATGGGATTAGTGTCCCCAAAATAAATAACCTACGGGCTGAGTAACTAACTAAACAAACCCACTCATACAGACTACTAAAATAAAATTGCTGGCGCGAGACAGACATGCCGGGGACACACTCATATTTACAGTACATCTTAACAACTTAACCTTACAAATCTTACACTAAACCATGGCCCAGGATCAATGGACTCTGCAGGCAGAAAAACAAAAGTCAACCGGTGCACGGGCCGCCAATGCAGGCCCGTGTTGTAGCTGCCAACAGGACAGTCCTTGCAACTCGTGTGACGATCCCGACGCACATGGTAATGTACAGGGGGGGGGCATATCAAAACAGAACGGGGCAAAATGTACGAGGGCAGCAGGCATGGCATGGAAAAACAGGGCCGCTGTCGCAAACACAGCCGGCAGTGAAGTGACTGGCACAGGCCTTGAAGCAACACAGCTGCTGACGATCCGGCCGATACAGTCCTCGCAGCAAAACAGCCAGCCGATGAAGTGGGCCAGGCTTTACCTTGCAGTGGAGGTTGGTGGAGGGAGTGCGGTGGTGCTGGCCACTCGGAAGGCGGGCTCGGACCTACCTACTGTCTCCCTCCCAACCTATCGCCTTTGTTTGTCACTGTCCCTACCCACTCCCTTAATTTGTAAAAAAACAATTTAGCCCCAGCTTATTATTATTATTATTATTATTTTCATTTCTATACCTCCCACTATAAATCGTCCCCGAACCCCCTTTACTGTCCTTGTTCGGCTAACCTATCGTCCCCACGCCTATTCCCAACCCCTACGTTTCCTTCCTGGAGGGGAATGAGGGAGAGCTAGGGTCCTGTGCCGAGGCCCAACTCAAGCCTCAGGATGGCCTCCTCAGACTTCAGCGATCTTTACCCAAAGTGGGTCCAGCGGCCCACAACAAGGGCGAAGGGATGGATGGTGCGGAGGGGTACACTTCCTAATCTACCCTAACCATGATCACTTAAACTACCCCGGGGTTTTCAACAAGCGCCTCTCGCTTCATCTACTGGTTCTATCAACCCAGATTCCCGTTGCCTGTGTTGGTGTCCTCACAATTTCGGGCCATGCCCCCCAATTTTCTGCACGTGCCCTCACACTGTTTCATGGCTGGGAGGCGTGGCTCTCTTGGCAGGCACTACCCTCTGCGGATTCTCCAGCTATGGCACCCCCGGGCACTACACTGCCTCCGAGCCTACCAGCTCCCTAAACACCGGCGAGTGCCCTCCATGGCGACTCCCCTGAAACGCTCACGTGGCAGGCTGGCTTCCGGGGCCCCTTTCCGAGGGTCACCCGTGCCCACAACACTGCCCCACGCGGCTAATGGTGGCCCGGGCCCCCGCATCATGCGGGCGTACCCGTGCCCACTACACTATCCCGGCCCCCCATGGGCCCTTGGCCGACTAGCCCGGTGCCCGGGGTACCCACTCAGCGATACTCACCTTTCGCAGCCACGCTCCCAGCCCGTCAACAGGGCTCCTGCACCCCTCCAAAACAGGTTTCGAGCCGACACTCCCACCAACAGCACTCCATTTTTCAATTTCGCTAACCTACTAACTCACTCTACACTGACCCCGGGGTCCCTTAGGCGGGAATCAGTCCTCCGCCCAATCACTCATCGCACCATGCATTCCACAATCACTCCATTCACTCAGACCCGTTGGCCTCACTCACTCAACATGCACTCACCTCACAACTTTTCTCAACTCGCACATCGCTGAATCCTGCCGTCCTGCTCACTACATCCCCTTACTACCTCGTGCTCCCACGTCGTCCCTTACAATATAGCACGTTCC
>NC_140963.1:16170025-16190025 GCF_056783735.1 Eptatretus burgeri
CCTGAATCACGTGGTGTAATTTGACATTGACATTGGTATTTGACATTGGTAGCTCCTTCCGTTATCGAGTTATAGTGCCTACAAACAAACAAACAAACACACAAACAAAAACGGAAGTCATCAATATACTTACGAAATCTTTAGATTTCGAAAGTAACAAACACACAAACAAACAGAAACGGAAGTGATCAATATACTTACGAAATATTTAGATTTAGTAAGTAACAAGCAGTCATAGACTGGTACTTATGAAATCGTCAACTTGACCTCTGACCTTGTCTAATAAAAGCTGTCTCTGGAGAAGTTAACGACGCAAACCAGAAGTTTCTACGATGATTCTGTACAAAACAATGAAAAATCGAATGTTTGACCTCAGTGACCTTGACCTTTGACCGATTTTGACCAAAATCTAATCAGCGCTCGCCATCACCCTCCTGAATCACGTGGTGTAATTTGACATTGGTAGCTTCTCCCGTTCTCGAGTTATCGTGCCTACAAACAAACAAACAAACAGAAAGGGGTGAAAACAGTAACCTCCGATCTTCGATGGCGGAGGTTAATAAGCTCTCTTGAACAACTGTACAGGTGATTTAAAAACCATCCCTTGGAATATTCATTACAAACTAACTGCAGTTGGAAGCTGTTCAGCGCTCAGTGATGACCCTGAAGAGAGCCCTCGGCACAAAACATTGAGAACAGAAAACTTCACAGCTTGGTCCATGAATCGTGACCCCTGACTGAAATGAAGGTGGATGAGCCCACCCTGGGAGGACTCCATTCCACATTCTGAAACCCACATATGTAGATACCAATCAACGACGTACGCACGCATGCATGCACACACACCTGGTCCGTCTCTGTTTCACCTCCTGATGAACCCCACCGACACGTGGAGATAGCAGGAAACAGCAATTCCCACATGTGTGTATGTGAGCGCACACACGCATACACACACACCTGATTGGTATCTGTTTCACCTCCTGACACCCACCCAGGTGTCAGGTCAGGCCAGATTATATCGATGACTTGCTACAGGTATCATGTAAACCTGTTCCATGGTCAGGTTGTCAGCGACAAAACAGTCTCCCCCATGAGGTTTTTTGGTGAGGAGGGTGTTTGAATATGGACACCCAGCAGAATCATAAACAAAACCTCTCAAAGGGCGGAGGAGCTCCTTGTGAGCCAACGGCCATCCATATCTAGTGCCCATCTGTGTCTGCGGACATCCCCCTGCAGTTGGGTTACTTCTGATTAGGTTGGTGGCAGGATTTGCACGCCGGCCACTGCAAAAACCCTTCATTCCGCAAAACACAAAAACGCAAATAAATCTGAAAACTCACTCCGTGGGAGTACCTCCTGTGCAGCTTCCCTTCGCAGGGCAGCTCGCCAGATGACGGGAATGGGGCAAAGCCTTCGGGACCCCAATCTTTGATGATAGGAGGGAAACCACGGGGAAGCATTCCGGGGTCAGATTGCAGGAGAGTGTGTCGAGTGGTGCTGAGGTGTCGTCCACCAGACGGCGGTCTCCTTGGGTTAACCTGAGGCGGTCCCTTTGGGTGGGTGCCTGGAATGTCCTATCCCAAAGAGAGGATGATCACCTGAGCTCAAGCGTTTGGACATCGGTATTGCAGCACTCTCTGAGGTTCGGAGACCAGATTGCGGTGAGATCATGGTGGGTGTTTACACTAACTATTGGTCTGGTCGCTCTGATGGTTACCATTCCCAAGGAGTTGCTGTCGCTGTGTCCAATAAGCTGACTCCAATGATAATTGAGGTAACACCCATCAACGAGCGTATGAGACTAAGGATTCATCACTCCTGAGGTGTCATTTCCCTGGTCTCTGTTTATGTTCCGAATGAGGCGAGTGATCTCACCGTGAAGGATGCATTCTACACCACACTCGAGTCTGTGGTTGGTCAGTGCCCCAGACGAGATACACTTCTAGTCTTGGGGGATTTCAATGCATCGACTGGAACTGAAAGGGATGGTTATGAGACGTGTGTTGGTCCCCATGGGTCAGGAACTATGAACTAGAATAGCACTAAGTTCCTTGACTTTGCAAGAAGTCATGGACTTAGGGTGGCCGGTTCATGGTTTCAGCACCAACAAGCTCATCGCTGAACTTGGAATTCCAATGATGGCGGTGTGGCAAAGGAGATTGACCATGTCCTCATTGATGGTTTTTGCAGGGTTTACCGGAGTGCTCAGTTCCTCAATACTCACCACCGGCTTGTTGTAGCAACTCTGAAGTTGCACCTTAAATCCAGGAGAATGGTACCATCCCAGCCTCGGCTGGATGTTGGCAAGCTCAAGGATGAGAGGGTAGCTCAGGAGTTTGCAAACAGGCTGAGTAGAGATTTGAGGAGTCTGGGTGCTTTGGGAGGTCCTGAAGAGTTGTGGAGTGCCTTCAAGACCACCATCCTTGATGTTGCCGGTGGATGTCTTAGAACTCACCGTAGGGCAAAGAAGAATTTTGTCTCTCAAGGGACACTGGATACCATTGACCAGATACGCAGGGCCAGGCTGAATGGCAGAGCTGAGCTGTTCAGGGAGCTGAGACGTAAAACTGTACGTGCGCCAAGGGTGGACAAGGAAGTCTATGTGCAAGGAATCTGTGAGGGGGTAGAGCATCACCTGTGGTCAAGGGATTCTCGTCCTGCTTATAAGGGACTTCGCCCATTGCGTTCATCCAAGCCCATCCCTCGATGTACTGCAGTTAGAGCAGAGGGTGGTAGGCTCTTGACTGAGGAGTCCGAAGTGAAGGCCCACTGGGCCGGTTACTTTGAGCGGTTGTACCAGGCTGATCCACCAGCTGTCAAGTTCGACGTCAGGAGTGTTACAATCCCTGTTGCCGACCCTCCAATCAACTGTGGTCCACCTTCGATGGTGGAAACAGGCTGCGGTGAACCGGTTGAAATGGGGTAAAGCTCCAGGGATCTGTGGCATCCATGATGAACTTCTCAACGCTGGTGCACTTGTGTCGTTGCATGCAGTTCTGTGCTCTGCTTGGAACAGGCATCATCCCAACTGACTGCAAGAGGGGCGTTGTTGTCCCTCTCTGGAAAGGGAAGGGTGATCGCCAAGGCTGCGACAACCACCGAGGGGTGACGCTGCTCTCAGTGCCGAGTAAGGTCTTTGCTCGGATAATTCTTGATAGGGTTTGCCACTCTCTGCTTGAGCACCAGCGTCCAGAGCAGTCAGGCTTTACACCAAAGAGGTCAACAATTGACCGTATCCTTGCTCTTCGGGTCCTCACCAAAGGCAGACGAGTTTCGGCAGGGGCTGCTTGCAGCCTATGTTGATCTCTGAAAAGCGTTCGATTCAGTGAATCGGGATGCCCTCTGGAGGATTCTTGGTCTTCGTGGGGTGCCACCAAAACTGATTGATCTGATGTCTGAACTCTACTCTGGTACTGAGAGTGCTGTGAGATGTGGTGGTACCATCTCTGACTTATTTCCAGTTGTTACTGGAGTTTGTCAGGGGTGTGTACTGGCCCCCACACTTTTCAGCACTTTTATGGACTGGATTCTCGGGAGGATGTCGGAGAGATCAATCTGCGGTGCATCGTTTGGGAATGTCAAAATCTCTGACCTTGATTTCGCAGATGATGCAGTCATCTTTGTGGAGACTTAGATATCCTTTTGTGGGCCCTGAAGGTGCTGAATGAGGAGTCTGAGCCACTGGGATTACGGGTTTCCTGGGTGAAAACTAAGATCCAGGCTTTCAATGACATCTTGTATGCTGCTGTCCTGTTTGTGTCTGTTTGTGGTGAGGATGTTGAGGTCGTGGAGAGATTCACTTACCTTGGCAGTGATATTCATGTCTCTGCCGGCTGCGAGTCAGAGGTCAATAGACGTCTGGGTCGGGCCTGGGGAGTCATGGATTCACTGGATAATGGGGTGTGGCGCTGCCGGTACCTGTGCGGGAGGACGAAAGTCTGAGTCTTCAGGTCCTTGGTGCTTCCAGTGTTGCTCTGTGGATGCGAGACTTGGACTCTGACCAAGGATCTGAGACGGAGACTTCATTCCTTTGGTACCAGGTCTCTGGAGAATCCTTGGCTGTCGGTGGTCGGACTTTGTGTCCAACAAGCGGTTGCTGAGAGACTCAAATGAGATTTGTTGCCTGCATAGTCCGTGAGCCTCAGCTGCGGCTGTATGGACATGTGGCTCGTTTTCCTGACGCTGATCCTGCTCACCAGATTCTCTCAGCGAGGGAGTCTCGTGAGTGGAGGAGGCCAATGGGCCGACCACGTGCCTCGTGGTTGCAGCAGGTTTATCGGCATCTCAAGGAGATGTGGATGGGCCAGGCATCTGCCTAGGGGTGGCCAGACGGAGGCCCCTGGAGCACCGGCAGAAAGTGGACGCAGCGACACGCTGCTCTGGCACATGCTCCCATACCTGACCTGATCCATCCACCGCACGTGGAGATCACACACTCACAACACATGGGAAATGCTTTTGACTTTTGGCCTTTGGCCTTTTAGAAAGAAAATTGCATTTACATTTTTGATTTCCCCACGTGTGTATATATATCCTCGAAAAAGCAACAACACATCAAATGTTGTATCATCCAATTGTTTCTACCGTGAAAACGTATAGTAAATGAAAGAGATGTCATTATGATAATTTACTTCGGCAACATGAAAACAGTTTACTTCATCAGACTCATTTTCAATAATATATCAATCTTACACATACTTGAAAGTTCTATATTTCACACAGCATCATGCAAACTTACTCACATTAAGAGCAACATACATCGTTTGAAAATATGTGGACAAAGATGTATCATGTCCTTGGCACAGAGATGAAAAACAAAACAAAAAAAGAAACATAAAACTGCACTCACTTGTAATCTGCCATCATTTGATGCAGTTCACTGCAAAGCGGCTGAAGGAAGAAACATGAAGGACTGATAACATGCGTCACAATTGCCTTGAGCTCCATGCAGTCATTCAGAGGAAATTCAGGAATGGTCGGAAATTCAACTGAATTGCCAGGAAAGCATTTGGATTCCTTAATCCCAGTCAGTGGCGAATTCCACCGAGGTTTAACGTCCTCTTGTCCTTGAGGCCATTCCACATTTACTGTGCTGTACTCATGTGCCTTTCTTTTGCCAACTTTCTCGATATCTGTTGGAAACTGAAAACCATTGACATCCTTCATGGAGTTTTCATGAAAGGGATAAGCCATGCTTTGAAGCTTGCTGGTGGAGTTGAAACTTTGTGCAGGAGGTTCAGTTTGTGGAGACAAAGAAGAAGTGCTTTCAGAATCAGAAGTAGCAGGGCAGTCAACTAATGATTTGCAAGAAACAACAAGTTCAGCGTTGGCTTGCAACATCCTGAAATCAAGATTTTCTGCAGCACTCTCTTCTTCCTCTTCTTCTTCTTTATTATGTAGTGATGAACCACGTCACATAAAAAACAGAGGCAAAATAAAACATTCAAATAAAGAAAATTATAAACTGCATGCTAAATGCAATGCTGTATTATCAAAATGATAGACCAATTCCATAAACACGAGCAACAAGTTAATCACATAAACATGTTGAAGAAATAAAATATTGAAGAAATAATGAGAGAAAAGGAAAGAAACCAAAAACATATTGAAGAAATAATAAAAGGACAGTCAAACTAAAGCATTCGGAAGAAAGTCCTATTTTAGTTGGTTGATTGGGGCAGAGATAGGAATGGACGTCTTGGAGAGTAGAACTGACAAGTAAAAAGGCATTTAGCATGCATTTTTGACAAGTCAAAGCGACTGCACTTCTTCAAGAGGACTGTTAAGAAAGTAGATGGGAGGGTTGCTGGACGGTCTTTTTGGATAGAAACAGAGAGTGAGTGTGAGATTTGTCAGGACTGAAAGACATATTCCAAGTGTTTTACCAGCTCGTGATTCAATCAAGGTCTGAAGAGAGGTTAGAGGTTGCAGCCTGCCTGTCTGAAGGAAGAGGGATGAGAAATGAGGGATGAGATGATCTAAGATCAGGCCCTTGGAGAAAAGGTAGATTTTATGTGAACTGTGATTGATTTCATGACCTTGCTGATGATTGGAATAGGTCTGTTGTTAAGGGGATCGGTTCTATCTCCAGAAGGGAGAAACTGCCATTGGCAGAAATCCGTGTGGGGAAAGTTCACAGATCAAGACAATCCCATGGAGTCCTTTGCTGAAGTGCCATGGCGAGTGAGAAGTACCAACACCCAGTCAATTTGCATGGTGACAATTTAAATTGCCACATATGAGGAAGAGAGAGTTGGGATAAGTGGTTAAAAGTTGGTCCATGTTGTTTGAGAGAGAGAGAATGGAGTCACGACTGTTTGGAGAATGGTACAACACAGACAAACAAGAGGTGGGTGCAGAGGGGAAGTCACAGCTAAACATACTTCTGGGGGTTGAGAAGTGTAAGGACAGTGAGAAAAGGAGATCTTGATGAAAAGTGCAACTCAGCTGCTCGGACAGGGTTCAGGTCGATTAAACTGGAGGAGACAATAGCCAGGGAGAGGAACTAAGGAATCAGGGACATCCTGTGCGAGGAAATATTATTTTAAACAGATGACGTCCTGTTTATCAGCGTGATAAGTATTTGTGGTTTTGTTGAATGTGCTCATGATCATCCAATGATGGTACATCATTACCTCGGCCAGGAGAACTTGGACTGCCGAGGCGCATTTGGTCTCTGCTTCCTCCACTGCCAGCCCAAATTCTAACCAGCCCACTAATCAGTCAGCGACTCAAGTCGCAGTCAGCTTAGTTAAAACCAGCCATCTCACACTTCAGGCAAATTAATGTTCAATATCCTGCCATGCATCCTGACCAATAGACGAGGTCGAGTGGAAAAATCTGCAATAAATAACTATATCTGGAGATCCTGCATGGCCATAATATGTAGCACCTATTTTACTACTCAATGCAATCAACACAAAGAAAGTGATAGTGATTTTAACAATCTACATTAAAAAATATAAAAATTACCATTTCATAAATGACATTCATTTAACTGATAAGTTAGATTAACACACAGCACAAAGGCTAAATTTGTAATGATGCTTTCTGGGGGAAAAAATTATAATAATAAATAGTATTAGAATAAAAAAGCAGGTGAGCTCCATAGAGGCAGCTCACATGTTGTACTTGTTGGTTTTACAGGTAAACTCCATAATCACAATGAAAAACACAAAAAGATATCCAAAAAAACTTACGTTCTTTGGAATTAAACAAGCTCAGAAATAATTTCAAAGTAGAAGAAAACCGTTGCAGTCTTGCTCCGATGCTTTCCTGATATCGATTCAATTTTGCTGGGTTTTTGTCAAGAACTATCACGTCCCACTGTAACTAAGAAGTCAAAAGACAAATGAACACCATTAAAAGATGTTTAAACAGCCACATACATACAGAGCACAATCCTGAAAAACAAGGAAATTGTCAAAATAATTTATTATTGAACTTTCATTTATGACAAGAAGTACATCTGCTCCCGATGGGAGCATCAGGAAGGGTCATGTTATTATCCTCTCTGGGGTATATACATTACAATCAATCTAGGCTCACGTCGTTGGTCCTCAGGGTATACAATGCCTCAAGAACATCGGGTTTCCTCCATTTCAGTCAGCAATAGCAACTGTTTAAACATACCCATCAGAGATGGGGAATCCCCCCCATTGAAAAATTTCAAATCGATATGGCGAACAGTTTATGAGTTATCGCGCTCACAGCTATAAATGTTGACGCCCAGCCAGCCGGACGGACGGACGACCCGGGTGACAACAATATCCCCCTTCTGCCATGTGGCGGGGGATAAAAATGGTAATCATATGTGTTTGTGGTTTACAATTTGTTTATTACTTCCGGAAGGGGTACCACACAAAATGCTTCGATACAACAAGGTATTTATACACGTTAACACGGTGTTTTGTCCAAGGAGGAAAAACCCCTTGGGAATGGGGGTGGGGGGGGGGGGTTATTAGTATGCTATAACCATTAGTGTTATTATTGTTATTAGAAGCAGCCTTGGAAAACCACCACGATTAACAATCTTAACACAGATTTCGCTAAAGGCAGAAAACCCCTTTGGTGAGGGGAAATCAAGTCACTAACCTTTGTTTTGCGACCCTTAATGCTCCAGTTAAGTATGGTCGAGATTGGATAAGTACCGTTCGAATGTATCGTGTTCAGACAGACACCAAATGGTGTATTTTCGTATGATTAATGCAAATCTATCTGTAGATTTCAACACCAGTATATCTTCATTGAAAGTATGCAATGGGCTGATATAGATTTGATGCAAAGAATTTCATTTTCAGCGGAAAACATACAAGTGTTTTCCTGCAACCTTCCGTTCCCGAATCTTACCTTATCTTCAAAAATCCATCAAAAAATAATAATTTTCCTTGTATCCTTTCTATCTATACACCTCCTGAAACCACGTGTTTCTCCACAATCTTCCTGATACTTTTCATCGATCCATCAGCTTCACTCTGCGTTAACCATTCCAAATTCACCATACACCTCCATGATTTTACTTCAACCTTTTCTTTTCCGATTGTTATGCAATTCATATTTAAAACAAATAAATAAATTCACTTTTGACTATACACCTCCCATAGCCACGTGCTTATCCCATAACCACGTGATCTGTTTCCACCCCCTGCATTGACTGATCCAAATTCACCATTCACCTCATGATTTTTTTCTACAACCTTTCCAGAACCTAATCTGATGAAAACTCTCTCTCAAAAAGAAATAAAAAGAATGATAATAAAAACGACCTATTATAATGCTTCATCTTCCTCTTTCACACGTGTGGTACTCATTACTGCATCATAATTCACTACTCTTCTTCTATTTCAACAGACTGCTCTCAATTCGACCTTTCATTCATACCCCGTCTAAAAAGAATCCAACTGTTACAGCGTCTCTTCTCTCCATTCTCTTCATTCGCCTTCATTGCATCCATCAAGAAATGCCTTTAATTGCATCTCTTACCTAAAAAAATTTAAAAGCCCAGTTTGCTATGAATGTTCGCTTTCCATTAACCATTCTTTTTTTTCCAACTTCAGTGCCAACTCACCCTTCTCACCCCTCCCTCTCAAAGCAACCATCACACTCTTCTCCCTCCAAGCTTCCCCCTCACCTTTCTCAAAAACTCTCCCCTAACCTTTCTCCCTCTCCCACCATTCACCCCCCCTCACTCACCCTCCTCAAAGTTGCCCCCCCCTCATCCACAAAGCTGCCTCCTTCCCCTGCCCTCTCACCTCCATCTCAACTGCCTTCTGCCCCCTCTCCTCTTCCCCAGCACCACAGAGCCTTTTCTCCTCCTCATCCACCCACCTCCCCAGGTGTGTGTGTGTGTGTGTGCGTCCTTCAAAACTGCAAAACCGTAAAAACCTAGCAGCCTGAAACTTTGCATACCTACTGAGAAAATTCCAAGAAAATGCATGACTGAAAATTGGGTGTTTGGGTTAAAACACCCCTTTTGAAGATAATGGCCGAAATTAATTATATCCTTTACCAGGCATATTCTCGGTCACCGCTCTCTTTGTGTTCTTGAGGCGTATCCAAGGTAACCTCGATGGGGTCTTAAAACCGCCATGTTTTTTGACCTGCTCAACCATGCATTGACATGGAACAGGCCGCAACAATTTCTTTACGGTAATGTTTTTTTTTTTTCCACTTTCATCAGACATATTATTGAATGCCCATTCATCATAGCTACGAATTAATGCGTACATTGCAATGCATATAAACGCCCGGAGACGTCAGCGTTCGTCGTTTTATTTCATTTCAGCACGTGATCATCGTAAGAATTTCTTAAACTAAGCAGAATTTCAAAATTTAAGCTCCAGAATTGAACTTACAAGCAGTTGCAACTCTTAGAAAAGTGTTAATTTGTCCAATTCGGACATATTTCACGTTTTGGGGACTCCGGGAGGTGTATATTTACTCTTCCGTTTCGGTAATTGCTAATTGCGTGCCAAGTGACCATTACTTGTCAAACCTTTCGGTGGAGTGCTTAAGCCAGCACTCTACAATGTTCACACTGTCACTGAACACTGTACGTCGGTCGACTTGAACAAAGTTCAGGGGTCACTCGCATGCGTTCTTAGCCACGTGTTGTTCTGCGGTGCAACAGGCGGTGGCTAGCTCGCTGAAAATGTGAAATTTTATTTTCCACAACATTTCCCCTTTTTGTACAATCTTCCATTATACAACCTGTCAATTCGGCATAGATAAATACAAATAAAAATTAAACATTTCATTTTGAAAAAGTTTCTTTAAAGTTTTGCCTTGGTGAAGCCCATTGGTGTGCGGTTAAGTTTCAAAGGCTATACCACGGTTCTTTCCAGAAGGTAGGAAGTCAAAATATATTATTTTATCACAATGAGTAAAAAATGTTTTCAATTATGATATAATGAATTGCCATATCATGGCAGGAAAGCCGAGAGGTAAGCATGCTTGCGATGTGTAGCCTGGATTTGAATCCTGACCCAGCTATAAACGATCATCCCAGTGTTTCACAAGCAAGATGATTCATCAATGCGTGTGCCATCGCTCGGATGGATGATAAACCAGCCGTCACATCTCCGGGAATATATATATATATATACATATATATATATATATATTTAAATATATATATATATATATATATATACATATATATATATATATATATACATATATATATATATACACATATATATATATACATATATATATATATACACATATATATATATATATACACATATATATATATATATACATATATATATATATATATACATATATATATATATATACATATATATATATATATATATATATATATATATATATATATATATATATATATATATATATATATATACACATATATATATATATATATATATATATATACACATATATATATATATATATATATATATACACATATATATACACACACACATATATATATATATATATATACATATATATATATATATATATACACTCATTTATATATATACACATAGATATATATATACACATAGATATATATATATACACAAATATATATATACATATAGATATATATATATATATATATATATATATATATATATATACATATATACATATTTATATATATATATATATATACATATATATATTGTTGTGGTTACCAGATTCGCAAACCACCATTCAGGTCCCTTAGGTGAGGTATCTCGGTAAGTGCATGTGTAGTTAGGCCCAAACCCGTTGTCTAGTGGGAATACATGTCATTTATGCGAGCTGCGACTCTTCAGGATAGCCGTTTTTCTTTTACTATCTTTATTTTGGACCAATCGCCACCATCACAACCACAACATCAACCACCAACCACAACCACCGCTTCACCACAACCGCCACGACCTTTACCGTCACAACTCGCCACCATCGCATCGCCGTCGTCTCGCGCCACTCATGGGCACCGATGCTGGACTCGTGTAGGGCGCACGTTGAACAGCGTGTACAAAATCACGGATTTTCTGCTTCAAAAACGGATCCAAAACGACACACGCCCACTTTTTGCCGTCCAATCGGTGAGCGAGGGGGGAAGTGGCCCCGGCCCCAGGGTGATCGATATATGCAAATTTGTGGATCAAAAAGCCTTCACGCCCACTTTTTGTCGGGCCAATGGGGAGCGAGTTGAAAGGTCAAAGGGAGGGGGTCAAAGGCGAAGTTACGGGGGGATAAAAGGACGGTGTTCGTCAGTAAAAAGTGGAGTAAGAAGTCGGAACGAGGAAGAAAGGAGTAGTAAGAAGTCGGAACGAGGAAGAAGGGAGTCGTAAAGGTCGGAACGAGGCGAAGGAGAGTCGGAACGGAGGGGACGAGCTGTGGAGAGGCGGCGAGTCGGACGAAGGGTGCTCGCGTCGTGCAAGGAGCTGCGCGCCCGAGGGAGGCCGGCAGCGCGACCTGGCCGAGGTGGAGACGCTCGTCGCAGATAATAAAGATCCTCTATACCCCGAGCATCAGCAACCCCCTCCTGTTCCCCCCGCGCTGAGATAGTGCGACCAAGGGGGCCCCGTTCCCACCCCCCTGCCAGGCACTGTCCACGAGGCCCGCGGGTTGCGGGGCCATCGCCGCTCCGCGTCTCATCACCAGACGGGTAGGCCCGACCTGGTCTCGGCCCCAGGCCTACCTCATTCTTGAGGGTATTTCTTTTCCTTGGTTTTGGGTATGTGTTGTCGGCGCCGTCTGTGAAGTAGAATTGTATAAGTGTTGCCGTGTGCTCGGTAGTCGGAATTAGCTCTGCACTGTGTTTTCACTTTTGTGTTTGCTTTTTGTGTAAATGGAATTGTGTTTTCTTTTTTGTGTGCATTTGGTGGAATTGTATTTGTGTGCTTCCCGTGTGCCGAGAATAAATGTGCTTTATTGTTGAACTGTTTCCCGCTTCGCTTCGTCTTTTCCTCCATTGAATCCCCATCTTGCTTCACGTAAAGGGTTGGTAGTGGGCTGAATACGCCCGATAATTAATCGAACCGTCGAGGTCGACGATAACACCGCTCGGTTATTCTGATAGTACGGAACGGGTCGCTTAAGTGGCCCGTGTCCAAAGTCGACCTGCGGCGAGGTGCGATCGCCCGGTCTACCCTCCGCGTGGGTACTTAGGTAGTTCGAATTTGGCGAGCAACCCTATCCCACGCGGGGGCTGATTGGCTCGATCGCGGTGAGACCGAAAGGTCCACCCGTGACTGGTTCCCGGCGTTAGTCCGAGAGGGTCACGACTGGATTGTCCGTCCGGTGGGCGACGCGCCGCGATTCGAGTTACGTGGCCATCGCACGCCGTCGGGCGCGAAGACCGCAACACTGGTGTCAGGTCGTGCGATACAAATTCATCGCCCTCCTCGCGGCACTGGTATCGGAGAACAGGAAAACGGGCTCTCCTGTCTCCGGCTAAATTCACGGGAATCGGTCCAGGGGTGAGAGAAGCGACCCCCGATTCCCTCCAAATTACGAGCGAGTTAAATTAACCCTTCACGAGAAGCAAGATGGCGTCTCAAGGCGAGCGGGAGCCGGGGGTATTAGAAATGTATATGTGTAATAATGTAGAGTCCATGGTCCAGGATGGAATCCCCGAGCAGGAAATGTTGATTGTGCAGGAACACGGACTCGCCCAACTGAACCCAGGGCCCGAGGCGGCAGCGGCCGCGGTGTATGACACCTTCCCCCCCCCTCTCCACCAAGACCCTTCCCCAACCCTTGCCGAAACGGCTCAGCTGAGTGCATCCAACATGGCCCAGCTATGCGCCATGCTGGCGGCAATGAACAAACAAATGAATGAAGTGAAAACGACGATGGATACAAATACAAATGAAATAAAAAACGAAATGAAAGGCATGAACGAAACGATGAATGCGAATACACAGAACATGAAGGAAGAAATGAAAGAACTACGGGGTGAGACGCAGAACATGGGCCGATGCCTGCAGGCGGGCATGAAGGCCGTGAGCAGGGAACTTAAAATGGCGACTCCACGTGTCGGAACAAACGAGCTGGAAGGGGGTGCAACGGCTGACAGGCCCGCGGTGGAGGCGGGTGAAAAAATAATTCGTGGAACGTGTTGGGCGAGGGTCGTGACGATGACCGAAAGGGAAAAATTAAATGGGGAGACCAAAACGTGTGAGACGAGACACGAGGTGACGACAACGGAAATAATAGTTGAGACAAGGGAGGTAAAGGGTGAAGAGTTGGCAGAGACACGGGAGATGGGAACGATAGAGGGAAGACTACACGATGAAGACGGGGTAAGTGACGCACACACACACACGGAGGTAGTGGAGGATAGTGAGGTTGAGCTGGCGGACTGGGTAGAGACCCAGTGCGAGCACCTGGATGGCCTCCTCCAGGAACGAGGGGAGGGAGTCTGCCCCCTTGAGGCGAGTCACGACCAGGTGAGTTCGGTCGTGCTTTGCGAGGTTGAGGGGACGGGTGCTGTGAACGGGTGCACGGAGAGCTTGGGGGGTATAGAGGCCCCGGAGACCCTTGTGGGGACACGAATCCCCAGTGTGGTTGTCCCTGTGTGTGTGGTGCAAGGTGTGAGTGCGTCCCCGTGTGTGGAAGCGACCCCGTGTGTGAGTGGTGTGGTGGCGATGGTGCCGGAGTACGTCCTTCCCAGCACGCCGTGTGTGGATGAGGCACCGTGTGTGGAAGAGGCCGTGGGTGTGAGTGAAACGGCCTGTATGAGTGAGGCACCGCGGGTGAGTGCCCCCGCGTGTGTGGGTGAGGCACCGTGTGTGGAAGAGGCCGTGGGTGTGAGTGAAACGGCCTGTATGAGTGAGGCCGTGTGTGTGGATGAAACGGCCAGTGTGAGTGAAACACCGCGGTTGAGTTCCCCCGCGTGTGTGGATGAGGCACGGAGTGCGAGTGAGGCACCGCGGGTTAGTGCCCCCGCGTGTGTGAGTGAGGCACGAGTGAATGGAGCACCACGTGTGAGTGGTATGGGTTATGCAAGGGAGACCGTGTGTGTGAGAGAGCGGTATGAGAGGGAGATGTCGGTTGGCATGCGGGAGCACGCAGCCGCGTCTCCCGGTGTGAGTTTAATGGTGTGGACTGTGTGCGTCGTGACACGCAGGTGTGCGTGGGTTGAATGGAGACGACGACGGCGACAGAGGAGAGAAAGCCGAGTAGCGGCTGTAGTTGTTTCGAGGACCGTGCCGGGTTCACCCAGCAGTGAGCACGCGGTTCGTGCTGTGCAACGCACGAGACCGCCACGTGCTCGCTTGCGAGAGTGAAGTCCCGGTCCGGAAACGCACGCGGTGGATTTGCCGATCCCGCGGACGGACAAAGTTTAGGCAGGTAAATGGATTTGGACCGGACGGGTTCTCCACGCGATCGTGTGTGTTAAGCTCCAACGGGCAAAGCACATGTGTTCGCGTGGGGAACCCCTCGAAGCGTGGGGCTTGTTTTTTTTTTTTATGCGCACGGTGACGTCATGGCTGCACGTGTGGTTGGAATCCGGCAGGAGGGGTATCTCTGCCGGATGGTAGCGTCCAAGGAGGGACGAAGAACACGTGCAGCTGCATGACGTCACGGGCAGGTGCAAAGTGCGCGAGCTCTGAGTTGCCGCGCAGGTGCTGCGCATGGGAAAAAAAAAGAAAAGGCAAGCCTCACTTTCGGGTGTACAGGATTCCTGGGAAAGGGGTGGAAGACCCCCTTACCTGGGCACAGGATGGAAACTAGTTAGGGGGAAGGGTTAGCTTAGTTAGACCGACTTCATGGGGCAGGGGTAAGTCCTCATGGAGTCCGTGGAATGGATTAGTTAGAGGGATTGTAGCCAGATTTAGGATGGGAAAATGGGAAATAAAATGATTTATTTGGGGACATGGACAGACTTGTGAATGTGTAGAGGGGACGTAGTTTAGCTACGTAGTGTTAAAAGGAACGTGCTGTAGTTTAAGGGACGACGTGGGAGCACGAGTTAGTTAGGGGATGTAGTTAGGAGGATGGCAGAGTTCGGTGGTGTGTGTGTTGAAGAGTTGTTGGTGAGTTATGATGTGGAGACATGTTGAGTGAGTGAGGCCAGCGGGTCTGTGTGTGTGTGGAGTGAATGGGGAATGCATGGTGCGATGAGTGATTGGGGGGGAGGAGTGACTCCCGCCCAAGGGACCCCGGGGTCAGAGTAAAGTGAGTTAGTGGGTTAGTCAAATTGAAAAATGGAGGTCGTTTTGTTGTTGGTGGGAATGTAGGCTCGAAACCCATTTGGAGGGGTGCAGGAGCCCTGTTGACGGGCTTGGGAGCGTGGCTGCGAAAGGTGAGTATCGCTGAGTGGGTACCCCGGGCACCAGGCTAGTCGGCCGCGGTAGGCCAAGGGCCCATGGGGGGCCGGGATAGAGTAGTGGGCACGGGTGCGCCTGCTTGGTGCGGGGGCCCGGGGCGCCATTAGCCGCGTGGGCAGTGCAGTGGGCACGGGTGACCCTCGGAAAGGGGCCCGGGAGGCCGGCCTGCCACGTGTGCGTTTCAGGGGAGGTGCCATGGGGGGCACTCCCCGGTGTTAGGGAGCTGGTAGGCTCGGAGGCAGTGTAGTGCCCGGGGGTGCCATAGCGGGAGATTCGGCAGAGGGTCGTGCCTGCCAAAGGGAGCCACGTGTCCCAGCCAGGAGACCGTGTGAGGGCACGGAGAGAAAATTGGGGGGCGAGGCCCGAAATTGTGAGGACACCAACACAGGCGACGGGAATCTGGGTTGTTAGAACCAATAGTTTAAGCGAGAAGCGCTTGTTGAAAGCCCCGGGGTAGTTTAACAGTTAAATGGTTAGGGTAGATTAGGAGATGTACCCCTCCGCACCATCCATCCCCTCGCTGTCGTTGTGGGCCGCTGGACCCACTTGGTGTTAAGATCGCCGAACTCTGGGGAGGCCATTCTGGGGCTTCGTTGGGCCTCGACACAGGACGTTAGCTCTCCCTTATTCCCCTCCAGGAAGGGAACGTAGGGGTTGGGAGTAGGCTAGGTGACAGGATAGGTTAGCCGAACAAGGACGATAAAGGGGGTTAGGGGACGATTTATAGTGGGGAAGTAAAAATAAAAACAACAAAAAAATAAGTTGGGGCTAAATTGGGGTTTGACAAATTAAGGGAGTGGGTATGTACAGTGACAGGCAAAGGCGATAGGTTGGGAGGGAGACAGGTAGGTAGGTCCGAGCCCGCCTTCCAAGTGGCCAGCACCACCGCACTCCCTCCACCAACCTCCACTGAACGGCAAAGGCTAGCCAACTCCATCGGCTGGCCGTGTTTTTCTTCGGGGCGGAGGCCGGCCAACTTCATCGGCAGCTGTTGTTTTGCTGCAAGGCCTGTGCCATCGGCTGGCCGTGTTTTGCTTCAAGGCCTGTGCCGGCCAGTTCATCTGCCGGCTGTGTTTGCCTGCAGCGGCCTTCTTCTGCGGGCTGTGTTTGCCTGCTCACCTTTGCCATGCCATGCCCACTGCCCCTGTTCACCAGCCCCGTTCAATTTTTGCTTTGCCCCCCCCCCCTGTTCATTTCCATGTGCGCCAGGATCCGCAAGGCAACGGTTTGCAAGCTGCGAGAACTGCCCTGTTGGCAGCTACAACACGGGCCTGCAGTGGCGGCCCGTGCACCGTGTTTGTGTTCATGCATCCATTCGTTGTGCTCATTGCGTGTGCCACTTGAGCTGGCACGGAGACTGCGTTGTGTAGCCCAAGCACCGTTGTGGTTCACTGAGTTCAGTTCAAAAGGGAAGGCCTTGGACTGCGTGTGAGCAGCCAGCCACGTTCCCTGTCACCTGCATTGTTTTGAGCCAGAGACTGCATGCGGGCAGCCTGGCTCCCTGCTAACTGCTTTTCTTTTGCAGAGTTCAATGATCCTGGGCCATGGTTTAGTGTAAAATTTGTAAGTTAAGGTTAAGATGTACTGTACATATGAGTGCGCCCCCGGCATGTATGTCTTAGCGCCGGCAATTTTATTTAAGTCGTCCGTGTGAGTGAGTTTGTTTAGGTAGTTACGCAGCCCTCAGGTTATTTATTTTGGGGACACGAATACCATGAATGTCGCACTCAGGGATCCGTAGGTAAAATGTACTAGGGGAAAACTACACATGATGGCACACGAAAATTTGACGACTCGGGACGAGTCTGTAAAAAGGGAAGGGGGTAGTGTTGTGGTTACCAGATTCGCAAACCACCATTCAGGTCCCTTAGGTGAGGTATCTCGGTAAGTGCATGTGTAGTTAGGCCCAAACCCGTTGTCTAGTGGGAATACATGTCATTTATGCGAGCTGCGACTCTTCAGGATAGCCGTTTTTCTTTTACTATCTTTATTTTGGACCAATCGCCACCATCACAACCACAACATCAACCACCAACCACAACCACCGCTTCACCACAACCGCCACGACCTTTACCGTCACAACTCGCCACCATCGCATCGCCGTCGTCTCGCGCCACTCATGGGCACCGATGCTGGACTCGTGTAGGGCGCACGTTGAACAGCGTGTACAAAATCACGGATTTTCTGCTTCAAAAACGGATCCAAAACGACACACGCCCACTTTTTGCCGTCCAATCGGTGAGCGAGGGGCGAATTGGCCCCGCCCCCAGGGCGATCGATATATGCAAATTTGTGGATCAAAAAGCCTTCACGCCCACTTTTTGTCGGGCCAATGGGGAGCGAGTTGAAAGGTCAAAGGGAGGGGGTCAAAGGCGAAGTTACGGGGGGATAAAAGGACGGTGTTCGTCAGTAAAAAGTGGAGTAAGAAGTCGGAACGAGGAAGAAAGGAGTAGTAAGAAGTCGGAACGAGGAAGAAGGGAGTCGTAAAGGTCGGAACGAGGCGAAGGAGAGTCGGAACGGAGGGGACGAGCTGTGGAGAGGCGGCGAGTCGGACGAAGGGTGCTCGCGTCGTGCAAGGAGCTGCGCGCCCGAGGGAGGCCGGCAGCGCGACCTGGCCGAGGTGGAGACGCTCGTCGCAGATAATAAAGATCCTCTATACCCCGAGCATCAGCAACCCCCTCCTGTTCCCCCCGCGCTGAGATAGTGCGACCAAGGGGGCCCCGTTCCCACCCCCCTGCCAGGCACTGTCCACGAGGCCCGCGGGTTGCGGGGCCATCGCCGCTCCGCGTCTCATCACCAGACGGGTAGGCCCGACCTGGTCTCGGCCCCAGGCCTACCTCATTCTTGAGGGTATTTCTTTTCCTTGGTTTTGGGTATGTGTTGTCGGCGCCGTCTGTGAAGTAGAATTGTATAAGTGTTGCCGTGTGCTCGGTAGTCGGAATTAGCTCTGCACTGTGTTTTCACTTTTGTGTTTGCTTTTTGTGTAAATGGAATTGTGTTTTCTTTTTTGTGTGCATTTGGTGGAATTGTATTTGTGTGCTTCCCGTGTGCCGAGAATAAATGTGCTTTATTGTTGAACTGTTTCCCGCTTCGCTTCGTCTTTTCCTCCATTGAATCCCCATCTTGCTTCACGTAAAGGGTTGGTAGTGGGCTGAATACGCCCGATAATTAATCGAACCGTCGAGGTCGACGATAACACCGCTCGGTTATTCTGATAGTACGGAACGGGTCGCTTAAGTGGCCCGTGTCCAAAGTCGACCTGCGGCGAGGTGCGATCGCCCGGTCTACCCTCCGCGTGGGTACTTAGGTAGTTCGAATTTGGCGAGCAACCCTATCCCACGCGGGGGCTGATTGGCTCGATCGCGGTGAGACCGAAAGGTCCACCCGTGACTGGTTCCCGGCGTTAGTCCGAGAGGGTCACGACTGGATTGTCCGTCCGGTGGGCGACGCGCCGCGATTCGAGTTACGTGGCCATCGCACGCCGTCGGGCGCGAAGACCGCAACAATATATACATATATATACATATATATATATATACATATATATATATACATATATATATATACATATATATATACATATACATATATATATATATATATACATATATATATATATATACATATATATATATATACACATATATATATATATATACATATATATACACATAAATATATATATATATACATATATATATATATATATATACATATATATATATACATATATATACACATATATATATATATATATATACATATATACATATATACATATATACATATATACATATATATACATATACATATACATATATATATATATATATATATATATATATATATATATATATATATATATATATATATATATATATATATATACATTGTTGTGGTTGACGAAATTCGCAAACCACCATTCAGGTCCCTTAGGTGAGATATCTCTGCAAGTATATGTGTAGTTAGGCCCAAACCCGTTGTTTCGAGGGAATAAATGTCTTCATTCGGGCTGCGACCCCTCTAGATAGCCGTTTTTCTTTTACTATCTTTATTTTGGACCATCCGCCATTACTACCATTACTACCACCACCAACCACATCTCAACAGCCATCACACAACAACCACCAGCCGCAACGCCGCTTCACAACAACAACGCCAACAGCCACGACCTTTACCGTCACAACTCGCCCTCGC
>NC_140963.1:16195025-16295025 GCF_056783735.1 Eptatretus burgeri
CGAAACATGAAGGATCTGGATAAGATCTGTATGGAGGAGTGGGCCAAAATCCTTGCTGCAGTCTGTGCAACCTCCTTCCCTCAACCTCCTACCTCCTTCCCCATCGTAACCAGCACGGCACGTGACGTCATCGTCGGCCGGCCGTGCACCGGCCTACGCAGCCACGCCCACGCAGCAACGTGTCCTGTGATTGGTAACTAAATGGCGCATCGGCCACGCCTACGCAGCACGTGTCCTGTCATTGGTTGGTAAATAAATGGCCATAACTTGGGAATCACTTGTCCGATAAGTATCAAATCTTGAAAAGGCACATACCCAGGTCCCCAGCAATATACCTGGCAAGTTTCAATTAGATCAGACCAGTGGTTGTCGGGAAACAGCGGTCACAGACGCACAGACACACACACACACACACACACACAGACACACAGACACAGACACACACACAGACACACACACAGACACACACACAGACACACACACAGACACACACACAGACACAGACACAGACACAGACACAGACACACACACACACACACAGAGACACAGACACACACACACACAGAGACACAGAGACACAGAGACACAGAGACACAGACACACACAGACACAGACACAGACACAGACACAGACACAGACACAGACACAGAACAACAGTTAAGAACAACAGGAAAAGTCTGATCTTTGTAATTGCAAACAAAGGTTTCTGTACCATATATTAAGTTCTGTTTTTCTGATGTATCAAATACTTATTTCATGCAATAAAATGCAAATTAATTATTTAAAAATCATACAATGTGATTTTCAGGATTTTTGTTTTAGATTCCATCCTTCACAGTTGAAGTGTACCTATGATAAAAATTACAGACCTCTACGTGCTTTGTAAGTGGGAAAACCTGGAAAATCGGCAGTGTATCAAATACTTGTTCTCCCAACTGTGTGTGTGTGTGTGTGTGTGTGTGTGTGTGTGTGTGTGTGTGTGTGTGTGTGTGTGTGTGTGTGTGTGTGTGTGTGTATATATATATATATATATATATATATATATATATATATATATATATATATATATATATATAATTCCAGCTGTGTGTGTGTGTGTGTGTGTGTGTGTGTGTGTGTGTGTGTGTGTGTGTGTGTGTGTCCGTTGTTTCTCGACAACCACTGGTCCAATCTAATTGAAACTTGCCAGAAATATTGCTGGGGACCTGAGGATGTGCCTTTTCAAGCTTTGATATAAATCGGACAAGTGCTTCCCAAGTTATGGGCATTTATTTACCAACCAATGACAGGAACCATTGCTGCGGCCATTTTTTTTTATCAACCAATGACAGGAAGCATTGCTGCGTAGCCGTGGTCGATGGGGAAGAGAAACTCAGCCGCGTTCGCCATTACGGGTTTTTTCTCTTCTCTTCTCTTCATGTTTTTCCTTGTGAAAAGGCAAAATACATTGTCGCTAATTGAATAATTGGCCATTAAAAGCCTCCGTATTCTTGCCCTGGACGAGGAAACAAAGAAGCGCCGTTTCCTCAGTGATGTTGCTTATGAAGAGGTGCTCACGAGATAAAGGTGTGTACAATGTACATGGAGACGATTTTTATTATTATTTTTTATTGAAGAAAAATTGTTCCAAAAATAATTTATCAAAAAAAGTGCACAACTTTTTTTTGTTTCCAATTGTCAAAACGCTGTGGCCTTTGGAAGTGTTCAGGAATTCAGCTCTACTCAACATGCTTGCCAACGAAATACATCTCAATTTGGTGGTAAAAACGATGCACGACGGGTTTCCTTACTCATTGCTCTGCAGTCTGCATTCAACCCCTTAATTTGTCATCTCATTGACCTAATTTGATCTATCTATAATTCCAGCAATCTGTGTGTGTGTCTGTGTGTGTCTGTGTGTGTCTGTGTGTGTCTGTGTGTGTCTGTGTGTGTCTGTGTGTGTCTGTGTGTGTGTCTGTGTGTGTGTCTGTGTGTGTGTCTGTGTGTGTGTCTGTGTCTGTGTCTGTGTGTGTGTCTGTGTGTGAGGCTGTGTGTGTGTCTTGTGTGAGGCTGTGTGTGTGTCTTGTGTGAGGCTGTGTGTGCGTCTTGTGTGTGTCTATGTGTGTGTCTATGTGTGTGTGTCTGTGTGTGTGTCTGTGTGTGTGTCTGTGTGTGTGTCTTTGTGTGTGTCTGTGTGTGTGTCTGTGTGTGTGTCTGTGTGTGTGTGTCTGTGCGTCTGTGACCGCTGTTTCCCGACAACCACTGGTCTGATCTAATTGAAACTTGCCAGGTATATTGCTGGGGACCTGGGTATGTGCCTTTTCAAGATTTGATACTTATCGGACAAGTGATTCCCAAGTTATGGCCATTTATTTACCAACCAATGACAGGACACGTGCTGCGTAGGCGTGGCCGATGCGCCATTTAGTTACCAATCACAGGACACGTTGCTGCGTGGGCGTGGCTGCGTCGGCCGGTGCACGGCCGGCCGACGATGACGTCACGTGCCGTGCTGGTTACGATGGGGATCAATCGGTGCCTTAGTTACCGTGGGGTAGGAGTGCCAATGGTAAATGGCAGTGAATGTCATGGCAAGCAAAGACAGGGAGGTAAACTTGATTTTAATTAACTCTGTGTGTAAGTATCACAGCAGTTGTTACTTCAATGCAAGCGATAATTCGTGGAATGATGTGAACATTCCGTACGGGCACGCACTACTTTTGGATAGTGATGACTTACTGTATTCTAATAATTTCTCGATTTCTTATCCGCATTTATAGATTAACACAATTCCCCAATCCAGTCGTCGTTTATGAGAGCGAAGGAATGGCCTGTGTGGTTGTTTGAAAGTTTATTTTTTTTGCATGTACGGCCGCGCACATATGGGCACGCGAGAGCGAAGGAACGGCCTGTGTGGTTGTTGTTTCTGGCACGCGGTTTGAAAGTTTTTTATATTTACGGCCACGCACGTACGGACACGCGAGAGCGAAGGAACGGCCTGTGTGGTTGTTTCTGGCAAGCAGTTTTAAAGTATATATATATATATATATATATTTTTTTTTTTTTTTGCACGTACAGCCACGCACGTACGGGCATGTGAAAGCGAAGGAACGGCTTATGTGGTTGTTGTTTCTGGCACACGGTTTGAGTTTTTTTGCGGGGGGGGGGGGGGACGGTTTGCACGTACGGCCACGCATCTACGGGCATGCACTAGTATATATACATATATATATATATATACACACATACATGGTGTCACAAAAAATGTACTAACATTTTGGCGCCTCATAACAATGAATTTTTCATTTTTTTTCAGATCAAATTGATGCTAATAGTGGCTGAAGTACGACGAGGTGTTGAAGAAAGAAAATTTATCATAAACTGCTCCTAGAAGCACGAAAACATAATGGAAGTGCAAAGACAATTTTGAAGACATTTTCACAAAGATCCACCAACGCGACGCACCATTGCTCGCATCCGAGATAAGTTTGAAACAGATGGAACTGTGCATGATGTCCATAAGGAGCGTTCAGGAAGACCACAGTTATCAACCACCCACGCAAAAGGAAAATCAATTGCTGGAAACCCTCCACCACCGATCCCCACGGAAATCTGTACGACAAATGGCTCTTGAGACAGGAATCCCAAAATCAAGCGCCCATCGCATTTTGAAGCGAATTAATTGGAAAAGTTACATTCCAACATTAATCCATGCTCTAAATGAAGACGATCCTGACCGGAGAGCTGAATTTTGTGAGTGGTACCTGGGCAAATGCGAAGAAGATGCAGCATTTTCATCCAAAATTGTTTGGAGCGATGAGGCCAGCTTCAAGTTAAATGGCTCAATTAACCGACACAATTGCACCTCCTGGGCTCCTGAAAATCCGCATGTTACTATGGAACACCATTTAAACTTACCAGGGGTTACAGTGTGGTGTGGGATATCAGCATTGGGCATCCTCGGGCCATTCTTTTTTGACCAAACTGTTACTGGGGATGTTTACTAAAACTTGCTGCAGGAATCCGTCGGTTCACGTGTCGAAGAGACATTTGGTGACGAAGAGATTTACTTTCAGCAAGATGGAGCACCTCCCCACTACCACCGTGATGTAAGGGCCTATCTCGAAGCAACTTTTCCGAACAGATGGATTGGGTGAAGAGGTAGTGTTGAATTCCCTGTGCGTTCCCCAGACCTCACTCCAATGGGCTTCTTTTTATGGGGATATCTCAAAGATAAGGTTTACAGCTCAAAACCAGCAACAGTCGATGATGAGCTGAAAGAGGAAATTGAAAGACAATGTCTTGCAGTTCCAAATGAATTGATTTGTAACGGTGTTGAATCCATTGGTCTGCGTTATCGGCTATGTTTGGAACGTGATGGTCGTCAGTTTGAACATTTGTAAACATGCATTTATCCATTAATCTTGTTTCTAAGTCAATAAACAACTAAACGCATTTATTATCATTTAAAGAGTGAGTACATTTTTTTGGGACACCCTATGCATTATATATATATATATATATATATATATATATATATATATATATATATATATATATATATATATATATATATATATATATCATATATATTCTTGCGGATTTGGAAAGCTATCGCACTCAACATTCAGGTCCTTTAGCTCAGTTATATCGGTAAGTACATGTTGCCAGTTAGGGTCCCGACCCTAGTCTAATGGGTAATTTAATGTTCCTGCGCTGTGAAGTTGTATTAAAGTCAAGTTTTCTTTTCGTTTATTTTCACACCGCCGACCACACCGCATCGCCCTGGCTTCGCTTCCCTCACCTCGCTCTGGCTGATGTCAGGGGTAGTGGAGCCCTGCAGAGACATGTTGCTCGGCTTCCTGTGCCGGGGCGGGTCCAAGTGATGTCACCACGCTACCTGGCCAATTGGGGGGTTTTCCGCCCGTTTTGGCGAATGAGAGGAGTGATGAGGGCGGATGCGCAGAAGGTCGTCCGGTGTGGAGAAGGCGGAATTCGGGGAGGAGCCACGTGGTGGCCCTCGACCAATCGGCGTGCAGTGGGTGAGGTGACCGCGACTCAGCCAATCTTGGCCCGCGACGGGAGAGGGCGGAGTTTGAGGAGGCGCACCCCCCCCCCCCTTCGAAGCGGGAGAGATAAAAATAGCGTGCTGGTGTTCGTTCTGTTTTGGGATCGGCGTGTTCTGCACATTGTTCTCCAGCCATCCTGGTCGCGCACGAGTTTGGGAACGCGTCTGTTGACGGAGGGTCTTCTCCCGCAAGCCTGCGCCCTGCCGGCTCCGCAAGCTTGGATCCTTCGGATCGTGCAGGGGGTCCAATTCGGCCCCGAGGACCTGGTCCTCGAAGACCGCATGAGGCGGGAAGGTCCTAGCTAGACCCTAGCCCTCAGCTCCACTATCCTCTGAGCTGAATGCCGAATAAAGGCTCCAGCCACAACTTTTATTGGGTGTGTGCGTATGTGTATTCGTGGGCCCCGTCCAGTAAGTAGTGAACTGCATAAGTATTTTTGCCTGTATAAATGTTCACCTCACATTTCTTTTAGTCGGTTTAGTTCCGTCTCTTGCGTGCTCCCCCAATTCCCCCCATTATTGTTAATAAATATCCTCATTTGTTGCATGTACACAGCTCGTCATGTCATTTCTCAATTGACTGAGCGTGTCGTGCATGTGAGGGATTAGCTGGCAGCTGTGCTCTGGGGTAACAAGATAATGGGGCCGGCGGAACTTGGCGATTATAAAACCGCTCGGCATCGCACACGGAACGGGCTCGCTCAGCGGCTCACTTCCGTACGAGTTCCGTCGAGGGTGAAATTCCCTGGTTGTTGGACCACGTGGGTATTTAGGTAAATTGAAGTTGGCAATCGACCCTACCCCACGTGGTCTACCCATTGGTGTATTTCGGTCCAAGATAACCAGGACCCGTCGACCCCAGACATCTCCGGGCCGGCAATCTGAAATTCCGGGCGATCGAGCCGAGACGACTCCACTGCTCCATCTAGTCGTCGTACTCGTGGCGACGTGCCGGCGAAACTACAACACTGGAAGTCAGGTGTGGGATGTGAACCCATCCACCCCCATAAATTTACAGGACACCGAATTACAACACTGATATCCAGGAGTGCGATTCGGTCCCCTCCGCCTCCGTAGCAAAATTCACGGACGCCAATCAGGGGTGTATGGAGAGACCCCCCCCCCCGTTCCCCAAATTACGAGCGTTTGTCCAGCAAAGGCGAGCTGAGGCAGGTGGGTTGTGAAGTAGATGTAAATGTAGATGAATCTATGGCCCAGGACGAAATCACCATGTAGGACACCACCATGCAGGTTGACTATTCCCCGCAAGTAAATGCAGAGTCCGAAATGGGCGCAGTGGCTGTGGTGGCGGACGAGCGCCCCCCACGTGCGATTTTGCCCACGGATCGGATGATGGAGATGCTTGAGGCGTTGATGGGGAAGACGGATGCGAACATGCAAACGATGGAAAACAACATGGATGCAAACACGCAGGCACTAAAGGGCGATTTACAAGCCACGAATGGTAAAATGGATGTAAATATGCAGACACTGAGGGGTGAAATGCAGGCGCAGCGAGGGGAGATGCAGTGTATGGGGTTGAATCTCCAGGCTGGGCAAAAAAGGCATAATGGCGGTTGCACGTGGCGAGATGCAGACGGTGGATTGCAAGATGGCGGCGCCATGTGGTGGAGCGAACGAGCCTCGGAGGAGTGTGGAGGTTTGTCGACCTGCAATGGGGGCGGGTGTGGTCGGAGTGACGAGAGACGCCGTCACGGTGATAAGGGAGTCATGTAGGACGAAACACGTGGAGGTGACGACGACGGTTTAAAATTAATGGTAACGGAGACGCGGATAACAAAAGAAACAAGGGGAGAAACTAATGAACGCAAGAGGACGACAGAAAAAGTCACAGAGACACAAACGGAGACGCAGGAGACAAAGGAAAGAACACCAGACGCGGGAGATAGAAAAGGTGGAGGAGGAACTACACGATACAAGGGAGCACACACACGTGGGAGTAATAGGGGACTATTGGGTTGAGCTGGGGAAATGTTTCGTGACCCGGTGCGAGCAGCAGGATATCCTCCTCCAGGAACGAGGGGAGACAATATGCCCCCTTGAAGCGGATCACGACCAGGTGAGTCCGGTCGAGGCCAAACGGGGTAGAGGGTATGCATGGTGTGAACGGGTGCACGCGGAGCTTGGGGGTATAGAAACCCCGGGAGGGCTTGTGGAAATGCGATTCGCCAGCGTGATTGCCCCGGTGTGTGCGGTTAAGGATACGAGTGTGTCGAAATACTTGGGGAAATGTGCATAAAGCGTGAGTGAAATGGCTTGCGTGAGTAAGATGGCGTGCGTGGAAATGGACAGACGGGTCCAGACAAGAGACGGGAACAGCGACCCGAATGGGCCGCTTGTAGCAGTTTTGGTAATCGCGCCAATTTCACGGGACATCGCGAGCGAGGCCTGTTCGGCATTTACTGAGCGGCCCACACGCGCACGTATTCGTGCAGGGATTCCGGCGCGGGAACGTCCCGCGTTTCGAAAAAGACCGTCGCGCGGACGGTGAAAATGGCGACGAGTGTTTGGTGAATTAGGAACACGTGGGTTCCCACGTGGACGTGTGTGCGAGGCTCCACGTGTTGCATACCGTGTGTCCTGTTCGCGGGACGCGCGGAGCGGGTTCCCGGGATGAAACGCGTGCGCCAGCTGCAGGCCCGGTGCGCGTGTGACGTCATCACCGGGAATCTCGCGGCACAAATGCCAGAGAAACTGCGCACGTAGTACCGTGTGGGGAATTCCAAGAAAGCGAGCGCTTGGGGAGATTGGCAGAGTGATGTCATGGCCACACGGATCGGCCGTTGGAGGGGACGTTGTCATCGCCCAGAGGGACGAACGGGCGTGCCGAAAACTGCCACCATGGCGCTGTAGAAAAAAAAAAGCCTCGCTTCGAGGTATACGGCCCGGGCAGGGGATAGGAGACCTCCTTGCTCTATTTTTTGGACACAGGAACCACTAGTTAGCAGGATGGGTTAGCTTAGTTAGACCGGCCTAATGGGGCAGGACAAGTCCTCATGGGGCCAGTGGAATGGTGAGTTAGTGGGAATGTTCGGGTAGATTTAGAGTATGGGATTTTGGAGACAAGGACAGACATGGAATGTGTAGAGGGGACGTAGTTTAGCTACGTAGAGTAAAATGGAACGTGCATTATTTTAAGGGATGACGGGGGAGCATGATGTAGCTAAGGGATTCAGTTGGTGGAATGGCAGTGTTCAGTGATGTGAGCGATGAAATGAATTGAAAGGAAACATGTTGAATGACTGAGGGCCAGCGGGTCTGTGTAAATGGGGTGAATGAGGTATGCATGGTGTGATGAATGATTGGGAGGAGGAGTGATTCCCACCCAAGGGACCCCGGGGTCAGAGTAAAGTCAGCTTGTGGGTTAGCCAAATGTACAAAATGGAGGTCGTTTTGATATTGGTGCGAGTGTCGGCCCAAAACCCGTTTGGAGGGGTGCAGGAGTCCTGTTGACGGGCTGAGAGCGTGGCTGCGAACGGTGAGTATCGCTTAGTGGTCACCGGACAAGTCGGCCATGGTAGGCCAAGGGCCCAAGAGGAGCCGGGATAGCGTAGTGGGCACGGGTGGGCCCGTATGAAGCGTGACCCGTAGCGCCAATGGCCGCGTGGGCAGTGACGTGGGCATGGGCACCCGGGGAAAAGGGGCCCGTGGTTCCAGCTTGCCACGTGAGCGTCGAGGGGGAGTAGCCGTGGAGGGCACTCCCCAGATCTTTGGGAGCTGGTAGGCTCAGAGACAGCCTTAGGGCCCAGGTTGGAGATTCGGCAGAGGGTAGTTCCTGCCAAGTGAGCCACGCTGCCCAGCCGTGAAACTGTGCAAGGGCACGAGGGAAAATTTGAGGGCAAGGCCCAAATTTGGAAGGACACCAACAGGCGACGGGAATCTTGGTTGGTAGAACCAATAGTTTAAGTGACAGGCGTTTTTGGAAAGCCCCGGGACAGTTTAAAGTGTGATAAATGTTAGGGTAATGTACCCCTTCGCACCATCCATCCCTTCGCTCTCGGTGGGCCGCTGGACTCACCGTGGTAAAAGATCGCTGAAATCTGAGGGAGGCCATTCTGAGGCTTCATTGGGCCTCGAGACAGGACGCTAGCCTCTCCCGTATTCCCCTCCAAGAAGGGAACGTAGCGGTTGGGAGTAGGCTCGGTGACATGTTAGGTTAGCCGGACAAGGACAATAAAGGGGGTTAGGAGCCAAAATTATAAAAATTACCCCCATGTGGGGGTGACGGTCATCTCTATAATACCACAAGTTCTCAATGTTCAGTTCAGGTAACCGCGAAACAGTCCAAACTAACCGTTTAGATCGAAATAGTTCACAGAGATACACTAGGATAATACTACTAATGACATCTATCTATAATTCCAGCAGTGTGTGTGTGTGTGTGTGTGTGTGTGTGTGTGTGTGTGTGTGTGTGTGTGTGTGTGTGTGTGTGTGTGTGTGTGTGTGTGTGTGTGTGTGTGTGTGTGTGTGTGTGTGTGTGTGTGTGTCCGTTGTTTCTCGACAACCACTGGTCCAATCTAATTGAAACTTGCCAGAAATATTGCTGGGGACCTGAGGATGTACCTTTTCAAGGCTTGATATTAATTGCACAAGTGCTTCCCAAGTTATGGCCCTTTATTTACCAAACCAATGACAAGACACGTTGTTGCGTGGGCGTGGCCGATGGGGAAGGGAAGCTCAGCCGCGTTCGCCATTACAGGTTACAACGTACGGGCTTCCGGATAATGATGACTTCGTGTATTCTAATAATTTCTCGATTTCTTATGCGCATTTATAGATAAGCACAATGCCCCAAGTTATGATCGTTTTCATATTAGACGGTGCATAAATTTCGGTAACATCAGAGTGCTGGTGTGCTCCGAACCAGGAAGTAAATTTTTTCTCTCTCTCTTCTCTTCTCTTTTTGTTTTTCCTTGCCACGACATTACGAATAGATAAAATACGTTGGCGCTAATTGAATATTTGGGTATTAAAACAAAATTGCGAATAATCGTAAATGCGAATAATATGTGACCTTCCGGGCCACGCACGTACGGGCACGTGAGAGCGAAGAAACGGCCTGTGTGGTTGTTGTTTGTTGCTCACGGTTTGAATATTTATTTATTTTTATTTTTTATTTTTTTATGGGCACGTACTAGTAATTAATAAATATGTATTGTTCATTTAGTACCCGGATTAACACATCAGAATTACTAGTAAGTGCAATACGTGGTTTTCCGGTCCGTCCACTCTCGGGACATTTCACTTCCGGTTGTAGAAAAAAAAAACGAAAAAATAGGCTTAGCTCTCGGAGATTATGATAATCCTGTAGATTATTCTTCAGTGATTATAATGCAACTTTCAGAATGAAAATTGGTCAAGTATTTATTGAGATATTGAGGTTTGAAAAATCGTTAGAGCTAGCAAATTCATTAATTATTAATTCCACAGAAGTTTCATGACACTGCACAAAGTAACATGTCAGGTATGAAAAAACATTTTGTATGCCAGATTAATTAATTATTAATTCATTAATTATGGAATGTACTCATTGATATATTAATCAGAAAGCCCGAAGCATGTAACATAATTTATCACTTATCCCCTCATCCGGGATCCGTGGCCTCGCCCCACAGCCTGCAGCCCGATGTCCGCCGGTGATTATGTTAGATATCGGCACAATCGAGAGGAGCCTGCGAATTATCCCTGCTGATGCACCGAATTGATGCAATCATTCGGCCAGAATATTCGTTGTCAAGATGTTGCGTGATAAAATCACCAATGCAGTCACTCAAATTTATACCACTGACATACTTCTAAACAATCACCTTCGCCCTAGAAACCACAGTCAATCTGAACCACGCTGGCCACTGCTTAGACGCCATGACCGGACTACTGCGCAGTTTGCTTAAAGATGACTCGGCATTTTGGCGCGCGCGCACAAAATTATATTTTGAAAATAAATTCCGACGTTTACATTTCGGGTTTTGAAACTTTTGCACCTTCGGCGGAAAATGTATAAATATAAAAGGCTAAAAATGTGTTTTATATTTATATTTCATTTCTCCTTCCTTCCTTCTTTGCGAATCGCATTGCCGTTTTTGGCCATCTTCCAGATCATGTGACGATCAAACGGGAAGGAAATTCAAAAATCTGTCCGGTTAGATACAAGATAATATTTTTTACTATCATAATCAATAAACAGTTGCCGAATATCTTGTAAAATGGCAGACCAGATAGGTTTTGAAAATGGCGATTTTTATAACTTACGTGACCTCGTCCCTGACCTTGAACCCGGACAAAAGTTATATCGTTGTGCAACATTCATCGACCTCTACCCACATACTAAGTTTCATCAAGATCGGAAATAAAAATTGTTGATGGACGTATGGACATTTGGTCCAGCTTTATTTGGTCATCTCAGTAGAGATGACCGAAAAAGGAAATAATAAAATAAAATAAATAAAAAGAGGGGCTAAATTTGCTTTGTTGTGAAAATTAAGGGAGTGGGTATGGACAGAGACAGGCAAAGGCGATAGGTTGGGGGGAGATGGTAGGCTCGGTCCGAGCCCGCCTTCGGAGTGGCCGGCACCACCGCACTCCCTCCACAAACCTCATGGAACGAGACCAGAGGCCGGCCAGCTTCACATGCCGGCCTGTTTATGCCACAGCGGCCTGTTCCGGCCTTGCCTCGCCATGCCTTGTCTACCTGCCTCTGCCACAACCCCATGCCTGCTAGCCCTTGTTTGCATTTGCCCCGTGTCCATCCATCACCATGTGCGCCAGGATCATCGCACAAGTTGCGGGGGCTGCCCTGCAGGCAGTCCCGTCGACCATTTTGTGTTTGTTTGCATCATCCACTCAGTTCAATTCAGGGAGGAGCCTGGGACTGCATTGGGCAGCCGGCTACCTTCCTGTGCCTGCACAGGGAGCCTTCCCTTGCTTGCTTAAAGGAAATAGATATATCGGCTTAGTTATAAGACTATTTTTCTTTAAATTATCAAATTTCACAACAGATTTCGACACTTATTTCGTCCAGACAATATCCAATCCTCAAAAATGAAAAAAATATTTGGATGATACACTTTAATTCGTCCTTGAAAGTAGATTGTGGAAAATCGTATCATTTAGTGCATGAAATCGCTCCAAGCTCCTAATTTGAAAAAAATAGCACTTACAAAAGCGATGTATACAACGATTCGTAGCTATGATGAACAGGAATTCGATACGAGTGAGGAAAAATGAAAAAAAAAACTTTCTCGTGAATAAATTATTGCAGCCTGTTCCAAATCAGGGCATGGTTGAGCAGGCCAAAAAAAAAACATGGCGGCTTCAGACCCCAGCGAGGTTCCCCAGTTAACGCATTAAGACACCAGAGAGCGAGGTCGCCGAGTATTGCCTGTTGAAGGATACAATTAAATCAGGCCGTAAATTATCTTCAAAAGGGATGTTTTAATTAACCCAAACACTCAATTTTCACTGTTGAACTTCCTTGGAGTTTTCTTCATAAAAGACACACGCGCGCGCGCGCGCACGCACGCGCACGCACGCACGCACGCACGCACGCACGCACGCACGCACGCACGCACGCACGCACGCACGCACGCACGCACACACACACACACACACACACACACACACACACACACACACACACACACACACACACACAGTTAGAGAGCCAAGAAAGAGAGAGAAAGGTGAGGATGAAATCCCTCGAAATACCTGTTGCGGTCGGCTGACCAAGGCGGACCAGGATGCTTAGGGAGGGGTAGATGGAAAGATACTGGTGTCTACGGTGTAGGAGTGGGGAGGTGCGATGAATGCGATGTGAGGGGTGCGGTGTCGTGCCAGAGAGAAATGGGATTGAGAGTCAGTAACACGTTCTTTGTCAGTCCACAGTAGAATGGATAGAGGGGTGTACAGAGAGATAAGAGAATAGATGTGTGACATGGAAGATCCCCAACCTAACCGTGTAAAGGTCTGTATGTGTAAGCGTGTACCTCGGTGGGACGCTCCGCCTGAGCGTTCCCACCTCGTGATATGGCATGTTATCTCCTCTATTAATTTGCCGGGACTCGTGGCAACGTACGCTCCGCACTGGTCGCTGTCTGGCCGGTGGTGAGCCAGTCTGGCTTCGCAGGGGTGGCGGCACGTTAATAGCACGGCAGGGAATCCACTGTATGCTCTCGAAGGATGCAGTCACACACGGATGATGTTCTCCAAGAAGAGGTTCTTTCAACGACTCCACGCTACCACCTTTTATAAGCTCCAGGCGAAGGGTGGGGCAAGAAATGGAAAGCAACACGCTGTGGCCCAAGTCCTGCTCATCTGTTGTGCCACAGCGGCCCGAGCCATGCCCCGAGAGCGGAAACCGACACAGATGCCCACCAGCTTCAGCGCAGCTCAGAGCTCCCGACTTAACATGGAGAGCGCGCACCTCGAGCTGGCACCCCAGCCCTGAATGTGCACTGAGTGTAGCCTGGTAGCGGACATCCTACCCACGCACCGCCTCCTTCACGAGCCACAATGCACACCCGTGACCTGAACCAAGCTCCCGGATCGCCCTTCCCGCGACCCCTCCTCGTTGCTTACGGTCTTGCCGTGGTCTGATGACTGGATGGAGGCTATAATTCTGGACGCTCACCTGGGACGTTCCCAGTGAGATGCGGTGGAGCTATATAGTGTCTGTGGTGTGGTCGAGCATCACGCAGCGCCAAGGACAATGGCCGATGCCGCGCGGTCCTCAAAATAGTGGCGTATTGGAGCGATGCAGAGGTACGAGGAGGTGCGTGAGTATTTTTCCTATGTGCGGGAGGCATTTGTGGTCAAAGTGGTGAGATTTGGTGAGTGAGGTGAGTGGTAAGGTGAGGTGCCGGTTGTGAATTGGCACACAAATTTGAATGGAAAATGGCACGTAAATTCCCGGGAAAGGTTGTCTTGTGTGCAACAAGGACTATCCGAGCCACGGGAGGCATAGCGGTGTGCTTATTAAACAATTGTCTGTTGAATGGCGTGTGCGCTTGCATGCTTGTTGTGTATTATGGCTAAAAGGAAAAGGTTAGAGTAGAGATCAGAGTGCGGATAACAGAGATATTCATAGGATCTAACTTCGAGTCCCACGCAATGCAATTCATCCACTTGACATAAGGGAAGGACCAACGACATGAATACTAATAAAATAACTGCCTGGGGATCACAATATGTTGGGTGCCATTGCCTAAGAGGCATGCGGTTTTGCAGAACCGCACCAATGTTCCTTCACAAAAAGCAATATTTCAACACTACATGTACAAACGTTACTCTATTTTCTTTTCTTCTGGGACATTTCATTTTGACGGAACAGCCTCGTAAGCGTGCCAAAGTCTGAAGCCTCGGCCGAGCATCAGGTGTGCTAATACTTTATTTACTTATTAGGCATCCTACGTACAGAAATGAACACTCTTTTTACTCTGCATGTCTTGCACATCATGTGTGGCGAATTTCACCTCTCTGTGCTTTGTATTTATTGATATTTTACTTTAAGTTTCTGTACACTGCCGCTGATGCCCGGTTGCAAGTCACCATCAACATTTCCAATCGAAGAGACATAATTACCTTTTATGAAAAATGTTTTTCAAATTTATTTTTTATCCTGAAAAATACACTGTAGTGAACACGCAGTCGTATTAAAAGATTGGCATTTAAAACCCTTCTTAAATCATCCTTATGAAGGGGGACAGACAAATACACAAACACATTGTCTTGTATATTGGTGGATCGATATATCAGTCAGAGTTTTACAATGATTTGATATAATGCGCTCTCTCCTGTCAGAATATATTTTAACAAGGAAATTCCAGCATGCAGGAAAAGAATCAATTTGGTTGTGAAAATGCACTTTATAAATCATCTGGAGGCAGGTGAGCGTCACGCTAATATCCATCATAACTTGGGTATGGCTACGTCCATGATTAGAACAATCCTGAAAAATGACACGATAAGAGCTTCCGTACATTCAATCTCTCATTAGTTTCAACCAAGATAACTTGTTCAAGGAGCGTTTTCATGGAGAATGTGGAGAGATGGCTTTTGGACATTTGTACGTGGTCCATGCTTGGGAGCCTCGTTGATATACATTTCTGTCTGTGCTCTCGCTGACTATTCGCCAAAAAGCGATGAAACTGGTCTGGTAGTTGAGGGGATATGTAGCATTAGGATTTTCATGTGTGTACTATGTGTGAAGGTCTTTTCGTTGTGGAGGAACTCTGGGAAGGGTTCAAAACAGAAAAAGTGCTCACCTTGTGTTGGCATTCTTGGGCTGCTTTATGCAGCTTCTTCGGCGAGAAGAGCATTGGAGGAGTCAATTTATTTATATAATCATAGACACCTGGATCAATTGATAAGGTGAGACCCAATTGGTTATTCCCCCCATTCACAGGTGAGAGATGTGTCTTTGTGTTATATATAGATATACAATGCATTCACACACACACACACACACACACACACACACACACACACACACACACACACACACACACACACACACACACACACACACACACACACACACACACACACAATTATAATATATTACAAGTCTAAAGACGACGATGGTTTATGAGCGGTATTTGATGATGTAGATTGTTTCAGAAGTCAAGGATGAGACAATGTGATAATGTTTGACCAAGTTATAAAAATGATCAACATGATGCGGTATGAGTGATAGGTTATTCGCTGCAAAATGTCGAAAACCCGGTTTCGTTCAACAACTTTCAAAATTTGACCTTTGCATAACCTTTAAAGGTCACAAAACAATGTTCTGGACATTAAAATAAGGAAACAGGATACGTGCTATAGCTTATTGGAGTTAGTTCGTCGAAGAAGGTCGAAAACCCGGTTCGATTGCCACAACTTTGAAAATTTGATTTTGTGAACTTTAAAGGTCAAAGGTCAAGGATTATGACCTTTGGTGCAAAACTTCCTCTGGAACATTCCAGGAACAATATAATGTCATATGGGCTATATGGCATTTCGCACTCCTCGGATTATCCAGACTTTGATGAAATCAGCGTAAAAACAAACTTGAAGGGGGCGCCACGGGCAAGGTGTTCGAGATAGAGCAAAATGGTTTCAAGACTTTAGGTGGGGAATGACCTCAAGATTATGCATAAAAAATATTGTCATCCTAGCTCTCAAAGTTGGGCGGTCGTATGATTTTTATGTCAAAATTTGCAATTTTTTAAGTTCGTGACCTTGTGACCTTGATCTTGGGACGAAAATGAAAAAAAAAAAAAAAAAATCGAGCTCCGTGGAGCTATGCAGGTGCCATTGGGCTAACCAAATACCGAAACCCCAGTCAGATTCGACAAACTCCCGAGGAAAAGATGCAAATTGAAATTGGCTACCCCCTAAAAACACGTTTTTGTGGTGTGGCTCCGCCCACAATGGGCGCACCACGCCCATTCTCAGGAAAACACAACTAGATCATGATATAAACCTCCCACCAAAATTTTATCAGGATCGGATCAAAATCCACGGAGCTATGCTCGGGACAGACAGACAGACAAGCCGGTAGGCGGACATGGGTAGTCGCTTCCCCAATAAAACCTGACGCGATGGGCCCATTCGATGGGGAATGACCTGAGGATTAAACACAATAAAATTCATGATTCCAGCTTCAAGGGTTAATGCTGCAGATTGTTTTTTCGTTAAAATACCCCCACATTGAGGTTTTTCGGCCGTTGCTCGGCAACGGAGGGGTCCATAGCAATGGTTCTTTCTCACACATAACTAGGACATACCATGAACCTACCATACCAGTTTCATGTATATCTGACTCAGTCTCTGAGATATAACAAACTTCATTTTTTTTTATTGTTTTCGACCAGGGTTCATTCGAAGTTTATCTTCTCCGACAGTTTTCATAGGATCCGGCTGGAATTTTTTGACAATATGGCTGAATGTACTGCCCACAGTCGCTCATGGCCCGATTTTTGAAAAATATATTTTTTATGATTTTTCAAAAAATTCAAAGTCCCGTTGTAGGCAACGGTGGTGTCCATAGCAACGGTTCTCATTTGCACACAACTAGGTCATGGTATGAACCCACCAACCAAGTTTCATCGAAATCGCCATTGTATTAACTGAAATCACCATTTTAAATACTGATAATAAAAAGGGCAGAACAAATCTCAAAAAAAAAAAAATTTTGGATTTTATTTTTTTTTCGACTACCCAAAACAATTCTGACAACTCAACAAAAATTCTCAGCCTTCCTCTCCTAATTGTCCCATCTTTGCTCTCCACCCCCCCCCCCAAACCCAAAGCATTAACCTCTCCCTTTCAAAGCTGTCCCATTTTTCCTCAGACCGTCCTCCAACTCATAAAAGCAAACGGGCATTCCAACATGGAAACAGCTAAATATGTATCGGTTTCTGTTCCCATATTGGGTAGTCGATCTATTCTACCCTTATTATCAGTATTTCCGTCGATATGTTTGTCTGCATGTATATCTGTCTGTCTGTATGTCTATTCGGTCCAGTGCTCTGTTAATACAATGGCGATTTCGATGAAACTTGGTTGGTAGGTTCATACCATGACCTAGTTGTGTGCAAATGAGAACCATTGCTATGGACCCATCCGTTGCCGAGCAACAGACCTTTTAAATTTTCAATAAAAAATCTCAAAAAATCTCGACTGTTGGCAGTACATTCAGCCATATTGTCAAAAATTTCCAACCGGATCCTATGAAAACTGTCGGAGAAGATAGAGTTTGAATGAACCCTGGTCGAAAAGAATAAAAAAAACGAAGTTCGTTATATCTCAGAGACTATGAGTCAGATATACATGAAACTGGTATGGTAGGTTCATGGAATGTCCTAGTTATGTGTGAGAAAGAACCGTTGCTATGGACGCTTTTGTTGGCTCGTAACGGCTGAAAAACGACTAAATTCGACTTGATCGACTCCCCATGTCCGCCGACCGGCTTGTCATTCCATCACCAACTTCACAGAAACCAGTCACAATTTTAAGGGGAAAAAGTCAAAAATAACAGCAAACCTGCGTAGCCTCCGCAGGAAAAGCGCTGCTTGAGAGAATGGGTTCTAAAGGTTAATGGAGTATGATAGTTTAGAGGTGGGAATTAAGACTTAGAATTAGGATAGTGTGAAGCCGGCCGTCCTTCCTGCTGTTGCCAACGCCCACCTGCCATTGTGGACCAAATAAGTTAAACCGCAAGGTTTCGTCGAATAAATAAATAATGAACACCGTGAAGAATGACCACACGATAAAAAATAAAAACTACATGACAAACAAAAGCACGATATTACTTACAGATTGGAAGAGCTTCACCACGGTCAGAGAAAGTTTGTCCCTCAACGTTTTGATCTCATCCAACTTCTTCAGAAGTTCATTGTTTAACTTGTCATGGGGATTCGTCATTTCTGTAGTCGATCACCTGGTCACAAAGAACAACAAATCGTGTGTGTGTGTGTGTGTGTGTGTGTGTGTGTGTGTGTGTGTGTGTGTGTGTGTGTGTGTGTGTGTGTGTGTGTGTGTGTGTGTCAGCAGGTAATACAACATCACCTTGATAGAGCTAACACTATCTTATCACACACATGCACCATTGCACACAAACGTGCTCACATCACTCTTCTTCCTCCTGAACCTCTTCTTCTTCTCCCTCCAAATCTTCTTCTTCTTCACAAAATGGCAGCGATCTGTCACCAAGGAAGAAAAGGATTTGCACGGTGGAATCGACACAAACCGAACGAACCTTTGGGGGGGGGGGGGGGTAAACGACACGTGTACGTGAACGTGATACATTTTCATGCCAATGTGCACACGAACGTGTGTAAAAGGTTCAAATGTTGGAATTCAATTAATACATCGATGGTGTTGAATGTCATTCAACTTAAACTGCGTATAACACAATACTTAAGCGAGATTAATCAACATGATCCAATCAAAGAGGATCGAAGAGAGTAAAAGCCAAACGTTAAACGGAATTTAATCACGGACGATACTCACCGAGACGAATTAAAACCCAAAAGAAAATGGCGTCGAGCACGTGACGTCTTCCCGCCTCGTGATTCTCTCACAGACACATTTGAGAGACATACTATTGCTTTTCTCGTGAGTGAAAAATGTTTTAAACCGCGAGTTTAATCCCTGCTGTCACAGAAACGTTTCAAACGCATCATATTATATATTTCCTCAACACACACACACACACACACACACACACACACACACACACACACACACACACACACACACACACACACACACACACACTTTGGCCATGACGTCACTAGAATCTAGGTCCGCCATCTTGGAGGAATCGAATTTTCACGCTTGGGCTGACTCATACACCGCCCAGGCCGATTTGCAAGGAGATCTCGGATCGTTATGACTGAATACTAAATCATGGTGAATACGCGTCAAGTAATTGTATGTTGCAATCTATCTGAGAGGAAAAGTGAAATATTTTACCACAGGTTACCGAAATTTGTTGAAAATCAATGCAAAACACGTGAAAGGCCTTTGGGTGTGTTCACTGTTCAGTTCCCAAGCTGCTAGCTAGCGCTTGCCAAGCCATCCGTTCCTTATCAACGGTTTCGAATGGAGTGCAAAATCGAGTGCTTAAGCCAGTTGGCGAACGCTCCACAAGAAACCTGGTAACTGAATCAACCCCCGGGTGTGTGTTCCGTTACCAAGCTTCTTGTAGAGCGCTCGCAAAGTGGCCGGAGCCCTCAAGCAAGCACTCTATTCAAAACCGTTAAGGAACGGCCGGCTTAGCAAGCGATAGCTAGCTTCTTGATAACCAATTACACTTTTGGCGGGAACTCTGGATATGGATTGGGACGCACCTAATTCGGCAGCGACGTTCACCATGAAGCAGCGATTGGAGCTACAGTAGACTACGCCGAACTCGTCACACGGAGCTGCTGCCGAGTGAGAAGCCCGATTTCATGGGCTCGTGGTGCGCGCTCTTTGGTGGACACCGCCAGTGATTGGCTATTTATAACTGCGCTGCGTTCAGCTCAGTCAGCGACCACGGTGCGCCGTCCCACAGGCCATCTGAAGAAGAAGAAGAAGAAGAAGAAGAAGAAGAAGAAGAAGAAGAAGAAGAAGAAGAAGAAGAAGAAGGAAGGTTGCGCAAGGCAGTCTCTGGCGAAGGAGTCAGGGATCGATCGAGCTTAGTGTTGAACAGGGCCGGATTTCGGTATGGGCAAGCTGGGCCGTTTCCCAAGGTCCTCCACAACCAGGGGGCCTCCACATATTTCATGAAAAAAAAAATGTAAGTAAAAAGGATTTGTGAGTGCCTGAATGGTAGTTGTGTGGTGAATTGAGGGACATGACGCGGGATCACATGTTGTGCGTCTCGCGTATAAGGGGAGGTCTCCGCGGCACGGGGTGATTGTCCCCTAGTGCATTGCAAAAACTTTCCACCAGATGCCGCTGTTGTAAGAGCTTTCCACAACCTCAAGGATGATATCAGTAAGTCCGTGGTTTTATCGATCGATAGCTCGGTGCCCTTTGTGGTGGAAACCGACGCTTCAGATCACGCGATAGCTGCTACACTTAATCAGTCTGGGAGACCCGTCGCGTTCTTCTCGAGAACTCTCTCTAGAAGCGAGCAGAGACACTCAGCGATAGAGAAGGAAGCGTACGCCATCGTCGAAGCGCTGCGGAAATGGAGACATTATTTACTGGGAAACCACTTCACGCTCGTTACGGACCAACGATCCGTGGCATTCATGTTTGATGGGAAAAATAACGGGAAAATTAAGAATGAAAAAATTATGAGATGGCGGATAGACCTAGCTTGCTACAGTTACGACATTGTTTACCGGCCCGGGAAGGAAAACCCTGCTGCAGATACCTTCTCTCGGGTCTACAGTTCGGCAACAATCAGTCAGGCTTTGCAAGACCTACACGTGTCTCTCTGCCACCCAGGGGTAACCAGAATGGCACATTTCGTGCGCAGACAAAATCTTCCCTATTCTGTTGAAGATATTAAACAAATGAATGCTTCATGCCCTGTTTGTGCTGAACTAAAACCCAGATTCTATGGCGCAGCATCTGGCAGACTGATCAAGGCCACTTCCCCCTTCGAGAGACTAAACATCGACTTCAAAGGGCCCCTGCCGACCGAGACAGACAACAGATACATATTCACCGTTGTTGATGAATATTCAAGGTTCCCTTTCGCATTTCCGTGCTCGGATATGACCTCGGGCACTGTTGTGAAATGTCTCTCTGACCTCTTCGCTATGTTTGGGAAACCTTCGTACATACATTCAGACAGAGGGCCGTGTTTCATGTCGGCCGGGCTAAAACAATTCCTACTAGAGCTCGGCATAGCAACTAGTCGAACGACGGGTTACAACCCACAGGGTAACGGGCAGGTGGAACGGTATAACGGGGTTATTTGGAAAGCCGTAACTCTGGCGTTGAAATCAAGAGGACTGGGCCCCGAGCGGTGGGAGGTTACTCTTCCCGACGCTCTGAATTCCATACGCTCTTTGCTCTGCACGACCACCAATGCAACTCCTCACGAACGAATGTTTAATCACCAGCGACGTTATGTTGACGGTCAAACGGTGCCCAACTGGCTGACCCATCCCGGAACAGTGTTCATGAAACGCCCGGTACGACAAAGCAAGTATGAACCCCTGGTGGAGGGGGTCGAACTCATTGACACTAATCCAGAGTATGCTCATGTCAGGCTCCCGGATGGCAGGGAGACCACTGTGTCGGTTCGCCATCTGGCTCCCTCAGGTACTCCTCCCGCAGGTACACCACCTTCTGGCACTCCTCCTTCTGACATCCCCTCCCCAGGTGTTCCCCCCCCAGGAACTCCACCGGGCGACGGGGCTGCCGCGTTCCACCCGAGAGCGATCGAGGAGTCATCCCCGGCACAAGTCGAGGCTCACCAAGAGGATCGGGAGCCTCCCTCAAGTGAAACTGCCATTTACTCCCGGAGAGGTCGACGAATAAGGCCCCCTCGACGACTCAATCTGTAAAGGGGATTATCGGCATTCTCGCTGCTCATGCTCCTATATGCTCATTATATCATATATCGATGCTCATTTCCATGCTCCTACAACTCAAAATAATCACTGCTTGGCATGTATGCTTCTGTAGACCTATTAGTCCGCGTTGCTTGAAATGTATACTCCTATAGTGCTAAAGCAATCATGGTGTGTAAGTTGGGCCCCTAGTTGCATTTTAAAGGTGGGGAGAATGAGGTGAATTGAGGGACATGACGCGGGATCACATGTTGTGCGTCTCGCGTATAAGGGGAGGTCTCCGCGGCACGGGGTGATTGTCCCCGGGGCATTGCCATTTACATCGGCTGTTCACTTGGTGCTCGTTGACTGAAGGTGCCCATTGACTGGTGAGAATGGAGATTATATCGAACTCCGTGCTTACGCGGATTTATTCTGCGATGATTAATTGCACATGTATACGTTACTGCTTATGTACTCCTAGCTGAACCTGTATTCCCCGGTGTGCCCGCAGAAGCGGCTCCAATCAAATGGAATAAAGCCTACACTCTGAAGGTTCTTCTCTCGCTCTCATTTCGCTCTTTTGTCGTTAGTGGAACAGATATAAGATATTCATCTTATCTCATTCTCTATTTTATATCGAAGTCGGTTGACTTCTATGGGAGTATGGGACTTTACACGTCTCTTTACTATTATTATCCACGAATTTTTCAGGTTAAATTTATGGTCCTTGCATTTTTTAGGTTACTTTAATAGTTAGCTTACGTTTGGTTAACCCGGTTTTAGCCGTTTGCACTTTGCTCTACAAAACTGTTGAGGTATATTCAGCTCGAATCATGGCGAGAAATAGTGGACACGCATGCGCGTCACGCGTGCTCACTTATATCTTATGTGAGACTGAGATTAATAAGATTTACATTGGGAACATGGCATTCAGATTTGTCTTTGTAGTATCATCAATTTTGACGTAAACAACTCGTGTTGTCATCATGATGTTTATAGATGTACATTTTTATTCAGATTCTTTGTTCTTGACAAATATACTTTATGAATGACTGTAAATATGTCTTGTGACCTTTTTAATATTCTCAGGTAGGGTGGTCCTCCACTACTGAAGGCTGCCCAGGGGCCACCACATGTCTAAATCTGGCCCTGGTGTTGAAGTCCGATCATGGTTTTATATTGTTTTGTATATCACCGCACTAACTTACACATAGGCATTGAGTGGTAGTCATCACCACGATGACTGTGTGCAGGGCCGGATTTACTTGCTTGTGGGCCCTAGGCCAAACCTTATCAGTGCCCCCCCCCCCAAAAAAATATATATTTATATATCTTCTTCTTTCGGCTGCTCCCGTTAGGGGTCGCCACAGCGGATCATCCGTATGATCCGCATGGTGATTTGGCACGTTTTACGCCGGATGCCCTTCCTGACGCAACCCTGGTCGCCTCTTACGACACAGGGATATCGTACACCTATTTTTAACCGGGGTATACACCGGCCCAGTACACTGGTACTCATTTCGCCGACCTCGGAAGGATGACAGGCTGAGTCAACCCCCTGGTGTATTAATTCAGTGGCCCAACGGGGCTTGAACTCGGGACCTTTTGGATCCCAAGCCGCTGCCCTAACTACTGCGCCAACACCAGATATATATATATATATATATATATATATATATATATATATATATATATATATATATATATATATATATATATATATATATATATATATATATATATATATATATATATATATATATATATATATATATATATATATATATATATATATATATATATATATATATATATATATATATATATATATATATATATATATATATATATACACACATCAATAATTTTAATCAAATTAGGCCTTGTTTGTTTGTTTGCGGATCCACCAAAGGTATATTTGCCGAAATGAAATATAAATATGAAACATTTTTAGCCTTTTATATTTTACATTTTCCGCCGAAGGTGCAAAAGTTTCAAACCCCGAATGTAAACGTCAGCATTTATTTTCAAAAACTCGCCAAAATGCTGAGTCACCTTTTAATCAAACTGTGCAGTAGTCTTTGGTCATGGCATCTGAGAAGTGCCCAGCATGGTTCAGATTGACTTTGGTTTCTGAGGCGAAAGTGATTGTTAAGTATATCAGCGGTATAAATTTGAGTGACTGTATTAGTGATTTAATCACGCAACATCTTGACGACGAATATTCTGGCCGAACGATTGTATAAATTCAGCGCAGCAGCAGGGATGATTCGCAGGCTACTCTCGATCGTGCCGATTTTGTTTCCGTCGAAAGTTGTACACCGCTCTTCAAGTCAGGTATGGGAGCATGTGCCAGAACAGCGCGTCGCTGCGTCCACTTTCTGCCGGTACTCCAGGGGCCTCCGTCTGGCCATCCCCCAGGCAGATGCCAGGCCCATCCCCATCTCCTTGAGATGATGGTCAACCTGCTGCAACCATGAGGCACGTGGTCAGCCCACTGGCCTCCTCCACTAATGAGACTCCCTCGCTGAGAGAATCTGGTAAGCAGGATCAGCGTCAGGAAAACGAGCCACATGTCCATACAGCCGCAACTGACGCTCACGGACTATGCAGGTAACAAATCTCATCCGAGTCTCTCTTATCAACCGCTCGTTGGATACAAAATCCGACCAGCGATAGCCAAGGATTCTCCGAAGAGACCTGGTACCAAAGGAATTAAGTCTCCGTCTCAGATCCTTGGTCAGAGTCCAAGTCTCGCACCCATAGAGCAAGACTGGAAGTACCAAGGACCTGAAGACTCGGACTTTCGTCCTCCCGCACAGGTACCGGCAGCGCCACACCCCATGATCCAGTGAATCCATGACTCCCCAGGCCCGACCCAGACGTCTATTGACCTCTGATTCGCAGCCAGCAGAGACATGAATATCACTGCCAAGGTAAGTGAATCTCTCCACGACCTCAACATCCTCACCACAAACAGACACAGACAGGACAGCAGCATCCAAGATGTCACCGAAGCCTAGATCTTAGTTTTGACCCAAGAAACCCGTAATCCCAGCGGCTCCGACTCCTCATTCAGCACCTCGAGGGCCCCCAAAAGGATGTCTAAAGTCTCCGCAAAGATGACTGCATCGTTTGCAAAATCAAGGTCCGAGATCTTGACATTCCCAAACGATGCACCGCAACTTGATCTCTCCGACATCCTCCCTAAAATCCAGTCCATACAAGTGCTGAAAAGTGTGGGGGCAAGTACACATCCCTGACGAACTCCAGTAACAACTGGAAAGAAGTCAGAGGTGGTACCACCACACTTCACAGCACTCTCAGTACCAGAGTAGAGTTCAGACATCAGATCGATCAGTTTTGGTGGCACCCCACGAAGACCAAGAATCCTCCAGAGGACATCCCGATTCACTGAATCGAACGCTTTACAGAGATCAACATAGGCTGCAAGCAGCCCCTGCCGAAACTCTCGTCTGCGTTCGGTGAGGACACGAAGTGCAAGGATACGGTCAATCGTTGACCTCTTTGGTGTAAAGCCTGACTGCTCTGGACGCTGGTGCTCAAGCAGATGGTGGCGAACCCTATCGAGAATTATCCGAGCAAAGACCTTGCCCGGCACTGAGAGCAGCGTCACCCCTCGGTAGTTGTTGCAGTCTTGGCGATCACCCTTCCCTTTCCAGAGAGGGACAACAAGGCCCCTCTTCCAGTCAGTTGGGATGATGCCTGTGTTCCAGGCAGCGCACAAAACTGCATGCAACGACACGAGTGCAGCATTTCCACCAGCCTTGAGAAGTTCGGCATGGATGCCACAGATCCCTGGAGCTTTTCCCCGTTTCAACTGGTTCACCGCAGCCCGTGTTTCCACAAGCGAAGGTGGACCACAGTTGATTTGAGGGTCAGCAACAGGGATTGTAACACCCTTGACGTCCAACTCGACAGCTGGGGGATCAGCCTGGTACAACCGCTCAAAGTAACCGGCCCAGCGGGCCTTCACTTCAGACTCCTCTGTCAAGAGCCTACCACTCTCTGCTCGAACTGCAGTGCTCCGAGGGATGGGCTTGGATGAACGTAATGCGCGAATTCCCCTGTAAGCGGGACGAGAATCACCTGTCCACAGGTGATGCTCTACCCCCTCACAGATTCCTCGCACATAGGCCTCCTTGTCCACCCTCAGTGCACGTACAGTTTTATGCCTCAGCTCCCTGAACAGCTCAGCTCTGCCATTCATCCTGGCCCTGCGACTCTGGTCAATGGTATTCAGTGTCCCTCGAGAGACAAAATTCTTCTTTGCCCTGCGGTGAGTTCTAAGACATCCACCGGCAACATCAAGGACGGTGGTCTTGAAGGCGCTCCACAACTCTTCAGGACCCCCCAAAGCACCCAGACCCCCCCAAGTGTCCACTCAGCCTGTTCGCAAACTCCTCAGCTACTCTCTCATCCCTCAGCTTGGCAACATCCAGCCTAGGCTGGGATGGTACCATTCTCCAGGATTTAAGGTGCAGCTTTAGAGTTGCTACAACAAGCCTGTGGTCAGTATTGAGGAACTGAGCACTCCGGTAGACCCTGCAGTTCTGGATCAGCCTCCAACGACCGTCAATGAGGACATGGTCAATCTCCTTTGCCACACCGCCAGCATTGGAATACCAAGTCCAGCGATGAGCTTCTGGGCGCTGAAACCATGAACCAGCCACCCTAAGTCCATGACTTCTTGCGAAGTCAAGGAACTTAGTGCTATTCTGGTTCATAGTTCCTGACCCATGGGGACCAACACACACCTCATAACCATCCCTATCAGTTCCAGTCGATGCATTGAAATCCCCCAAGACTAGAAGTGTATCTCGTCTGGGGCACTGATCAACCACAGACTCGAGTGTGGCGTAGAATGCATCCTTCACGGTGAGATCACTCGCCTCAGTCGGAGCATAAACAGAGACCAGGGAAATGACACCTAAGGAGTGACGAATCCTTAATCTCATAATACGCTCGTTGACCGGTGTTACCTCAATTATCATTGGGGTCAGCTTATTGGACACAGCTACAGCAACTCCTTGGGTATGGTAACCATCAGAGCGACCAGACCAATAGTAGGTGTAACCACCCACCATTATCTCACCGCAATCCGGTCTCCGAACCTCAGAGAGAGCTGCAATCCCGATGTCCAAACGCTTGAGCTCAGATGATAACAGAGACAGGTGATCATCCTCTCTTAGGGATAGGACATTCCAGGCACCCACCCGAAGGGACCGCCTCAGGTTAACCCAAGGAGACCGTCGTCTGGTGGACGACACCTCAGCACCACTCCGACACACTCTCCCGCAATCTGACCCAGGGATGTTACCCCGTGGTTTCCCTCCGATCAAAGATTGGGGGTCCCGAAGGCTTTGCCCCAATCCCGTCATCCAGTGAGCTGCCCTGCGAAGGGAAGCTGCACAGGAGGTACTCCCACGGAGTGGGTTTTCAGATTTTTTTTTTTTGCGGAATGAAGGGTTTTACGGTGGCCAGAGTGCAAATCCTGCCACCAACCTCCTAATAAGAAGAAGTAACCCAACTGCAGGAGGACGTCTGCAGACACAGTTGGGCACTAGATATGGATGACCGTTGGCTCACAAGGAGCTTCTCTGCCCTTTGACAGGTTTTGTTTTATAATCCTGCTGGGTGTCCATATCCAAACACCCCCCTCACCACAAAACCTGGTGGGGGAGACGGTTTAGTCGCCGACAACCCGACCATGGAACAGGTTAGTACAGGTTTACATGGTACCTGTAGCAGGTCACAGATCGAACCTGACCTGACTGAGATCGCTGTTCTGACCGCTGTTCGAACCTGACCGCTGTTCGTATTGAAAGATTTCGGTGCCAAGTACGTCAAAGTTTCCCTGCGAGATGCTGATATTCAGCTTTCAATGGACAAGAAATCCGCCTTTGATGTGCTCATGGGGATGGGGAGATGGTACGATCAGATGCCCACTGAAAAGTCAGAGCTTGTTATGGCTCTGATTGACCATTTTGAGTGTGTTGACTCCGAGTAGACACCTTTTTTTTAATCATGTCCAGCACTATGCACTGCTGTGCACGCACACATCTACGACTTGGACAGTAATTTTCTCAGCATTGTTTCCATTTGTTTGATGATCCAACAGGTTTCGATAAGAAAAATATGCCAGACTATATTGTAAAAACAAGTTTTAATCCTTTATTGTTTTTCACATCAGATGATACAGCGAACATGGGCATCCTGCATTTGAATGGTCTTCCATCTTCCATGTTTTCTTAGATCCTCCTGGTCTGGGATTTATATTTATCCCCCCCCCCCACCTTCCCTTGTCTTTTCCATGGAACATCTGCAAAAAAAATCATAAAAATATTTAATTTCTAAAAATTGAAATTATATTTATATTTAGACCTACCGACCCTACATTTTAGCTGAAGAACTGTGTAAACCAAGTTGTAAAATAACTAAGGCCTTAGTTCCATATAAAGTACATCAATAATTTTTAAACAAATTAGTTCCACATCATGTACAAACACCTGCTTTAAGGCCGTCACACCTTGACGATTTAGCCAGCGTATGCCGACGTATGAAAAATTTGTCAAACGCTGGCACACGTCGAATACGTTATGGGTAAGTGTGGTATACGTCGGGGTATGCTGGCATACGTCGTAGTACGCTGAGCTGTCGACAAATTTTAACATGCTTAAAATTTTTCGACGTATGACTCTCACGTTCCGCATACGCTGGCCATAAGTTGTAGGCATGTTGCACGATCGTTGACACACGTTAATTGTAAGTTACTCATGAGTCGAAACGCGTCGAGGTAGTGTTCAGCTTCAGTGTTCTAGACTCCATGTTTTTTTTTTTTTTTTACTTACGAAATCTAAAGATTTCGGAAGTATATTGATGCCTTCCGTTTCTGTTTGTTTGTTACTTACGAAATCTAAAGATTTCATAAGTATATTGATGACTTCCGTTTCTGTTTTTGTTTGTTTGTAGGCACGATAACTCGAACGGAAGAAGCTACCAATGTCAAATTACACTACGTGATTCAGGAGGGTGATGGCTAGTGCTGATTAGATTTTGGTCAAAATCGGTCAAAGGTCAAGGTCACAGTGAGGTCAAATATTCAATTTTTGATGGTTTGGTACAGATAACTCGAACGGAAGAAGCTACCAATGTCAAATTACACCACGTGATTCAGGAGGGTGCTGGCTAGTGCTGATTATATTTTGGTCAAAATCGGTCAAAGGTCAAGGTCACAGTGAGGTCAAACATCCAAAAAATGCTAACTCGAGAACGGAAGAAGCTACCAATGTCAAATTACACCACGTGGTTCAGGAGGGTGATGGCTAGCGCTGATTAGATTTTGGTCAAAATCGGTCAAAGGTCACAGTGAGGTCAAACATCCAAAACATTCGATTTTTTTTTTTTTGATGGTTTGGTACAGAATCATCGTAGAAACTTCTGGTTTGCGTCGCTACCTTCTCTCGAGACAGCTTTTATTAGACAAGGTCAGAGGTCAAGTTGACGATTTCGTAAGTACCAGTCTATGACTGCTTGTTTGTTTGTTTGTTTGTTTGTAGGCACGATAACTCCAGCAATGCCAACCCTCCCGATTTCATCGGGAGGCTTCCGAAAATTCACCCAAACTCCCGCCCTTACGATCACTATCCTTATCCTCCCGAAATTTTGATATTTTTGCACTGTTCACTAATCAGAATGTACTAGTATGAGAATTGAATGAAAAGCATCGTCTGCTACGTATAGCATGTGGTAACTCCATAACGTTCGCTGCTACCAAATTGTATGTAAAAAATTGCAAATTCAAATGAGGAGCAGCGAAACATTGGGTCTGGATCTCGCTTATGCGATCATGCACTGAGATTTAGTGCATGCGGTATGTGTGCAATACAGTGCATGCGGTATGTATGCACAGTGTATATGCATGCAATACGCTCACTGCATGCAGCTGGGCCCCGTACCAGCCCGGCGGTCGCGACCACCGTGCGGTGTTTAACAGCCGCTAGAGTTCTACGAGTCGCGCTGCAGCTGTGGAACATCGACTTCGAAGTTACCGATGCTTCAAGCCCTCGATGTTGATTACGAAATGGCAGAAAAGAAGCTTACGAAGACCAAGAAATGGTCTCAGAAGTACAAGACCGAATACAGTCTCCAATACCCGTGTATTCGAAAGTCTGAAAGAGGAATTCATCATGCGTATTGTACAGTATGCAGCGTTGATATTTCAGTTGAGCACGGAGGTCGCGATGATATTCGGAAGCACGTTGGAAGCAAACGGCACACAGACATTGCAAAGGAGAGATCTTCGAGCACGAGTACTGATACACTTCTGAATTATTTCACCAAACAAGGGACAAGCGAGGAAGAGGATGTTACCCGAGCGGAACTTCTCTTTAGTGGATTTATTGTGGAACATAACTTGCCCATATCAGTCTCAGATCATGCTGGACCTCTATTTCAAAAGATGTTTCCAGATTCAAAAGTTGCTTCAAAGTATGGATATGCAAGAACAAAAACTTGCAAGATGTGCAAGATGTGCAAGAACAAAAAAAAAAAAAAAAAAAAAACAAGAACAAAAATCAAGAAAAAAAAAAAGAAAAAAAAAAGAACAAGAACAAAGAAGAAAAAAAGAACACTGGTCAACAATTTTTTACTTTCTGAATGTTGTCTAGATTTCTACAAGTGAATTAGGGTATTCTGGCACTGCTGAATCAGGAAATGGCATCCGTTTCTCTCCATCAGGTCAGGTTTTTGTGCTAAGTTGATTTGAAAAAATCAGATCTTGTGACAAAATCAATTACATTTTTGTGGCATTATCAGCTGATTTTTGTCAACACATATCATCCTAAACATGTTTTTAAGAAAAAAATGTTTTGCCAACAACATTTATTGATTACATGATAGAAACATCGATTACTGTCATCTGAATGGTGGGCATTGATAAAGGTAAGTACAAGTAAATTGCATGTTGCGTCACCACTGTTCAAACTTCAGGGCTTGAACTTCCGTTTCTTCGAACTCCTGGAATGTTCAGCGGCAGGGAGGTCTCTCTTCAGATTCCAACAGTAGTCAGCCATCATGACTGCGTCCCAGTGACCCTGATACCTGGTCTCCATCTCCTTCATGTCCTGATGGAATCTCTCCCCCTGCTCGTCACTCATTGAACCCAGGTTCTCAGGAAACCGGTTCATATGTGAAAATAGGTAGTGCATCTTGATGCTCATGTTGCAGCCCAGGTTTCTGAAAGCAGTCAGCATGTTGTTGACAAGTTCTGCGTAGTTTCTGGCCTTATTGTTGCCAAGAAAGTTCTTCACTACCAAAACAAATGTCTTCCACGCTTCCAGTTCCACTTCGTTCATTGAGTTTTTGAACTCTGGATCTCTGATGAGCTGACGGATCTGAGAACCATCAAAGATGCCAACTTTCAATTTCTCCATGGTCAATCCTGGAAAAGCCTGGCACAAGTAAGTGAAGCAGTCACCATCTTTGTCCAGAGCCTTGGTGAACTGCTTGATTAAGCCGAGCTTGATGTGCAGCGGTGGGAAGAGTATTCTGTCTCTGTCCACCAGAGGGTCGTTGATGACGTTCCTTTCTTTGCATGGCACCAATTCTTCCCGCACAGGCCAGTCCTTCTTCGTGTAATGCTGAGCACGGTCCCTACTATCCCACATGCACAGAAAACATGGGTACTTGGTGAAGCCAGACTGTTGTCCCAACAAAAAGTTCACCATCTTCAGGTCAACACACATAAACCACTTATGCTGATCATAACCAATTTTCTCCAGCACGTACTTCACCGCTTCATACTTCTCCTTCAGTGTAGTCGAGTGAGCGATGGGTACAGAGGCAAACTGGTTGCCGTTGTGTAGCAGAACACATTTCAGTGATCGCTTGCTGCTGTCAATGAACAGTCTCCAATCTTTGGGTTCGTGCTGTGGCACTCCAAGCTTGAGCAGAAGCGCATGTCATAAATTGGCGCATGTAGGTATTGTACATTCTTCAGAGTTCGTTATTTCAAGAAATACAACTTTTTTGTATCACATTATTACAAAATCTGCCCCATTAACTTTAGTTTTGATCCACGAACTTTATGCTTTGCCTCACCAATTTTTGGAAGATTTTGAGGTTTTATGACTTCAAACTGATCCCTTTTCGACATAATCACCCAGAACTATCGTACCTGAATACTTCTTGTCATTAAAATAATTATTTCCAATCAAAACAATTATTTGACATGACATTTTACCCCCACCAACTTCTTCTAAAATGCTCCACACATGCGTACATGTGAACAAATATGTAAAAAACGACATGTGGCCATATCTCAAAAACTTGACCTGATTGAACAAAACTAATGTGAGTTTTGGATTCAGCGCATCAGATTCGTCCTAAATCAGCTTAAAAAATGCAGACAACAAATTTGTTGTTGACCAGTGTAATTGGTGAGTTGTCAAATGTTACTGCTTCATCTATTGCCGATATTGCTAGACTAGCTCCATTTAGCCTAGCTACAGACGGTAGCAATGACAGTGGTGAGGCCCAGCTATATCCTGTCCTGATTTCGTACTATGACAACAGTGCTGGGATTGTGAAGCAAGGTTTGCTAAGTTTGCCTGCGTGCAAACAAGATTCCACTGGAGAAAACATTTTCAAACTGCTTGATCATGAGTTCAGTGACAGGAAAATTCCGTGGGGAAATTGTGTTTCCTTTTGTGCTGATAATGCCTCTGTCATGGTGGGCAAGCACAAAGGAGTCGCTGCTTATATCCACAAACAAAATCCAGAGTGCGACATCATGGGATGCCCTTGCCATATGATGCACAATACGGCCAAGAAGGCGGCTCAGGCCTTACCCATTGAATTAGATGACTTTCTCATCGATATTTACTACTACTTGGACAAAAGTAGTAAACGCGTCAAAGGAGTGAAAGCACTGCAAGAACTCTGTGATGCCCCGACACACAAGATTCTGAAGCATGTCGCAACAAGGTGGCTGTCCCTTGGTCAGTGCCTAGACAGGCTGATTGAACAGTGGGAGCCACTTCGCCTCTTCTTCAAAGAAGAAGTACGAAGAAAAATGCAACCAACTGTAGCCAAGACTCTAACAACGAGCAAGAAGGACGGCACTGTATCTACTGCCAGTACTGGCACTGCAGGATCAAGCACTAGTGGAGCAGCATTCACCACTACCACTGCAGTATCTGCTGCGAAGAAGACAGCAGGGACAGCACCAAAACCAATGCTGAGAGCAGGTAGCATCACCGGCCCTTCATCACGTTCATCTACAAAGCAGATCCCTTCAGAGTCGAGAAAGACTGTGATAGTCCCATCTACAGGCAAAGAAGGACCCAAGTTAAGTTCTGCTTTTGCCAAATCACTTGATAGAAGCTCAGCAAAACCTTCGAATCAGAGGTCTTCTTCCTTGGCTGCACCTACCTCAAGCTCTCTCCTCAAACGTAAAATTGGATCTGGTACTACGAGTCTGACCTCTTCTGCTGGCAGTAAACGCAAGTGTGATCGCCCTGCGGCTAAGTGTACTACGAGTTCTACAACTAAAAGCGCATCTTCCTCAAACACTGTGCAGGAATCTAGAGAAAAACGTGTCAACAGGATGTTCTTGTCTCCACAAACAAAACTCTATTGTTTCTTCCTTCGATATGCTAACAAGCTTTTTGAGAAGGGGAATCTTCTGCTCCAAAGAGACGAACCCTGTATTCATCTCCTGCACGGAGAATTGAATGGTCTTCTGAAAGATATCTTCGTACGGTTTTTGAAACCATCGGTGTCATCGGTTGCTCTGGTAAATGTACCCTTCTCTGACAGAAATCATCAGAAGAATGATGAGGACCTCATGATTGGGAACGATGCCAAACTGTGTATAAGGGAACAAAGGAGTCTCAAGAAATCCACCTTCACTCTGAGTGAGTCAGACATCCAAGGTTTCTTCAGTGCAGTTCGCTCATATTATGTGAAAGCCTGCAATTACATCTTCAAAACCTGGCCGCTAGATGATGAATTAGCCAAGCATGCTCAGGTGCTGGATGTTAAGCTACACCAAGAAGTGGGGTTTGACTGTGTGGAGTTTTTCATCAAGAAATTCCCCTGTCTGTTCAGTGGCGGTGATAGTGACATAGACAGTCTTGAGAGTGAATTCGCTCACTACCAGGCAGACGCCTCCATAGCTACAATTGCTACTGAGACAGTGAGAGTGGATGAGCAGTGGCATCGGATTTCACAGCTCACAGATCCCTGCACTGGTGCCAAGAAGTATCCTAATTTGAGCAAAGTGATGAAGGGAATCTTGGTCATTCCTCATTCGAACCATTCATGTGAGCGGGCACTCAGTCTTGTACGGAAGAATCAAACTGAATTTCGTCCCAATTTGAGTGTCAAAACCCTGGAAGCTCTCTTAATTGAAAAACTAGCTCATAACACCCCTTGCTACCAGAGAGAATACAGCAAAGACATAATCAGAAGGGCTAAAAGAGCCACACAGCTGTCACTCAGCAAAGCTGCCATGGAAAAAGCAAGCAGCAGTAGTACCAGCCAGTAAGGTAAGAAAAATATTGCTTCTTTTGTGCTTTTTGTTAATCTTTGATTGTCCCCTAACTTACTAATATTAACATACATGTAACATTAAAAAGTGCACAATTTTCCCCTTCTTTTGTTCAAAAAGTGGGAATTCTTAACATGTTAAATGCTCCAAAATAGGGCTCAGAGGGCACTAGAGAGCGTCTAGAACCCCAGAGCTTCCAGGGCCCTAAGGCGGGCCCTGGACCCCGCAGCAAGGGTCGAGCGCTCCGCGCTCGAGAGATGCGCTTCGCGCACATTATTTGGTGTCGGTTGAAAATCCTCCCTAATTCTGATTTCCAAAAGTTGGCATCTCTGTAACTCGAACTTCCAATGTCAAATTACATCACATGATTCAGGAGGGTGATGGCTCGTGCTGATTACATTTTGGTCAAAGATCAAGGTCACAGTGAGGTCAAAAATTAAATTTTTGATGGTTTGGTACAGAATCATGGTAGAAACTTCTGGTTTGCATCGCTACCTTCTCCAGAGACAGCTTTTATTAGACAAAATCAGAGGTCAAGTTCACGATTTCGTAAGTACCAGTCTATGACTGCTTGTTTGTTACTTACGAAATCTAAAGATTTCGTCATTATATTGATGCCTTCCATTTCTGTTTGTTTGTTTGTTTGTAGGCACGATAACTCGAACGGAAGAAGCTGCCAATGTCAAATTACACCACGTGATTCAGGAGGGTGATGGCTAGTGCTGATTAGATTGTGGTCAAAGGTCAAGGTCACAGTGAGGTCAAATATTCGATTTTTGATGGTTTGGTACAGATAACTCGAACGGAAGAAGCTACCAATGTCAAATTACACCAAGTGATTCAGGAGGGTGATGGCTAGTGCGAATTCAGTTTTGGTCAAAATCGGTCAATGGTCAAGGTCACAGTGAGGTCAAACATTCGATTTTTGATGGTTTGGAACAGAATCATCGTAGAAACTTCTGGTTTGCGTCTCTACCTTATCTCGAGACAGCTTTTATTAGACAAGGTCAGAGGTCAAGTTGACGATTTCGTAAGTACCAGTCTATGACTGCTTGTTTGTTTGTTTGTAGGCACGATAACTCGAACGGAAGAAGCTACCAATGTCAAATTACACCAGGTGATTCAGGAGGGTGATGGCTCGTGCTGATTAGATTTTGGTCAAAGATCAAGGTCACAGTGAGGTCAAAAATTAAATTTTTGATGGTTTGGAACAGAATCGTCGTAGAAACTTCTGGTTTGCGTCTCGACCATCTCTCGAGACAGCTTTTATTCGACAAGGTCAGAAGTCAAGTTGACGATTTCGTAAGTACCAGTCTATGACTGCTTGTTTGTTACTTACGAAATCTAAAGATTTCGTCAGTATATTGATGCCTTCCGTTTCTGTTTGTTACTTACGAAATCTAAAGATTTCGTAAGTATATTGATGACTTCCGTTTCTGTTTGTTTGTTTGTAGGCACGATAACTCGAGAACGGAAGAAGCTACCAATGTCAAATTACACCACGTGATTCAGGAGGGTGATGGCTAGTGCTGATTAGTTTTTGGTCAAAATCGGTCAAAGGTCAAGGTCAGAGTGAGGTCAAATATTCGATTTTTGATGTTTTGGTACAGATAACTCGAACGGAAGAAGCTACCAATGTTAAATTACACCATGTGATTCAGGAGCATGATGGTTAGTGCTGATTAGGTTTTGGTCAAAATCGTTCAACAGTCAAGGTCACAGTGAGGTCAAACATTCGATTTTTGATGGTTTGGAACAGAATCATCGTAGAAACTTCTGGTTTGCGTCTCGACCATCTCTCGAGACAGCTTTTATTCGACAAGGTCAGAGGTCAAGTTGATGATTTCATAAGTATCAGTCTATGACTGCTTGTTTGTTTGTTTGTTTGTAGGCACGATAACTCTAACGGAAGAAGCTACCAATGTCAAATTACACCACCTGATTCAGGAGGGGGATGGCTCGTGCTGATTAGATTTTGGTCAAAATCGGTCAAAGGTCACGGTGAGGTCAAGTATTCAATTTTTGTTGGTTTGGTACAGATAACTCGAACGGAAGAAGCTACCAATATCAAAATACACCAGGTGATTCAGGAGGGTGATGGCTAGTGCTGATTAGATTTTGGTCAAAGGTCAAGATCACAGTGAGGTCAAACATTCGATTTTTGATGGTTTGGTACAGAATCATCGTAGAAACTTCTGGTTTGCGTCGCTACCTTCTCTCGAGACAGCTTTTTTTAGACAAGGTCAGAGGTCAAGTTGACGATTTCGTAAGTACCAGTCTATGACTGCTTGTTTGTTTGTTTGTAGGCACGATAACTCGAACGGAAGAAGCTACCGATGTCAAATTGCACCACGTTTCAGGAGGGTGATGGCAAGTGCTGATTATATTTTGGTCGAAATCGGTCAAAGGTCAATGTCACAGTGAGGTCAAATATTCGATTTTTGATGGTTTGGTACAGATAACTCGAACAGAAGAAGCTACCAATGTCAAATTACACCACGTGATTCAGGAGGGTGATTGCTAGTGCTGATTTGATTTTGATCAAAGGTCAAGGTCACAGTGAGGTCAAACATCCAAAAAATGATAACTCGAGAACGGAAGAAGCTACCAATGTCAAATTACACCACATGATTCAGCAGGTTGTTGTCTAGCGCTGATTAGATTTTGGTCAAAATCGGTCAAAGGTCAAGGTCACAGTGAGGTTAAACATCCAAAACATTCGATTTTTTATGTTTTGGTGCAGAATCATCGTAGAAACTTCTGGTTTGCGTTGCTGCCTTCTCGAGAGACAGCTTTTATTAGACAAGGTCAGAGGTCAAGTTGACTATTTCGTAAGTACCAGTCTATGACTGCTTGTTTGTTTGTTTTGTTTTTTTTTTTCTTAGGCATGACGGTGATGTTGACACTTCGATTTATATTGCAGTTATAATTAATAGGCTGCCGCTCAACGACTTAAATCATAACCGCAATAGAAATTGAAGTGTCAACATCACCGTCATGCCGAAGAAAAAAAAATATCATGGAGTCTGGAACACTGATGGGTTCCTCCTGTGTGAACCCAATTTTTATATGCCAATACGCCATTATACAGTAGCTGTAAGTTAGTAACACGTTCAGTAAGTTCTGTGGTCGTCCGGAAGACATCAAATACATCTACATACGTCAATGTGCATTGGAGATACGTTACGCATAGGTTCAAAGCACATTACTCATAGGTTAGAAATAAGTTTAGGGTATGCTAAACATTACCTCGACGCGTTTCGACTTATGAGTAACTTACAAGTAACGTGTGTCAACGATCGCATAATGTGCCTACAACTTATGCCAGCGTATGCGGAACGTGTGCGTCGTACACTGGATATGCTGAAAATTTGTCGACGTACTCGGCGTACAACGATGTATGCCAGCGTGCTCTTAACGTATACAAAACTTACCCATAACGTATTCGACACGTGCCAGCGTATCCGGCAAATTTTTCATACGCTGGCTAAAACATCAAGGTGTTACAGTGGCTTGACACTTCAATGTCTAGTGCGGTTTTGATTTGAATCGTCGAGCCACAGCCTTTTAATAGGCTATGCCACGTGATCGTCGGCGATACGCTGCCGCGCTATGCATAAGTTGGACTATCGTTGGGCATAGGTTGTGAACGCCGACAACACGCTCAGCATTCGTTGGTTTAAGTTATTGAAACGTTCTGTATACATTATGCATACGTCCAACTCATTATGAATACGCCCAAAACTGGAAAAAAAAAAAAACATCAATAGTTCAGCGTACGCCAGCGTTTTACATACATTTTGATACCTTGCCATACGTTGGCTAAAATGTCAAGGTGTGACAGGGCCTTTAACAGCATCAGCCCTTGCACTCCAGCGAGTATCTGATAGGGATTTCAGTACAATCCCTGCAGCTGGTAGTGCAGCTTTCAAGTGATCCCATCTATATGTGGAGGCTGAGAAGAAGTTGTATAAAGCTCGCAAAAAACTGAAATATGAAACAGACGCAAGGCAACTGCGGGCAGCTGATGTTCCAACAAGGTTCAAGGAGTGACCTGCACAAGGGACATAATATGCCAGGGGATTCAAAGCCTTTATTCTGGCTTGGAGACCAGTTTAAATGCCAGACATAGTGGCAGCATTGTCATAGCTCTGGCCTCTCGTGTCACGCAAATCAAGACCAACATCTTCGATTAATTGTACAACAGTTGAGGCTATGCTCTCTGCACCATGGTCATGTATGTCTAAACTTCAGAAATCGCTCAACAGGTTTACCGTCAGGTTTTACATAACGAACTATGAATGTAAGTTGGTTAGTATGACTAACATCCGTTGTGGAATCAACACTAACTGAATAATATTTGGCTTGTTTCACTTCACTTATGATAAATGCATGAATTTCTTCAGCCATCAGATTGATCATGTTATCAGAAATCGTTTTTGAGAGATATGAAGTCTTTCCACTACCTGCAGCACCATACTTACCCAGATGCTGTGCAGGAAGAGGGTCAAATTTTGCTAAGAGTTGTAGTACTCCAAGGTAATTACCATTGTTGCTCGAGCCAATTCTTTCATCACTACCTCTGAGAGGAAGACCTCTTGATGTCAAAATTTTTAGTGTTTCAACTATGCGCAACAGAACTTCTCTCCAATGTGTTCTCTCTACTTCTACTTGCAAAGCCAAAGTGGAATCAATTCGACTTGTGGCAACTGCCCTTACACCCCAAGTAGTAACTGAGTTTTTATGCTCTTTACTATTTTCATGTTCAGCAACTCTATGCTGGCAGTTTTTTTCAGTCACTAAACCCACTTGTAAACAATGAGACTTGCTTGCTGAACAGCTTGCATGGAACACAAAATACATCGCCAGTTTTTGGAGAATACACAAGCCATTTCCTTTTAACTTTTTCATCATTTGCCATTTTACGTGTAAACAAGGATATGGGCACATATCAAACTCTTTTCTTTTCACCCTCGCCCACAATTCTTGCCGATTTTTGAGAAGTCATCTTGTTCACAGTTTTGATCAAGAGGATGATTTACTAAATATTCAATCAATTATCTACCAGTCAGCTGGATCACTTGATACACACAAATCGGCACGAACATCTTGTTCCACAGAATGTTTCTTTTCGGTCAATTGAGATGAATCGGATGAAGCTTCAATCACAGATGGTACTTCTACTTCCATTGCTGATTCACTCGATATCTGTGACTGACTCAGCTGACCTTGCTTTGTCGTGGTCATCGCCTGGGAGTTTACCGTCACTGGTACGAGGCTCTGAATCTTTTGGTTTTAAAAAGGTTGTCAGCTTTGGAAGTGATTGGAGTTGTGCAGCTTTGGTTTCTTTTAACTTTCTCTTTTGTGAGCCACTCGTATATTTCTTCTGGGACGACAGAATTAATCTATCTCGTGAGAATCCCCAAGATTCCAAGAATAATCTGTAAGCATAAAGTAATAATAAATTAGTTCAAGTCTATTCCAAGAGATACCAATATCACAAAATAAGAACACAAAAACACACGCAATATAACAATGAAGTCCACTAAATACAACACGTAATGTATATAATCTACAGATAGATAGATGGTGGGAAACGGGCATTTAAAAATGTACTGTTATATTTTTCGTTACCTTATTTTATTTTATTCATTTTACTATAGGGCCTACCAGGCTACTCCTTGGCCGATCAGAGAACCCACAAGTCCCTGGTGGGCCCTAGACCAATGGCCTATTTTGCCTATTGGAAAATCCGGCCCTGACTGTGTCATGTAATGTGTCGACATACCATCACCGATGGTATATGAGTTGTCTTACAGTTGTTCATTATCTTTACTTTTGATAAACTGATTCATGAATTCCATGTTTGCTTGATAACTTTCCAACTCACCAATGAACCCCCAACTATGCCCTGAGGATTGTTTCCCTTTTGGTACAATAGCCGGCTTAGAGATTGTTGCGCCCTCTCACAGGTACGTGTCCAGCCCATGCGCGACTTCATCCCTCACCCCACAGGCATCATGAATATTCGCATACGCGCAAGTCGTCACACATCTAAGTTGTCACTTTTTTTCTTGGTCCCGATGGTGACTACTTACGAGTAGTCTACTGTATATTTTTCAAGTTGGAGACATTACAGAGGACAACCAGGTCCAGGTGCCACTGATACTGGTTGGAGAGGAAGGTCTCCAACGGTACAACACAAATATTGTTATTAACGAGGCCAGAACGACAGTCTCTCCAAGATTAGTCAACACATCTTCATTGCACCACATCGGTTCATATCCAGTGCACACGTTTCCGCACGATGGAGACCACACACCCCTCCTGATCGACTCGTGGATACATCACATACCTTTCACTCAGGTTGCACAACATAATCCTTCAAGTAATCTGGATTGTTTAGATATTCGCTCCGAACGACGTACTGATGTCACAGAGGACTCAACTTCCACTGGAGCTGTTACATTTGCTGGGGTTGTCATCGTTGTTGGCCGTACATGCTCTTGAAGGATGCAGTCGCACACGGATGATGTTCTTTCAACGACTCCGTGCTACCCCCTTTTATAACCCCCAGGCGAAGGGTGGGGCAAGAAACAGAAAGCGACATGCTGTGGTCCAAGTCCTGCTCCTCTGTTGGGCCATAGCCATGCCCCGCAAAGCTCCGGGACCGGAAACCGACTCGGATGCCCACCAGCTTTGGCACGGCTCGGAGCTCCCGACTTAACATGGCGAGCACGCACCTCGAGCTGGCACCCCATCCCCGAATGTGCACTGAGTGTAACCTGGATGTAGGATGGTGGGTCTACTCTATCTCTGCCTCTGCCTTAGCCGGACCTACTCTATCAGATTCCTGAGTACGCATCTGATCAACATGACGTCGCAATGTTTGGCCTGACTCATTTATAATTTACAACATATGATATGATACAGGGCCAGTTTGCTTCGAAACAAGTGCTGCTATCCATGGTGCTCCAAACGCCATATTCTTGGCATACACCGTGTCTTGTTCCTCAAATTTTCTTGAGGTTCCACCACTATACTCCTTCTGCTTGTCCTGATACTTCCCTACCTGAGCAGGTGAACCTGGGTTTGATCAAATCAAGACGCAATGTTACATTTCTTTGAAATAACAACTGGACTGGAGAAACTCTGGTGACTGCATGAGGTGTAGCATTGTATCGCAGCTGAAACTGAGCAATTTTGTTCGACAACTCATCCATGTCCGCTGACATCTTTTTCATGGACTGTTTAAAGGTTTGTACCAAACGTTCTGCTAACCCGTTACCGGCCGGATGTGCTGGAGCGGAGGTAGAGTGATAGATTCCATGATGATGGCAAAATGTCTGAAATTCGGCATAAGTAAAACGGGACTCTTGTACCAAAAGGGAAACAATCTGATACCAAATGTTCAACTAGCCCATGAGTTTTGAACACATCCATGAGGCACTTAATAGTTGCCTTTGTCGATGCTGAATTTGAGGCCACCATCCTAATCTCAACAAATTTAGAGAAAGCATCCACTGCAATAAAAAGCATAAATGGGTCTGCGTAATCCACGTGCAATCTCTGCCATGGTCTACCTGGCACTTCCCAAGGATGTAACATAAAAATGGGAGGATTCCTCGCATTCATTTGACGTGCATTGCACTGATGCGCAACACTCTCAATGTCCTTACACAAATTCGGCCACCAGAAATAACTACGAGCTACCCCTTTCATGCGTATCACTCCCGGATGAGTCTCGTGTCATTCTTCCAACAACCAAGCCCGAACTGGATTGGGTACAATTACCCTACTCACCCACATAATACATTCCCCATTCGTGTCATTGCTTAGTTCTGTTCGTCTACGGAAAGACGGTAACAGCTCATCGGACGGTGATTTATCTGGTCAACCAGTCTGTACATAATGGTATACCTGGCACAACAAAGGGCCCTTCCTCGTCCAGTCAAGGATTTGTGATGCTCGTCCAGTTATATTGTTACGGATCTGGAAGCCATGAGCACACAGACAATCAGGTTCCTAGAGCTTAAGGCCCAGTCACACCTTGACGTTTTAGCCAGCGATGGCAACGTATTAAAATGTATGTAAAACGCTGGCTTACGTTGAACTTTTGATGGTTTTTTTTTAAAGATTCGGACGTATTCATAGCGACTTGGTCTTATGTATAACTTATTAGTAACGGACACAGAACGTTTCATTGTGTTATAGCTAACTTATACCAACGAATGCTGAACCTGTTGTCAGCCTATACAACCTATGCCCAACAATAGTCTAACTTATGCATAGCGCGCTGCACGTATCGACGATGACGTGACGTAGCCTATTAAAAGGCTGATGCACAGCGATTCAAATCATAACCGCCGCAGAAATGGAAGTGTCAACATCGCAGTCACACCTTGGCGATCTTGCCAGCGTATGCCGACCGAAGAAAAATGTGTCTAAAACGCTGGCGCACGTCGAATACGGTATGGGTAAGTTTGGTATACGTGAGTACAACGCTAAAGTACACTATCATACGTCGTAGTAAGTGGAGTCCGTCAAGTAATTTTTAACATGTTCAAAATTTTACGACGTACTTGGCGTATGACACTGGTTCCGCATGCGATGGGAATAAGTTGTACACACGATATGCGGACGCTTACACACGTCGACAAAGGCTACTTGTAAGCTACTCATAAGTCGAAACACGTCGCGCTAATGTCTTTTTTTTTTTACGCGAAACTTATTTCTAACTTATGTTTGACGTGCTTTGAACCAATTCTTTACGTAGTCCCAACGCACATTGACGTATTTCATTGATGTCTTCCGGTCGACAAAAAACTAAATGAACGTGTTTCTAACTTACAACTGCCATATAATGACGTGTTCCCTACGTTTTGGGGAATTGGTATATAAAAATGGTCTTCACAAGGGGGAACCCATCAGTGTTTTCGACTCCTTTTTGAGTCGATGTCCATGTCAGCAGTAACAGTATTAGTAGTAGTTTATTCATGTTGGCAGTAGTAGGTGAGTGTGATGGGGAGGGTGTGGGTGATGATGGATCCTCCTTGCGTCTGCGTGTCCACGGGTAGGAGACATCTTTGCACCATTGTTCGAAGTTCTTCGTGGCTAATTTTTTGGGGGTTTTTTTTCAACAATGAGCTATGGCTTGTTTTTACGTTTTAGGTGTATTCATAACGAGTTGGACAAATGCACAAGGTACTAATGTACATAGAGCGCTTCGATAACTTATAGATACGGTATACCAACGAATAATTATCGTGTCTCTGGCGTTCACAACCTTTGCCCAACGATAGCCTAACTTATCCATATCGTGCGGCAGTTTATCTTTGCCGGTGACGTGGGGTTTGCTATTCATAGGCTGCCACTCAAAGATTTAAATGGCTGCATCTCCACTATTGAAAGTAGACGCTTGCGCTCAACAATTGAATTTTTTACACTCAACGACTTTTAAACGGTGCCACTCAACTATTTTAATTGTTTCAATGAACGATTTAAATTGCTGTCACTCGCCTTTGTTTTTTGACGCTGGCGCTCGGAAATTTGAAGCGTTTCTATTGAACGTGCTAAATCGCTCAAACTCCACTATTGAAAATAGACGCTTGCGCCAAACAATTGCAATTGTTTACACTTAACGTGTTCTTATCGGTGCAAATCAACTATTGTAATTGTTTACAATGAACGATTAAAATTGCTGTCACTCGCCTATTGTTTTTGGACGCTGGCGTTCGGAAATTTGAAGCGTTTCTTCTGAACGTTGTTAAATCGCTCAAACTCGACTATTTTAAATAGACGCTGCCGATGGACAATTGGAATCATAGCCAAGCTAGACATCGAAGTGTGAACATCCTCGTCATGCTGAAGAAAAGTTTGAAGAATGCTGCAAATAAGTGTCCTGGCTGTGGCCGTGGACGCCGACGCAAGGACGATCCATCATCGCCAAAACCCTCTCCACCAAGCTCAAACTCTGACGGAGAGGATGCTGGCTCCAACGCCTCTCGGGCATCGTCGGTGGCATCGATAGCTGCGTGCGAGGCCTCCATGTCCCCTCCACAAACCGTTGCGAAGAAGAGAGCCAAGAAGACAGTATTGTCTCGATTTTGAAGAGGAGCAGCTCATGTGCGATTTCCTTCGCGACAACCCATGCATCTGGGACATCAAGAAGACGGACTACCGAAGGGTGGACAAGAAGGTAAAGGTCTGGGAGGATCAAGGCAAGGTCATGGGAAAGTCTGTGGAGCACCTTCAGGGGTGGTTCAAGTCCCTGTGAGACACCCATACCCGTCTCGACAAGAGCGGTGACGGCGCCACCGAACTGACGGAGAGGGAGCAGTGGGTGAAGGCAAACTTCGGCTTCCTCAAGCCTGTGGTCCGTCATCGTCCTTTGCCCGTCAATAGTGTAAGCGTAAACACATTATTATGGATACTATTTTTTTCCCCCATTTATTTTATTGTACAAAAGATCTGTAAGGAAATTTTTCAGATATTAATACAAATCATTACCATTGCCTCAAATTTTGGCATTGTCATTTAATATACACTTGTTATAATTGCAGATAAAGAAAACCATAGCGGCACACAGTGAGGACCTCGACGCTGCAGAGGCAGCTTGTGCAGAGCTCATGGTCCATGACGACAGCACGCCCTCCCCTGTCCCACATTCATCCGCACAGGGCAAGGGGAAGCGTGGCCACGACGATGACCAGTTGCTGCAGTCACTCGAGAAGAGGGTGCATGAGTCTGGGGAGCTCCTCAAAACTCTCGCAAAACCTCAACCCATCACAGCCACTGGCAGGCTCCATATGTATGTTAATGTTCATTGGTGTTGGCTGATTTAAATGGAGGGGAAAAGCTTTTTGTGAGTTGAATAGGTTTTGTATTTTGGTAAAACGACAGACGATCGACATTTTCTGCACCCATGTCAGCCAAGAAGTTTTTAAATGAAGAATAGACAAACACTCATTATGTTGCTCGTACCAGATGTGGGATTTTTGGGGTTTTTTTTCACTTTTTTGTGTATATTTTTGTGAATTACATGTACTGGCACTTCTCGCTTTATGAATTAGATGCGTTTCACCAAAGTAGTATAGTGTGAAAAGCGAAAAATATTTTCTATAGACGTAGTGCTATAAATTGAAAATGCTTTCATGGGGGGCTGATGTTCAGAAACCTTACGCAACCAAACCTAACAACCCAAATTAAATTAGAAGGGCATTCGGTAGAGCGCATACTTCCGCCACATAATGCCCAATCCACGAGAACATATCGGGCCCAATATATTTTTGAAATATCATGTGATACATTACTATATCGATTTTGGCCCTATCTCTCAATGGTGAAGAATCACGTCAACGTCGAGGTTGACGATAACACTGCTCGGTTATCCCGATAGTACGGAACGGGTCGCTTAAAGTGGCCCGTGTCCGAAGTCGACCTGCGGCGAGGTACGATCGCCCGGTCTACCCTCCGTGTGGGTACTTAGGTAGGTCGAATTTGGCGAACAACCCTATCCCACGCGGGGGGCCGATTAGCACGATCGTGGTGAGGCCGAAAGGCCCACCCGTGACTAGTTCCCGGCGTTAGTCCGAGAGGGTCACGACGGGATTGCCCGTCCGGTGGGCGACGTGCCGCGATTCGAGTTACGTGGCCGCTCGCACGCCGGCGGGCGCGAATCCGCAACAATATAATAGTTGAAGAAAAGTGATGAAAGAGGGAATGGGGAGAAAGAATGAGAGGAGCAAGTAGAGTAACAGGAATACGATGAATGAGAGGAGGGGCAGGCATTAACCCTTTGTCTGAGCAAAAGAGAGCATGCTCTGCTCTGATGAAAGGTGAATGTCCAAAACGTCAGCTTCTCCTTGCTTCCCGCAGCAGTTGGCATACCACAATTACATACGGTTGATTCTGTGCATTGTTCTACCTGTCTGCTGACGAAGTATGATAGCGACTAACCTTCACCAGCAAGATTTGTTATTGATTCATTCAATGTGATGTTATTGCTTCGAACTAACTTGCTCGGCCACACAGTTACACCATGGCATGAGCTTCATCAACAAAACTGGGGAAGTGTATCCGAGTAAGATCTTTCGGCAAGGTGTTCTCCTAAACTATGAAGCAGTTAAAAGCATTCCTTAGGGTGATGTGGCATTTGTATGCATCAACCTGCTCGGCGCTGCAGATCATTTCATTTTCATTTATTTCATTCATTCACATTACCCTCCGTCCAAAAAAAGAAAACATGTAATACAAAGAGGGCGTATGCCCACACACCAAAATCACATCAGTACAAAACATAATATCACTAGTCATAGATACCTGACCAAACAGACAGCAGCCTTCAGGCGAATTATTATCTGCGAGTCAGAAATTAATATAAGTACTTGTGACTTAAATTTTTTTTTACTTAGATCCACTTTTTCCAATCCAGAAATAAATCTGTTAAAATTCGGGGAAAGAACAACCCTGGGGTCGAATCTATTCCAATTTCTCACAATTTGAATATTTAACACCGATTGTCTTACTCCAAGTCTAAAAGACTTTTGAAATAAAGGCAACCCATTTATCCTTGTTTGGGTACTACTAAACTGAAAGATCTCTAAAATTAATGTTTACGTACCTGTACAAAATTTTATAAACAACTCGAGGGGGAGCACTCAGTACAGTGCAAAACCTCCGCCGCCAATACTGCTCTGTCACTCAAGTGAACCTGATATCCTATTCTTTCAATTTGACATCAACAGTGCTCACAGAGTTATAGTTTGCAACTTTCCCTTTTACTTTTAACTTTTACATACTCAATTCATTCGTCATAACTAGATTCCTTGAGACAGAAATTGATTTTACGTGGGTATATCCACCTGAAGTTCCAAAATCAGCCGCAATTATAATTTTGGCATGTTTTTTGTTGGAAATCACTTATAACATGTAGAAATGCAAAAAAAAAAAATCGAAATTTTGTTGAAAAAAAAAGTTGCAAAAATATTTTTTTTGTTGGGGGGGGGGGGGAAAATCACTTAAAACATGTAGAAATGCAAAAAAAAAATTCTAATATTTTTTTCAAAATGGCCACCATAGAGGCCATATTGGATTTTAGACCAAGTCCAAAATCTAATGGCATGATCCTTGGACCATACCTAATCCCCCCACCAAGTTTCGTCGAAATCCGTCCAGGAGTTTTTCCGTAATACTGTTCACAAACAAACAAAGGGGTGAAAATAGTAACCTCCGATCTTCGATGCAGGTTAAAAATAAGATCAGCCCTCAGTCTGCGTAATTCCAAGCGATCTTGATTAAGGTATACTAAACGTTCTTGATATTATATGTAAGGCCCAACTGTTTAAGTGCAGGTATTATGTGTGTGAACTGCCTTTGTACCGATTCAATTCATTTAATATCCTTAATAAAGTGTGGTGAGCAGACTCGTGATATGTATTCCAATGTTGGTCATACAAAAACATCGATACATTTTTTTCAAGAATCCAATTTCCTTGGTTACAAAGGATCGAAGCAAAAAATTCATATGAGTACTAGCATTTTTTGCAATCATCGTACAATGGTTTGTGAATTCCAAATCGCAACTCAAAACAACTCCCAAATCCTTTATGCTGTCAACATTGTTCATCTTTACACCGTTTACTGTATAACTTCTTATTTTTACCCTCGAAGGTGCAAAACTACACATTTTTCAATTGCATCTTATTTGCCCAAGCAAAAAGTTGGCTCAAATCCTTTTCAAGTTTGGCTGTTTTCCCAATTTCCTTCCATGAAAAAACTATCTTAGAATCATTTGCAAACATGTAGACTGAACTACTCTCGAGTACTTTTGGCAACTCATGAATAAACAGAAGACGACCCAAAACGCCACCCTGAGGAACCCCAGATTTAATTAACACTTCACCAGAGTAATCATTGCGAACCACAACTCTTTGCGTACGATTGGCTAAAATGGTTTCTATCCAACCCACACTTTTCCCACGAATATGAAAGTTAAAAACAATATTGAGAAGCTTATGATGAGATACAATATCGGAAGCCTTTGCGAAATCCAAAGATATATAATGTCCACAGTTTTTCCCTTGTCTACCTCCAAAGTCCATTCATTGAGACAAAGCAATAATTGTGATACTTTAGATTTCTTCCTTATAAAGCCATGCTGTTCATTAACCATCAGTTTGTTAAATAGCTCTGCCTTCTATTTAATGCACATAACTGAGCCACATAGCTCTCCCTTCTATACAGCTGGACTCTGCTGACTGCTCATGAGGATTCTCTTTTGGTAAATTTGCCAATCAGAGATTTCACAATCAACAGAGCCTTCCAGATTATTGTCATCTCTTAATCTCCCCCTATCCCTACTCCTGCTCCCCCCCCCCCCCCCTCCCCACACTCACCATTCTGTTCTCCAGAACATCTGGTGGGGATGTTGCCAACATCTCTGCCCTCTTGGAGCGGTAAAATATTTGCCCAATTGGTGTCAAAACAATCATTCTCCCTGGTGAGGCAAGAGGGGAAAACTGAAGATGGGTTATGGTAATCGTTTTAGCTGTAAGATTGTAAAAAAAACATTTATTTGAATGATCATGGTCTGAACTTTCCTCTGATTATTTTACTTTGTGGCACATGTTTTGTTACTTGTATTAGGCTGAGCATTAAAAACGTGAGATGAAAAAGTCACAAAATTCACAGTCATTATTTTAACCACAGTTTTTGTTTTCGACAGTGGTGCAGCAACTAACAGCCATGGATCACACCCAGCCTGTAGCACCACCCTGTGGCATGCAATTGCATGAGCACGGCTGGCTCAGAATGTTTTGCGCACCTTCCTAGACACCGGGACCTTAAATTAATTTAAGGGGGAAATCCAGGGGAACCTGCGATGGTTTACAGGTATTTTAAAGTTATAAATATGATACCTAACAAGCTATTACTTAAAAAATAATTAATAACACTGCAATCAGTCATGTGTTTATGTTCCATTTATTTTGATCAGTTATTTTTTTATTTGATGGTACACTGGAGACTTAAAATATCGTAATTTAGAATCTTCCATCAAATGCAACAGATGGCTTCCGGTTTTGGGTTTGGAGCTACTGCAGGTTCTCTCAGGGGTCTCTGCCGATTTTCTCAAAGTTAAGTTTCTGGTCGTTATTTGTCCCGTTTTAAGTATTTTTTCTCACTGACATGCGAAGTGTGTTCCTAGTTCCGTTTTGTTTCAAAAATCATGGTATTTTTTGAGTTTTCGTCGACCTTGTCTTACCGGGTTCCTTGAGGCCAACCCGTCCTTCCCATCGAGGTGTACGATTAGTTTTTATTTGTATTCTCTCCCTATTACCTTAAATTCCTATTTTCCCCACTTTACCAACGCCCCAAATCTATTCCCTCCCAACGAAACGCTCTGTTTCTTGTCTTAAATTAAAATAAAAAACTACCTTTCTCCCTGCATACCCACGAGTCCTGATCCTTCTTCTTCTTCTTCCTCCTTCTGCTGGCACACCATATTTCTTCTTGAGCTGACCCACTCTCACCATTACCTTCATAATTTCTTCTGACAACCTTCCATTCCCGAATCTTACCTTATCTTCAAAAATCCATCAACAAATAATAATTTTCCTTTTATCCTTTCAGTCTATACACCTCCTGTAACCACATGTCTCTCTACCCTCTTTCTGATAGTTTTCATCGATCCATCACCTTCACTCTGCATTTACTGATCCAAATTCACAATACACCTTCATTGCATCCCTCAATAAATGTCTTTAATTGCATCTTCAAACTAAAAAAAATTCAAAGACCCAGTTTGCTTTCCATCATCCATTCTGTTTTTTCCAACTTCAGTGCCAATTCACCCCTCTCACCTCTCCCTCTCAAAAGCAACCATCACACTCTTCTCCCTCCAAACTTCCCTCTCACCTTTCGCAAAAACACCCCCCTCACCTTTCTCCCTCAACTCTCCCCACTCACTCTTCTCCCACCATTCACCCCCCTCACTCACCCTTCTCAAAGTTGCCCCCCCCATGATGTCCACAAAGCTGCCTCCTTGCCCTGCCCTCTCATCTCCATCTCATCACTCAACCTCCTCAAATCCTCAACTGCCTTCTGCCTCTTATTACTCTCCACTATACCTCAACCCAGCACCACAGAGCCTTTTCTCCTACTCATCTGCCCCCTCCCTTAGCTTTTCTGCAATCCCCCACACTCTTTCAACAACTCTCCTTACCTCCCCCCACCCCCCATCCCTTGTCCTACCCTCGCCCCCCTCCCATCCCCTCATTCCTCATTAACAGTGTGGACCTCAAATATCCGGGGCCTTCGCTCAAACCTTACAGATATTTCCGTACAGGTTGCACTGACAAACCAGACATAATCTGCATAACAGAAACTTTCCTCCCCCAAGACATCTCTGACACCCAAGTATCCCTCCCTGGTTACTACCTCCTGCGATATGACAGACCTAAGCCTCGTTCTGGTGTAGGAGTTGCTCTCTTCATCAAAGACTCGATTCCTCACTCTCCATGCACTGCCCTCACCATGCCACACCTCCAGGAATACCTCTGGCTATGGCTTCCCCTCCACTCCCACCTCATGTATTATGTGTACTGTACCATCCACCAAACAATGATGACTCCATTTACACCTCACTCTCCAAAAACATGGACCAACTTCTATCCTCTCATCTGAACTCTCTCTTCCTCATATGTGGTGACTTCAATTGCCATCATGCCTGTTGGCTGGGTGTGGGAACCTCTCTCACCTGTCATGGCACTTCAACAAAAGACTTCTGCATCTCATTGGGACTAACTCAATCAGTCAACTTCCTGACCCGGATCTCAACCAACAGTACTCTATCTCTTCTGGATCTGATTTTGTCAAATTTCCCTGAAAATATCTGCTGTTCTTCCTCCCCTCCAATCGGTTCTTCTGACCACGTGCTTGTCAAAGTGGACATCTCTCTGGCTGTTATCAGAGAACCACCTCAGCGCCATCGAGTCTGGCATTTCACTCAGGCCGACTAGCAGGGTCTCCAAGCAGCCATCAAACTTCTGGACTGGTCTCCTATCTCTACTTTCTCCAACATCACCTCTTGACTGGTCTCCTCTCTCTACTTTCTCCAACATCACCTTGTCCTGGGAGTTCTTTCAAGGAAACTTGCTCTCTCTCATGCACAGATTTATCCCCTCTCGTATTCAGTTGTCCTACCCTTCCTCCCGCCCATGGTTCACTGAAGCTTGTGGCGAGGCAGTTGTCCTGAAACAACTTGCTTTTTCCTCATGGAAAGCAAACCCAACTGAGGGTGATCTCAGTTCCTTCCATAAAGCTTGGAACAAGTGTGTATCCACCCTCAGGAGAGCCAGAAAACAACATCTTTCTAATCTCAAGTCTCAACTCTAAAACCTCTCTCCCTCCTCCAAATCCTGGTGGCATCTAATCAAATCTGTTTCTGGTGTATGTTCCCCCTCCATCCCCTCCCTTACCTCAAATGGCCAAACTGCTGATACCGCACGGGAAAAGGCTGAATGCCTAAACTTGGTGTTTGCATCAAAATCTTGCGTCCGAAACCCATCGGTTTCTGCACCCACTTTACCCAGTTGCACCCAACTGTCCCTGGACTCTGTCCTTTTCTTCTGACAAAGTGGAGAGCTTTCTGTCAAACCTCGCTTCAGATTCTGCAACCGGTCCAGATGGCATCAGTCCACGTGTCCTAAAAACCTGCTCCTTTGCTCTTGCTCACCCTCTCTCTGTTCTATTCACCCTCTCATTTGCTCAAGGTCATCTGCCATTTGCTTGGAAATCAGCAAACATTACTGCCCTGCATAAAAAGGTCCAACGACAGATCCCTGCATCTACAGACCAATCAGCCTTCTCCCAATCATCAGCAATGTTATGGAATCCATCATCGCTTCAGACATTATATCCTTCCTCTTCTCCAATGGCTTGATTTCCGATCATCAATTTGGTTTCAGACCAGGTCACCCTTCACTGGATATGCTGCTTCTGCTCGCCCAACAATGCATGGAGGTACTCTATGCCGGACATGAAATAAGAGCTATTTCCCTTGACATATTGCATGCTTTTGATAGTCTGGCACCCTGCCCTGCTCAATAAACTTTATTCCTATGGTATTTATATCCATCTCCACTCATGGCTCGCAGACTTCCTCTCCCGTCGCAGCCAATGTGTGGCCCTTAATGGAGTTGTCTTATTGCCTCTTCTTGTCCAGGCTGAAGTTCCTCAAAGCAGCATTCTGGGCCCTGTTCTTTTTCTGGTTTTCATCAATGATCTCAGACTCTCTGGAAAATCCTCTTTATTTCTTTGCCGATGACTCCACTCTCTGCCGTACCATCTTTCATCCCTCAGACCGGCAAGCAGCAGCTTCTTTGTTCTCTGCAGATCTGGGTAAAATCACAAACTGGGCCAACACATGGAACATGTCTTTCAATCCGGACAAATCTCACATTAACTATGTCTCTCCGAAAGGACCATTTGGAAAAATACCCCAACTACTTTCTTAACAATCCACTGGAAGAAGTCCTTTCATTCAAGCTTCTGGGTCTCACTATCTGCCCTGATCTTTCCTGGGAAAGCCACATTTCCAACCTAGCCTTCAAAGCCAGTCGCCCACTGGGAATCCTCCATCGTGCAAAGTCCTTTCTCAGCCCACCTGAGCTCCTAACCCCATACAAAGCTTTTGTCCACGACCTGATGGAGTACTGCTCTCCCCTCTGGGCTGGTGCTCCTGCCTCTCACCTTTCTTAGCTTCATGCTGGGGAAACCAAGGCATTTAGGATCATTGGTATCTCCCCCGTTGAGGCTGTGTCTTTGGGTCTCACTCTCTCACCACAGGCAGGTCAGTGGTCTTTCTGTCTTCTTCCATCTACTCTCAGGTCTCGTCCCCCCGCCCCCCTGCTCTGCCTGCGATATGTCCCCCCCCCCCGTATTTCCGCAGGGTGCTAAAGGTCCGCCAGCAACCTTCTTCTGATAAAACTACCAAAATCACGAATCGCTGCTCACCTTCACTCTTTCATTCCTCTTTTTTTTTTCCACCTTTGGAATATACTCCCGCACGCTCTTCAATCCCATTCTTCCCTCCAGGCCTTTAAAACAGCATTCTCCACCCCCTCTTATCTTCCCCCATTCAAAGCTCAATCTTTTCTACCCCCGTTAATCCACGCTAAACCCATCTCCTTCAAATTCCCTGCTTTCCTTCCTGAAAGTCCCTAAAATGTCCATCTTGTATACCCCGTGTTCCCTGCCCCACCCCTCTCCCTTCCACAGATCTGCTCATGTCTCTTCCCTACTGTTTTGTCTTTCCTTCTCCCACCACTCTTGTCTCATGCCATCCTTGCTGTGCTTTGTTTTTAGCTCTCATACAAGCGTTGACAATGTGGGGGTGGGAGGGGGAGGCTTATGGGAGGTGGCAGAGAGAGGAAGGAGCTGTTGAATATACCTTCTGCAAATATTGGCTCAAACGGGGTGGAAGGGGGCTCACCGGGCTCGAGCCCCTACTTGGCCCCGAAGTAAAATCATGGTTCCTCTCCTGTCTGCAAGTCAGAATATAAATATGAAAAGCCAACACAACTAATCAATCTCTACATAGTGTTGGATGGGAAATTTTTTGGATGCTGGTGAACCCTCGTGCGTCCATTGCAGGCCAGATTCCAATTGGGTTTCAAGATTCCAGTTGAAAAGGACGTTTTGCCACCAATTACCAGACGAATCATAAAAACATTTGGATCTGCATTGAACAACAATGAAAAGCTCACCGCATGACTACAACAATTGCTGTGGATCGTCACTGCTGATGTTTTAGGGTTTTAGAATCTCATCTTGCTGAGAACTTGTACATGTGTCTGTGGATCGTGCCAAAAATGTTGCCTTGATTAATACAAGTTGTATGGAAATTTTGGCAACCTTTCCTCATGCAAATACATACAAGACAATAATTCAATGAAGAATTTGGTCTGCTGGCATCGCTCGTGAGACACATCCATACAGCTGACTTGGTGCCCTTGACGGATGACAACATGACTTTGGAAGCACTGCTTCTTGTGCTGTGTAGAAGCAAGGCACAGCACTGGATTTCTTTTTCTGTTTCAGGATTTTAGTCACAACGATTGAGACTAGATCTTTATTTAAATACCAAACTATTGTGCAAAGGTCATCAGAGTCTGTCTTTCGCTTGCCCACATACCCTTTTGTCGCCATTCACCACATTCAATCAATGTGTCTTGGCTAGTCCATTAGAAGGCAAGCCAAGCGCAAACCGCACACCAAAACAATGAGCCGAAGCCAAAGGCTTCCAAAGAGACATGTGTGGCTAGTGGCACGGCAGAAAACATTGCTAATAAAAGTTAGTCTTTTCATCATCGCCTGGGCAGCTACAGCAGTTGGTGGTGTTTTCTTAATTTAACATGGATCTCAATCGCCACCAATTTAATGATGAACATGAAACAAACGTCCAATAATTAAAACATTTAAAGGCAGTCGTTCGAAGAGCCATGATGTTGATAACGACCTTAAGTCTCACTATTTGCATATGCATGATTTACGTGATGCCGTCCAACCCTTTTGGAGCATACTTAACACCTGGCACATGATGCCTGTACAGTCCCGAATGAAAACAACTCTGTATAATAAATGTTGGACCTGAGTCGTACCTTTGAGGCAGCAACACGAATTGGTGGTGATACTAGCAATTGAAACTAGACGGTTAGCACTCAGTGCAAAACCTCCGTCACCAATATTGGGCGGTCACTCAAGTGAACCTTGTATCTTATTCATTAAAAATGAGGTCAACAGTGCTAACAGAGTTGTAGTTTTTTCTCCAACATTTTTTTTTTTGGGGGTGGGGGGGTTGGAAATCACTTAAAACATGTAGAAATGTTTTAGAAATTTTAGAAATAGAAAAAGAAATCGAAATTTTGTTGAAAAAAAAGGTTGCAAAAATTTTTTCTCGAACAATTTTTTTTGGGGTTGGGGGGGGGGGGGGTTGGAAATCACTAAAAACATGTAGAAATGCAAATAAAAAAAAAATTTCTCTAACAATTTTTTTTGGGGTGTAGTTCTTTTCTCCATAATATTACGGAAAAGTTTTTCCGTAATACTGTTCACAAACAAACAATGGGGTCTAAACAGGAACCTCCGATCTTCGATGGCGGAAGTTAAATATCAGTCACATTACAAATGCAGCTGATATTGGAAGTAACATGATTCACTCCAAATAATTTTTAAAAGCTAAGATAGAAACAAGCTCAAATGAGCTAAGATCCTCGTCCTCTTAATGATGACGTCATAAAAACTAATATGACATCATTGTGGTGTATCAGGTTTGCGATAAATTATCTGTGCTAATGCCCGGCTTGATTCCTGCAAACAAAATTCAAACAGCTTGCCTAGTTTCGGAGATAATGGTATAGGCGATTTCCATTCGTGGCAATATTATGACAAACTTTTTTTCTAGGAGGAATTTTCAAAATCGGAGATGGTTACTGTCTGTGCAGGGTATTTTTACATATATATGCCAAGTTTCAGGAAGTTTCGATGAAAACTGTAGACTGTGAAACAAACTAGTTTTGGACATAATGGTTTCGGTCATTTCCATTCGTGGCGATATTAAGACGTTAACTTTTTTTCTAGGATGAATTTCCAAAATCGGAGATGGTTACTGCCTGCGTGTGGGCTTTCTGCATATACGAGTACATGGCAAGTTTCACGAAGATCCCATGAAAACTCTGGGTTGGTAAATTTTTTAAAATGTCAAAAATAGGAATGACGTCATAAAAATTGATATGACATCATAATGATGTATCATATGTGCGGTAATTCATCTCTGCTAATGCCCTGTTCGATTCCCACAAACAGAATTCAAAAAGCTTGCCGAGTTTCGGAGATTTTTTTTTAGGCGATTTCCATTAGCAGAGATATTTTGACGTCATAACTTTTTTTTTTTTCGAGGAGGAATTTTCAAAATTGGAGATCGTTACTGTTTGTGCAGGGTATTTTTACATATATATGCCAAGTTTCAGGAAGTTTCAATTAAAAACTGTAGGCTGTGAAACAAACTAGTTTTGGACATAATGGTATAGGCGATTTCCATTCGTGGTGATATTATGACGTTGACTTTTTTCTAGGAAGAATTTCCAAAATTGGAGATGGTTCCTGCCTGCGTGTGGGCTTTCTGCATATACGAGTACATGGCAAGTTTCACGAAGATCTGATGAAAACTCTGGGTTGTGAAATAAAAAATGTCAAAAAATAGGAATGACGTCATAGTGATGTATGATATGTGTGGTAATTCATCTCTGCTAATGCCCTGTTCGATTCCCACAAACAGAATTCAAAAAGCTCGCCTATGTTTCGGAGATAATTTCATAGGCATTTCCATTCGCGGACATATTTTGACATCAACTTTTTTTTTCTCGGTGGAATTTTCAAAATCGGACATCGTTACTGTCTGCGCAGGGTATTTTTACATATATATGCCAAGTTTCAGGAAGTTTTGATGTAAACTGTAGGCTGTCAAACAAAAAGTCCACAAGAAGAAGATGAAGAACAACAACGTGAGTAAGACTTAGAGATCCTCCACAAGGATCTCATAAATGTAGTCGCCCCAAAAAACAACTTTGAAACACTACAATCAGAGTTAAACATGAAATTGGCTTTGAAAAACCACTTTTCTTCAAAACATCTGCCCACCATGACTAATTTTTTTCTACACCCAGTGACAAGGGGGAGCGGTGTCAAGGGAAGATCTTTCTTTCTTTCTTTCTTTCATTTGTTATTCTTGAAATTGAAGATTCGCAAGTATATTTGTTAGTCTGGTCTGTTATTCTGTCTCTTTTTGTTTGTGTGTCAATCTCCTGCAGGTCACATTTTTACTATAATCTTCATGAAACTTAACCACCTGATAGAGGTAATCACAAGTTAGAAGCCAATTGTTTTTTGGGGTGAATCGGTCAAGGTCATATTGTTGCGGGTCGCGCCCGCCGGCGTGTGGACGGCCACGTGACTCGAATCGTGGCACGTCGCCCACCGGACGGACAATTCAGTCGTGACCCTCTCGGACCAATGCCAGGAGCTAGTCATGGGTGGGGGTTTAACCTCACCACGATCGTGCCAATTGCCCACCCGCGCAGGATAGGGTCGCTCGCCAAATTCGATCTACCTAAGTACCTGCGCGAATGGTAGACCGGGCGATCGCACCACGCCACAGGCCGACTCCGGACACGAACCGCTTAAGCGGTCCGTTCCGTGCTACAGTGATAACTGAGCAGTGTTATCGTCGGCCTCGACGGGCCGATTAATTTTCGGGCGTATTAAGCCCACTACGAACCCTTTACGTGAAGCAGGATGGAGGGTCAATAAAGAAAAGACGAAGCGAAATGGGAAAACAGTTCACACAATGCACATTTATTACGCGACACACGGAAAGCACACATATACAGCCAAACAGTCAAAATGCACATATGCACACACATATATATATATATATATATATATATATATATATATATATATATATATATATATATATATATATATAACAAAAGAAACAATGACGCAGAGTTACTACCGAATAAGCGTACACACAGCAACACTTATACAGTTCTACTTTACAGACGGCGCCAACACACATTTACTCAAAAGCAAATGAAAGAAGCCACCCTCATAGACAAAGGGGCAGACAGGCCTGGAGGCCAATATGTGCGCGTGACCTGGAGGAGTGGCCAGGTCCACGAGACCGGGGGGGGGGGGGGGTCCTACCCGCGTTCTCGTGATGCATTGGCGGACGAGCCGCAAATGTGGCCGCGTGGCTGTGCCCCGACTCCGTGCTCCTTGGCGGGTTTCGTTGGCATGACGTTTGGAGTGGGGTGGGAACGGGGCCCCCTTTTTGCACTCTCAGCGCGGGGGAAAGGGGGAATTGTTGATGCCCTGGGGGAGGAGAATGGCTGGCTGGCTTGGGTCCCGCGACGAGCGATCTCACACCGCGACCTCGTCGCCGACCGCCGTCCTTCTCGCCTCGGACCCGAGCTCCTTTGCCTCTTCCCGCAACTCTTCTCAGTTCCGCACTCTCCTCACCCTCCCGACCCGACTCTCCCACTCTTTTCAGTTCCGCCCTCTCCTCACCCGACCGATTCGACTCTGCCACTCTTTTCAGTTCCACACTCTCCTCACTCGACCGACTCCACTGACAATTCGCCTTGCGCTTGCCTTTTTATAGGTGGCAGGAGAAGCCAGTATGCAAATATTCGGATCAGAATGACCTCGGGGGCGGAGCCACGCTCGCCCATTGGTCGGAAGAAACGGGGGCGTGAACCTCCCCTGATCCTAGAATTTGCATATATCGACTTCACACACACGCGCCTGGAGGCGTGGCCAAGCCGCCCCGCGCTCGCTAATTGGACGGAGGAAAAGTGGGCGTGTAGCGTTTTTGATCCGAATTTTCCCTCGGAAAGGCCGCTATGTGCGCTCGGCACCAAACGCCGAACGGGCCCGAGACAGCCCGACGTTCAGTGTTCACAGGTGGTGCGGGAATGGCCGTAGAAGGAGAGAGGTGAAGGTGGTGGAGGGTTTTCGGTGGTGGTTTGATGGTTATGGTGCCGTTTGGGAATGGCGGTGGTGCGATGATGTGGGAGCGTAGATGGGGGCGGTGGCGTGGTTGTTGTGTGATGGCGGTTGAGACGTGGTTGATTCAAAATAAAGATAGAACAGAAAAATGGCTAACTCAAAGCGTCGCAGCCCGGATGAATCGCATAAATCCCTCTGTACAGCGGGTTTGGGCTAACTACACATGTACTTAGAGATATCTCACCTACGGGCCCTTCATGGTGTAATGCGAATTTCCACAGCCGTAACAATATATATGTATACACTATATGACCCGTGAACCCGTTGGGTTCCCGTTGTGACAGCGGTTGATGAAAATAATCATTTCAAGAAAAAAAGATAGCTCCAGCGAACTATACCGCTGAGGTTGTTTGCATTGATCAAATTCTCCTGATGGGTACTGACTGAATCTGGAATAGATTTTTTAAAATAATTTTTTCATTGCCCGATTTGAAAGAAACTTGATATTGCGCATCATTGTGAAAAAAAAAAACGTAGATAAGAAAGTCGAATAAATTATTGTGCGTCATCTTCTAAACACAATTTTATTTATTAATGAACACAGAAGTATTATATCAAAAATAGCGATGTTTATTTTATGCTTAAAAATAAATCGTTCTTTGTCTATACTAAATGTTTGAGATTTTAAAATGTATCATTTCAAGAAGAAAAAAAGGTAGCTCCAGCGAACTATACCGCTGAGGTTGTATGCATTGATCAAATACTCCCGAAGAGTACTTGACTGAATCGGGAATTGTTTTTTAAATATTTTTTTTCGTTGCCCGATTTGAACGAAACGATACCGCAGGAGAATGGTGAGTCAGGTGGGCTGAAATTTTTTGCGCTATCATGTACCGTTTTGGCTGTATTTTGGGAACATATATACATGATGAGAGTTTTCGTTGTGTGTGTGTGTGTGTGTGTGTGTGTGTGTGTGTGTGTGTGTGTGTGTGTGTGTGTGTGTGTGTGTGTGTGTGTATATATATATATATATATATATATATATATATATATATATATATATATATATATATATATGTATTAAAAAAAAAATTTTTGGAATAAGGCTCACTTGACTGTACCTGGATGGGTTTGAGGGTATATACCCGGAGCCCACGGGGCTTAGCTCAACCGAAGAGGGGAATAATTGCCGTCCTCATGGTAAGATGCCAGATGATATTCTCACCTCAGAACTCTGCGTCTGCCAGGACACTGCTGCTGGGTTGACATTCTGTGGTCAATATCCATATCGCATCATCTGCGCTCGCTCAACCTGGCAGCGGAATGGCCCCAAGTAGGTTTCTGATATTATTCGTATGGCTTGTAACACGGTATAAACAATGACAGACGATTTCACCGCTGGAATACCGGTGACAGACGCTAATTGGATGCCGCGAAAATCACGCTAGCTCAACCGAACAGCGGAACGGCTAAGACCAATGCAGAATGGTAGTACCACGTCCCCTGAGTACAAAAGGAGCACTGACAGACAACTTGGTCGCTGGGCCCCCAGGACAGACGCTCCCGAGTTTGGGTTCCCTTTGGTTGCGCAAGCTCAACCGAACAGCGGAACGGCTAAAACCAATGCAGAATGGTAGTACCAGGTCCCCTGAGTACAAAAGGAACACTGACAGACAACTTGGTCGCTGGGCCCCCAGGACAGACGCTCACGAGTTCGGGTTCCCTTTGGTTGCGCAAGCTCAACCGAACAGCGGAACGGCTAAAACCAATGCAGAATGGTAGTACCAGGTCCCCTGAGTACAAAAGGAGCACTGACAGACGACTTGGGCGCTGGGCCCCCAGGACAGACACTCCCTAGTGGGGCATTCCATGTGAAGTGTACACATTTTTCAGCAAAATTTTTGACACATCGTCTTAGATTTCACTCTTTTTTTTTTGTGCAAGTGTTTGCATCCACGGTAAAACATTATGTGTCAATTTTCAGACCTCGGGGCCCATGTTAGCCCCCCCCCCAAATTTGGGTGCCCCCTGTTGACCCACATTCTTCCAGTGGCCATATCACAGGTTGTGGTCCGATTTGGATGATCTTGGTGTCAAAATGCTCATAAAAGCGAGATCTTTCGAATCGCGTAAAGTAAAATCACTCTGAAACAGTAATTCAAAAAGTTTTATAGTTTGGGGCGCCCTTTGACCTTGGGCCCCTGCTCGATGGTCCCGATTTTTTTCGTGTGAGAATACCCCTTCATGTACTCCAACACCTCAGCATAAATGAAAATGGGATCTCAATGGGTTCAAGTGTGATGATGGTTTTATTGTTCGGGGACTCGGGTGCTGGACACACAATACGCCACAATACATAGCACAATATTTGAACACAAGATTTCCAATACACTATATCAGTATATTGTACATAAATTTTCCACATGCACATGCAGGAACTGGAAGCGATACTAGTATGAGAGAGTTTTTTTCCTCGCATATTATAGTCAAGATTTTTGCCAACCAATGTTTTATTTGACAGCTGTGTTTCTTTTTTACTGATTGTGTGGGTTCTTCCTGTAGCAGTTTTTGGTTCTATGGAAAGAAGTATATCAGAAATGTCTAAAATGCAGTGATCTTCAATGTCAGGAAAAAAGAAACTATTTGCAGGCCTGTTTGGATGAAGAAAATTCACTTTCACTTCATGAGTGTCCTGAAAGGCTTCCATGATGAAGGCAAGCCACCATTTTCCATCATAGTGCACTGGGACATAACCTGAGAGTTTCTCGTTAAAAGTTGGTGTAGATTTTGAAATAGCTGACTCGATACAGTGTTCCTCGCGAAGGCTGAATTGGCATACTTGAAGAGCAGTTTCAGAAATAGGGATCAAAGCATGAAGTTTTTGAGTTCCAGCTATGGTTTTAGCCGTTTTTAACCTTTCTTCCAGATTTCGTTCTTCCTCGTCATACGCCTCTTGGATCCTGTAACCGAACTTCATTTCATTCAAACCATTTTCAGCAAAGGTGAAAAATCTTTTGTAGAAATAATTTGACTGTCGTAAGGTTGACGCAGGCTCTCGCGTGTTGCTTCTCGTTTGACTGTACCTCCCATGCTATCTGAAGGGCCCTTGCCATGACTTGTGGCAAAAAATGCCATTCTGCGTCAATACCATCCTCTGATTTGTGACGACATAGGTTTATGAAGGCTTTGCAATTCTTATATTGGCCAGCACAACTGTCTGAGAAATAGCAAAGTTTCTTTACATTTCCAAAGCTAGATTTCAAGTGTTCAATTAGCATTCTTTGGAAGAGGTGGACTGAGACAACGTCGTGAGTATTGCATTCTGATATAATCGTGAACGAATCGTGGTTTAATTTGCCATCGTCCGATTTGAAATGGTAAACCCAGGGGTGAATTGTTGCTTGAGAGCAGTTCCAATGGAATCCTTGGGCCGCATCCTGTACGACAAACGAATCGTTCTCTGAGAAGTCTCCAATAATGACAAATTCTCCTTCACCAATTTCGTCTTTCTTATTTTATTCAGAAACTGAGATTGGGCCTTGGCAATGATGTCGTGTCTCACTAATTTCACCGCGCATTCACAGAATTGATTAATGAATTCTTCCAAAGGCAGGACCATGGAGCTCAGTTCAGATCTGTTGGTGGATGTCCACCGTTTAAACTGAATTTCATCAATATCCTCGAGTTCATAAGCACTCGGTATCTTGGTTTTGAAGTCTTCAATTGATGGGCAACTTTCACAAGTTCTGAAATAACATGCCGGTTGTGCTGGGTTACAAACTATGCGTGCTATCACATGATGATATAGCTAGGAAGTTCGGCTATCTGTGGCATTTTGGAACCAAACATCATGAGTTTCACATTTTGATGTATCGTACATACACATACAGAGCCTGGTGTTGGCTTAGTGGTTAGGGTGGCGGCTTGGGATCCCAGTGTCCTGAGTTCAAGCCCCGTTGGCTGCTGAATTATCACCAGGGGGTTGACTCAGCCTGTCATCCTTCCGAGGTCGGCGAAATGAGTACCAGTGTACTGGTCCCGGTGTATGCCCCGGTTAGAATAGGTGTACCATATCCCTGTGTGTCGTAAGAGGCGACCAGGGTTGGCGTCAGGAAGGGCATCCGGCCATAAAACATTGCCTCAAGAAAAAGCCAAAAACCCCTGCACAGCAGGGAAAAATGGCTGTAAAAACAGTACATACACATACACTGTGTGTACCGCCTGAACCGGCCAGGACACACTCCGAGGGACAGAGCATGGCGAACTTCGCGAATCCAACTTTCAAGCCAGGGTTCTTCTCTTTGAATTTCTGAAACAGTCCCTTGAGATTGTTTAGTACCAGACACTTTTGAATTTTGTTTTTTCCATGTACATTCCTGACCACCATACAGTCCTTTTTTTTCCCGGCATTATTCGGCTGACTTCATCACTTCGGTAAAATTCGGTTACGGCAGATTTCACTTCGTCAGGCAATATTTTACCCTGTTTGGGATTTGGAGACAATAGCATACCATTTTCTTTCTCTAAATTTTTGGCTTGCACAGCCATTCTTTGGGAGCAACTGAATTCACTCATCATCCCCCTGATGCTCATATTCCTAGCAAATATTGTCAGTATACGTATTTGCTCTGAACGGCTCGAAACAACGTATTTTTCTTTCAGACTTTTGATCACTTCTGGCATGCAGTTTTCATCACATTTTGACGCTGTACTTTGTGTTTTCTCTGCAGTGCTTGGTCCAGCAACTAGTTCTAATTTCTTTCGCACAGAATCTTCCACTTCACTTCGCTTTTCAGGAACGTACCCTGGGTTCCTTTCCGCCTTTCGTTTGTCGAATGGGCTTTCGCCTATCATTGATAACGACTGGTTTAATAGGTCAACTTCTGCTTCTCGCTCAAAAACCTCCTCGTCCTCATCTGTCGAAATAGATTCTGCAATGCCTTCGATAGTACCTTCTGATGATAATTTCGAACTGGTCGAAGATGATTCTTCAATACGCTCTGGTGACAACTGAGTTTTTTTTTTCTGTACAAAGTCTGTTAACCTTTTTTCACCTTTGAAGAAAATTTTATCAACATATCATTTGACACATTGCGAAGATCTTTTCGTTGTTTCGTTTTATGGCAGCTGAATGGATCGCAACAGTATTTTCGGAACTCCTTTCGATTTTCAGTCGCCATGCTTTCTGCAAAATATGCAAAAACTGAGATTATCCCATTTATAACTTAATTCGATGATGGTTATACAAAAAATGTACACTTAAAAATCAATAGACACATTAGGCAGAATAATTTTTCGCAAATGATGCAATATATATTTATACTAGTAGTAAAGCCCGGCGTTGCTCGGGCTGGCAATATAGCCTGGCGTTGCCCAGGCTTTCTTGCAAATTTCCTGAATAGCTGTTAGGGTTAGTGTTAGGGTAGCTAACACTAACACTAAGCTTAACCCTAACAGCTAACCCTAACCCAAACCCTAACAGCTTGGCGTAGCGGAGGTAAACAGCGCCCGGGGCAAAGTGGAAATCACTAAATAAATTAGTGATATGTGGACCCTGAACAATAAAACCATCATCACACTTGAACACATTGAGATCCCATTTTCATTTTTGCTGAGGTGTTGGAGAATATGAAGGGGTATTCTCACACGAAAAAATCGGGACCATCGGTTTGGCTGGGGAGCAGGGGCCCAAGGTCAAAGGGCGCCCCAAACTATAACTTTTTGAATTACTGTTTCGGAGTGATTTTACTTTACGCAATTCGAAAGATCTTGCTTTTACGAGCATTTTGATACCAAGTTCATTTTGGTATCCTCCTTTTGTTCTCAGGGGACCTGGTACTACCATTCTGTGTTGGTTTTAGCCATTCCGCTGTTCGGTTGAGCTAGCGCAACCAAAGGATCCCGAACTCGGGAGCGTCTGTCCTGGGGGCCCAGCGACCAAGTTGTCTGTCAGTGCTCCTTTTGTACTCAGGGGACCCCTTACTAGCATTCTGCATTGGTTTTAGCCATTCCGCTGTTCGGTTGAGCTTGCGCAACCAAAGGGAACCCGAACTTGGGAGCGTCTGTCCTGGTGGCCCAGCGACCAAGTTGTCTGTCAGTGCTCCTTTTGTACTCAGGGGACACCTTACTCGCATTCTGCGTTGGTTTTAGCCGTTCCGCTGTTCGGTTGAGCTCGCGTGATTTTTGCGGCATCCAATTAGCGTCTGTCACCGGTATTCCAGCGGCGAAATCGTCTGTCATTGTTCATACCATGTTACAAGCTATACGAATAATATCAGAAACCTACTTGGGGCCGTTCCGCTGCCAGGTTGAGCTCGCGCTGATGATGCGATACGGATATTGATCACAGAATGTCAACCCAGCAGCAGTGTCCCGGCAGACGCAGAGTTCTGAGGTGAGAATATCATCTGGCATCTTACCATGAGGACGGCAATTATTCCCCTCTTCGGTTGAGCTGAGCCCCGCGGGCTCCCGGTCTAGTAGAATAGTAGCAGCTGAAATGCAAATCCTCTCCAGGTTCCTCCTGATGACTTAATCCTTGCTTTTTGCTTGTTTGCGTTCCTTCTGATTACTCCAATGCAGGACTGTACCTATTTGGTCTTCCATTTGAATTTAATTGAATTTATTTAAATCCCATTCTGAATTCAATTGAACAATAAATAATGAAAGCAAAACGTAAGGTCAGGTCAGGTTCGATCTGTGACCTGCTACAGGTACCATGTAAACCTGTACTAACCTGTTCCATGGTCGGGTTGTCGGCGACTAAACCGTCTCCCCACCAGGTTTTGTGGTGAGGAGGGTGTTTGGATATGGACACCCAGCAGGATTAAAAACAAAACCTGTCAAAGGGCGGAGGAGCTCCTTGTGAGCCAACGGCCATCCATATCTAGTGCCCAACTGTGTCTGCGGACGTCCTCCTGCAGTTGGGTCACTTCTTATTAGGAGGTTGGTGGCAGGATTTGCACTCCGGCCACCGTAAAACCCTTCATTCCGCAAAACGCAAAAACGCAAAAAATCTGAAAACCCACTCTGTGGGAGTACCTCCTGTGCAGCTTCCCTTCGCAGGGCAGCTCACCGGATGACGGGATTGGGGCAAAGCCTTCGGGACCCCCAATCTTTGATGATAGGAGGGAAACCACGGGGTAACATCCCTGGGTCAGATTGCGGGAGAGTGTGTCGGAGTGGTGCTGAGGTGTCGTCCACCAGACGGCGGTCTCCTTGGGTTAACCTGAGGCGGTCCCTTCGGGTGGGTGCCTGGAATGTCCTATCCCTAAGAGAGGATGATCACCTGTCTCTGTTATCATCTGAGCTCAAGCGTTTGGACATCGGGATTGCAGCTCTCTCTGAGGTTCGGAGACCGGATTGCGGCGAGATAATGGTGGGTGGTTACACCTACTATTGGTCTGGTCGCTCTGATGGTTACCATACCCAAGGAGTTGCTGTAGCTGTGTCCAATAAGCTGACCCCAATGATAATTGAGGTAACACCGGTCAACGAGCGTATTATGAGATTAAGGATTCGTCACTCCTTAGGTGTCATTTCCCTGGTCTCTGTTTATGCTCCGACTGAGGCGAGTGATCTCACCGTGAAGGATGCATTCTACGCCACACTCGAGTCTGTGGTTGATCAGTGCCCCAGACGATATACACTTCTAGTCTTGGGGGATTTCAATGCATCGACTGGAACTGATAGGGATGGTTTTGAGGTGTGTGTTGGTCCCCATGGGTCAGGAACTATGAACCAGAATGGCACTAAGTTCCTTGACTTTGCAAGAAGTCATGGACTTCGGGTGGCTGGTTCATGGTTTCAGCGCCCACAAGCTCATCGCTGGACTTGGTATTCCAACGCTGGCGGTGTGGCAAAGGAGATTGACCATGTCCTTATTGACGGTCGTTGGAGGATGATCCAGAACTGCAGGGTCTACCGGAGTGCTCAGTTCCTCAATACTGACCACAGGCTTGTTGTAGCAACTCTAAAGCTGCACCTTAAATCCTGGAGAATGGTACCATCCCAGCCTCGGCTGGATGTTGCCAAGCTCAGGGATGAGAGAGTAGCTGAGGAGTTTGCGAACAGGCTGAGTGGACACTTGGGGGGTCTGGGTGCTTTGGGGTCCTGAAGAGTTGTGGAGCGCCTTCAAGACCACCGTCCTTGATGTTGCCGGTGGATGCCTTGGAGCTCACCGCAGGGCAAAGAAGAATTTTGTCTCTCAAGGGACACTGGATACCATTGACCAGAGTCGCAGGGCCAGGCTGAATGGCAGAGCTGAGCTGTTCAGGGAGCTGAGGCGTAAAACTGTACGTGCACTGAGGGTGGACAAGGAGGCCTATGTGCGAGCAATCTGTGAGGGGGTAGAGCATCACCTGTGGACAGGTGATTCTCGTCCCGCTTACAGGGGAATTCGCGCATTACGTTCATCCAAGCCCATCCCTCGGAGCACTACAGTTCGAGCAGAGAGTGGTAGGCTCTTGACAGAGGAGTCTGAAGTGAAGGCCTGCTGGGCCGGTTACTTTGAGCGGTTGTACCAGGCTGATCCCCCAACTGTCGAGTTGGACGTCAAGGGTGTTACAATCCCTGTTGCTGACCCTCGCATCAACTGTGGTCCACCTTCGCTTGTGGAAACACGGGCTGCGGTGAACCAGTTGAAACGGGGCAAAGCTCCAGGGATCTGTGGCATCCATGCCGAACTTCTCAAGGCTGGTGGAAATGCTGCACTCGTGTCGTTGCATGCAGTTTTGTGCTCTGCCTGGAACACAGGCATCATCCCAACTGACTGGAAGAGGGGCCTTGTTGTCCCTCTCTGGAAAGGGAAGGGTGATCGCCAAGACTGCAACAACTACCGAGGGGTGACGCTGCTCTCAGTGCCGGGCAAGGTCTTTGCTCGGATAATACTTGATAGGGGTCGCCACCATCTGCTTGAGCACCAGCGTCCAGAGCAGTCAGGCTTTACACCAAAGAGGTCAACGATTGACCATATCCTTGCACTTCGTGTCCTCACCGAACGCAGACGAGAGTTTCGGCAGGGGCTGCTTGCAGCCTATGTTGATCTCTGTAAAGCGTTCGATTCAGTGAATCGGGATGTCCGCTTTAGGATTCTTTGTCTTCGTGGTGTGCCACCAAAACTGATCGATCTGATGTCTGAACTCTACTCTGGTACTGAGAGTGCTGTGAAGTGTGGTGGTACCATCTCTGACTTATTTCCAGTTGTTACTGGAGTTCATCAGGGATGTGTACTTGCCCCCACACTTTTCAGCACTTGTATGGACTGGATTTTAGGGAGGATGTCGGAGAGATCAAGTTGCGGTGCATCATTTGGGAATGTCAAGATCTCGGACCTTGATTTTGCAGATGATGCAGTCATCTTTGCGGAGACTTTAGACATCCTCTTGGGGGCCCTCGAGGTGCTGAATGAGGAGTCGGAGCCGTTGGGATTACGGATTTCTTGGGTCAAAACTAAGATCCAGGCTTTCAGTGACATCTTGGATGCTGCTGTCCTGTCTGTGTCTGTGGTGAGGATGTTGAGGTCGTGGAGAGATTCACTTACCTTGGCAGTGATATTCATGTCTCTGCTGGCTGCGAGTCAGAGGTCAATAGACGTCTGGGTCGGGCCTGGGGAGTCATGGATTCACTGGATCATGGGGTGTGGCGCTGCCGGTACCTGTGCGGGAGGACGAAAGTCCGAGTCTTCAGGTCCTTGGTACTTCCAGTCTTGCTCTATGGGTGCGAGACTTGGACTCTGACCAAGGATCTGAGACGGAGACTTAATTCCTTTGGTACCAGGTCTCTTCGGAGAATCCTTGGCTATCGCTGGTCGGATTTTGTATCCAACGAGCGGTTGCTGAGAGAGACTCGGATGAGATTTGTTACCTGCATAGTCCGTGAGCGTCAGTTGCGGCTGTATGGACATGTGGCTCGTTTTCCTGACTCTGATCCTGCTCACCAGATTCTCTCAGCGAGGGAGTCTCATGAGTGGAGGAGGCCAGTGGACCGACCACGTGCCTCATGGTTGCAACAGGTTGACCATCATCTCAAGGAGATGGGGATGGGCCTGGCGTCTGCCTGGGGGATGGCTAGACGGAGGCCCCTGGAGTACCGGCGGAAAGTGGACGCAGCGACGCGCTGTTCTGGCACATGCCCCCATACCTGACCTGACCTGTCATGGGTCAGGGTCAGGTGTCTGATCAAAGCGGGGTTGTATCAAAGCAGGACGTCTTGGTACCTGGTCATCACTGGCAGAAGTTATAAAGTGGCAGTTCTAATTGTCTCATTAATTTCGTAACACACAAGTACACAAACGCCACACAAAATACACCACACAAAACTACACAAACACCACACAAAACAAGTCCTGGCAAGGGTCTGAAATCTCTGATTGCTCTTTCTCTTGTTATCAAAATAGTTTTATGAGAATAAACAATGACAATGATGGTACCTGTTTGTTTCTCTTGAATTTGATTAGAATGTTTGATGAGATGGAGCCATGTCTGTCCCATGACAGGCTTCAGTTATACATACTGAAGCCCCCTTTTTTTTCTTCTAAAATTATGTTTTATTTTTAAATGCCATGAACAATCTTTGGTTTCTCATGGGTGATGAAGGTTGTGGTCAAGTTTCATCGGAATTGTGTGTGTAGTTTCGGAGAAGAAAGGAAATACATATTTTGGTGGGCACCCCCCTTACACTCCCTTAGACCCCAATTTTCCTAATGTCATAAACAAACTTTTGGACTTCACAGTTGTGGTGAAGTTTCGTCGGAATTGTGTATAGTTTCTGAGAAAACAAACAACCACCTATTTTGGGGGGCAACCCCTCCCCCCCCCCACCGTAGTCCCCTTTAGATCTCCAATTTTTTAATGTCATGAAAACTTTGGTACATCACAGGTGATAATGGTTGTGGTCAAGTTTCATTGGAATTGTTTGTGTGTAGTTTTGGAGAAGAAAGCAAATACATGTTTTGTGGGCAAACACCCTTACACTCCCTTGGAGACTGATTTTTTTCTAATGTTATGAACAAACTTTGGTACACCATTTGTGATGAAGATTGTAGTCAAGTTTCATTGGAATTGTGTGTGTCGTTTCTGAGAAGAAAGCAAATACCTCTTTGAGGGGACACCCCCCCCCCGGTAAACACCCTCCGTAAACCCCCTTCAACCCCAATATATATCTATATATATATATATATATTTTTTTTTTTAATATATTTTTTTAATGCCGTGAACAAACTTTGGTACGTCACAGGTGATGAAGGTTGTGGTTAAGTTTCATTAGAATTGCATGTGTGGTTTCTGAGAAGAAAGCAAATACCTATTTTGGGGAGCAGCCCCCGTAGACCCCCTTCGGGCCCGTTTTTTTTTAAGCCATGAACAAACGTTGGTGCGTACACGGTGATGAACTTTGTGCGAAAGTTTCATCACAATCATATGTGCATTTTCAGAAAAGAAGTTCAAAGTATTTGTAGATGGATGGACAGACGGATGACGTGCCATCCCAGAAGCTCCCTGGAACTACGTTCCAATTGAGCTAAAGACCAGGATGATTGAATCGTGAGGAGATGACGGTGAGTTGGGAGGGAAGGAAGGGAATGCAAGTAATAAATAATAATGTACAATGAGGTAAAAATTAACCTAAATAAATTAATGCGCCTCACTCCGGATTCAGTCACAGATAGGGGAAAGCGAACAAAAACCAGGGGACTCGGCTTTGGTGGCAGCAGGGACGAGCAGGTGATGAGGTAGTACAAGGAGCACAACGATGAGGTGAGCGGTGGATGACCAGGGCTATGAAAAGACAAAGCACATGGGCAGACGAAACAGGCACAGGGCGAAGAGAGGCACAGGCAAGCAGAGATTGGCAGAAGCAGGCAGGCAGGATGACCTCATCTGAGCTCTCCTCACATTCTTTCTCATCAGGCTTTTTACTCTCACCAACTCCCAGCCACGTTATCCTCTGACCAACTGCCGATTAGGCTCCGCCCCTCCCAGGCGATCCATCGCTCTGCCTCTCAGGAGGCGTTCATAGCTCTGCCCCCCTCTTTCATGCCGAGTCTCCCGGCACCCCCCGGTAGAGGTTGACATAGAGGTTATACGCACAATTTTCTGAACCATCATCCCTCTCTAATTATTACCATAAATCACCCCCTGTATGATGCACATGCAAACCGGACAATTCTTAAGCTGACATTTCCCTACTTGCATCCATCGAGTTGGCAAACTACTCGCACACGGACCATGCTACTCTATACATTCCTATCTGCTCATTGGGAAAATCTTACCCCCCCCCCCCACTCCCCTCCACACAAACAGCAATATGTTGCTCCTGCTGTCCTAGATCTGATACATAAACTTTATGCTGTAATTCCATTCTCGGCACAGCATAATGCCCGGGTGATAATTGATTATTGATGTGAGGTTGGATGCTGACATTGTTCCAGGTGCCAAATAAATGGAGCAGTATTGGGACAACCTGCCTTTCCTGGCTGGTAAAGAGACTGGCAGTTCCCAAATTTTACTCTCATTCTGATCTGTGAAAAATGACAAGATTGTGCAGTAACTTGGGACTTTGTTGTCATTTCACACAGAGCTTTGGGTTCGTGAACACGCTGACAATGTGGATAGTTTTAGAGTCACCCAATGAACTCCAGATGTAATGTAACTTCTTCAGTTATGCATACAGAAGCCCTTGCGAAGCAATTTGGAGCTAATCTTAGGAAAAGGCATTTGCCAAAAGTTCTCCTTGTATACCCACAGCAGCAATCTGCCTCCACAGCCACATGAAGGAAGGGCAAATGATCTTTATAAATATTTTTTCAAAGGAACTGAAGTATTTATCGAACATATTTACTTTGGCAGTTTTAAAACGATCGCTGTATTTGGAGCATAATCATGAAAGGGAGTGGATTGGTGCTGGTATGTTGCCGAAGACAGCTGCAGTGATGGCAAAGAAACAAAGCTTGCAGTTCATTGCCAGCAAGATGTCGGCCAAATGTACATCTAAAGGCTTCATCATAATTTGGGACAGTTGGCCATCATAAAGAGTAAAGGTTAATGTATGTATATGTGAAAATGGTATACAGGCAGCAATAAACTATTTGCATGAAAGAGCTGTAAATACACCAATGGTATGGATACACTGATAAAACAAAGATGTAGAAGAGAAGGGACAATGTGTGATTAGGCAAAGAATGCAGATGGAACAAGGGGCCAATTTGAAGTAATCAAACAATATAAGCTTCCTCAGGATATAAATTAGGATTGAGTTTCACGAGTGGGTTCATAGAAGAAAGAGGTTGGTTGGCCTTATTTACAAAATGTAGCGATCTCCGTTTTCACGAAAGATGACAAAGGATACCATAGGAAGGAGAGGGACAGGTACCTGGGGTACAGTGTATTGTTCTTCGATGATTGCACACCTGAGACCTGCTTTTCTTGAGCTCATGTATCGCATTGTAATTGGCCTCATTAGTGCAGTGAGAACATGCAGTGGATGGTAAACAAAGACTGCCATCAGGCTGTCAGACTTCTGCGTTAAATTATTGAGGCCATCCTTTCAGAATGAGGAAATTCTAGACTGCTGAGGGTTATTCCTGCCTTCAGGTTGTGAAGGAAAAGCCAATTTCATACAAGCTTCCAAGCAAAAGTGGCTATCATAAACGGGAAGAAATAACAACCATCGCATAAGCCACAGAAACACAGATGAGATTTTGGCCAAACAAGCTATTACTACTTCAGTGTAGTGTTAAAAACATGATATTAACTAAAGAGTTCATAGAACACGATACCCCTCGCAGTGTTCAGGTATATAGTGCAAGTTTAATTTAAACAATGATTTTAAAGATCGTCAAAAAAAATTCTGGAATTATAGCACTTTTGAAGCAGTCTAAGCCTGGTGTTGGCTTAGTGGTTAGGGTGGTGGCTTGGGATCCCAGAGTCTTGAGTTCAAGCCCCGTTGGTTGCTGAATTAATTCACCAGGGGGTTGACTCAGCCTGCCATCCTTCCGAGGTCGGCAAAATGAGTACCAGCTTGCTGGGATGACCGAGTCATCCGAGTATCCTGCGTCGGAGTGGCGACCCATCCAGGATTGTGCCAATAGCCAAGGAGACTGCTTCGGCAGCACCAACGCTCTGCACAGAGTATGGTCCCAATGGACTGGATGGAAGCAGTCTTATACACCACCCTAAAGACAGGGGTTCACACAAGTTTTTATTCAGTTCTCCAATGAGTTCCAGTAGAAATGGTTCGGTACTCACGAATATTATTCATTATCATCCAACTTGCTATTGAGCTTTTCCTCCTCCTCAGTTAGTACAAACAATTGGGCTGATGCGCTTGCTGTGCTCCAGTCATCCTTCTTGGAGATCTGATTTCACCTGCAATGTGCTGCTGACTTCATCCATAGTTCAGTTGCAGCCCCAGGGTCAAATATTTTCGTTGTCATTTTACACATATGAATGTGCATCAGCCAGCAGGGCAGAAGGGTGAGAACTTACTTTTTAGCACATTGACATGTGAAAACCCCTGTTTACCAGCAGCACTGCCTCAGTGCAACCTAAGAGACAACAGCAAAAGCTTGTGAATGTTTAAGATGTTTGCATTGCTGGTATTCACAATAATGATCAAATCACACACAGAATAAGCTGCAAGACGTTTTGCTGCTTGCTTTAAACGTATCCATTCTCTCAAAACAGTGCGTGTATCAACTGAAATGGTGGCTTCATATTTCTGAAGCATATAACTGAGCATTTGGTTGCCAAAACTGTGGAATGCCTTGCTTTTTCTTTGGCCATGTTGAAGGATCAAAAATTAAAATTTGATTGCAAGAATCCACAACCGGACCTTGACGGAACATCCATCACGAACTGAGTGCCGAGAAACAGCACTTATTCTCCACATGCTGATCCCCTTTTGCCAGCTTCGAGCGTGCTCGTCTGCTTTCCCATGTGCCACTGATTTTTAAAGCACCTCTCAGCTTTACATGTGTCTTACTCCTCTGTAACGTCCACTCCAGACGAGTCACTCCCAAACCACTCTTTTTCATTCCGGACGCTCCTGAACCTCCTCTTCTTCCTCTTCGCTCGCACGTTCTCCTTGGATCTATTTTCTTTTTTAATATTAGAAGTTATAATATGGCCCATAATGTTATAATTTATGTATAAAGTTTTGTACACTTAAATTTTGAAATCACAGTATATCAGAATTATCATGGAAGAATCTTGCCTACACTAGCTGAGAAAACCTTCCATTAAAAAGCCTCTGTTGTGCTGGTATGCTTTTGAGCTTTCTTAGCATCTTTGAAGTATGCATTTAGTTTTTTTTCACCACGCATGTGTACCTGTGTACCAGTTATGTGAACCCATGCCTCTAGAACATGTCTAAGTACTGCTAAACTGGAGGATCTTGGAACCCAGGCAAAAATGCTACCGTTAGAACTATAGTATATGAGAGTGGTACTCCCATATACTACAGTAGATGGCAGAGAATCACTACAGGAAAGGCTGGGAAGTGATAAGAAGGTGATTTGTGTTCTCCAGTGTTCAAGTATATAATTAAATAAAGATTGTAAAAGTTGTTTAAATTAATTAATTCCGGAATTGACCACCATTGCTGCAATGTCTATTACATCACCCTATCCAACACATTACATTAGTTCTTTGTGCCTGTTGTTTGTGTCCTTTGTAATGTCCTTAAAAACAGTAAGTTTCCTGTCTGGAAATATTTTCAATCTAGTTTGACTGCTCGGCACTCAGGCAGGCAGACAGAGTAAAAATAATTATCTCACTCCTCTGTGCACATGTGTGATTGGGACGAATTCAAAGCCAAAGTACGGTAAAACGGCAAGTTTGTTTTCCGATTCATGTTTAAAATATAATGGTCAATTTAAATAAGTTGTTCCTCGATCGTCAACTGACGTTTGTAGACAGATAGATAGATGGACGGACAGTCAGACATAACCAATTGCTTAACCTTGCTTTTCGCTTCGCTTGCACGGGGTTAATGAGATATTCACAAAAGTCCAAGACACCAAAAGGTATAATGGTATACAGGGGTGTACACAAAAAAAACCATTTATATATTTTATTATGAATCATGGAAATGAATACATTGAAATATAAATAAAAGTTGGTGTGTGTGTTGGATTATTGTGAGTATCTTATTCGTAGAACGTTTTGAATGCCCTTCGTAATGTTGTGGGACTTTTACCTCATAATGTGATGTTCCTTGTAATGTGATTCTGTATAAGATATTTACACATGATGATCAAAATATTGTTTAGAGGGTCGATTAGTGATTTCACTCATCATGACATGAAGTACAAATGCCCTACTGTATATTATAATATCGATAATTATCGAAATACAGTACTACCACCTCATTTCCCCCCTAATTCCAAATCAACCTTTACCTTAACTCTGACCCCAACCTTAGCCCTTCCCCAAAAAACGCCAATCATCCAAATAAATAAGAGCGAGGTGTGTCTGTCTGTCTGTCTGTCTGTCTGTCTGTCTGTCTGTCTGTCTGTGCGTCTTTCTCAGTGTGAACACTTTTATTTGATTTCTATACAATTCCATACCCCTTGACCAATCTCCACCAGATTTTGCATATGTGGTGGGGGTACCCAGGGTCAGGTCATGGGCACAACTCCCCCTTCCCCATGCAAGGCAGTTGTTAGTATGTCTGAAAATCCAGAAACTGACCTCAAACAAGGATATGAGGCTATTTGGCCCATCAGTGCCATGGTTGACTCAGGTTAATTGGTGCTCCAGCTTTAAACATCAATCGTTTTGATGGTTTACTAAAGTCTTCAGTAACCCGATCTTAATCGGGTGACCCAGTTTTTGTGATCACACTGTATGGACGAATTTATTTGTAAAGCACAACAGACCGACTAAAAATTGCTCACAACCAAACTACTTTGGATTTTTTTTTGAGAGATTTACATCCTGATAGCACAATGAGGAACATATCCTGAAGGCTAACACCCTGGTGGAGAATGAGTGATGAGAGTAAATCAGCATATTTGACAAGCAGCCATGCTGTCAGAGTTACATCAACGTGCAATCTTCTGTGCACCAAGTTATGACCATCCTTACCGCAGCATTTGGAACTGCCTCATTAGCATTTTGTATTGTTGTCACTACTCTAATGCCTGTGGTGGGCCATATGAACAATTAGGCCTTTGGGAGCATGAAATGAGTTTTTCACATATCAGTGGTGGAACCAAGACTGAGATTAAAACAGCAGGAATCAAAATATTTAAACTCAGCTTATTGAAGCCTCAATCACAACGACATCTTATGTTATGTGGACTACTTTTTCCACATATTGCATTCACAAATCCACTGACACTGCAACCACCAAGTGGCAGCTGGGATCAGAACATCTAAAGCTTTCTGTCTCTAGCTCGATGGTTTATTAGTTTTTTTTTTTCATTATGCAACCACAGACACATGCAGTTGGTTGACGGATAAAGGATATCCACATTTTCAAACAGTGCAGTGACTGTTTGTGAAATATGAAGGGTGTTCAAAATGTTATTGGAACGAGATACGCACAAGTTTGAAAAAAACATTTGTATTTATTTTCAAGATAATATGTATGGATAATTATTCATGAAATACTTTTTATAAGTGATTATATATGCTTACATCTTAAACTACGGTGGCATTTATTAGAATACAGTGACCTCATTCGTATAACATTTTGAACTGGGATGGAACTCGGTAGAGCGCAAACCTTCACCAAGCTGATCAGTTTACATTTTGTATCCCACTGATAGGCCGGATCTGGATCCGGACCAAAATCTAATCGGTTTGTTCTCGTCATCCAACCAACTCATCCATCTCTTTTTGTCATAATTCCATGGTGTGATTTTATGAGAAGTCGAGGGGTGGGGGGGGAGAGTGGATGAGGGGGATATCCCTGGCTCTGCTTCTTTTTTTTTTAAATACCTGCCAATGCACTTCAAATTTCCATCCCCGGAGGGGGGTGGGGGTGCGGATAAATTTATCGACCCCTCCCCCATCGAAAGATTTTGTACTCATGGTGATTGAATTAATGAAATTTTATCGTTTTACATTTAAAAGTGATAAATGTGCGCTATATCCTTTTTGAGCACAAACTGGTTTTGAAAAGGTTGTTATAACCACACAAACAGTGGAGGATCAGCAGGACATCATGGTTGACATGATTTTTTTTAAAAGAAAAAAATGCAATGGAGTTTGATTTCACCAGATCTGGATTGTGCTGATTGGCTGTATCAAGTGGATTGGATGGGATTCCAGATATCCATTATCATCATCTCACAAAACTGTATGTAATGAAGAACAGCAAATTAACCAATGAAAATCAACCAAGTTATCGTCATTACGTTACTGTATTTCTATCCGACATTAAAATATATATTTATTTATTGTTCAGAGTCCGAATCCCTCGACTTGACTCCACAGTGTTGCGGACCCGGGGTCAGGGGCGAAGACCACGAGGAGTGAATTACCTCGGGTTCCCACCAGACTCTTGGGAATCGCAGGCCGTCACACACGAATAACTTTGTGATGTGGCGGGTCTCTAATCGACCGCGAAGGCCAATAACTCGACCACCTGATGGCCCTCCGTCTAATAAATACCCTTTACCTAAAGGTCACATGATCTAATTACTGAGGAACACACCCTCGGTACGCACTTGCACAAACCGGATCACCTTACCAGATCTGATGCAGCTGAGCGGAACTGCCAAGCACGTACCGCCTAGGAAACAGATCATTGGGGAATAACTTCCTGGCGAAACGAGGGTGCGAGCCATGCTGGACCAATGGAAGAAAACATGAAAATGAGCTCAGAACATTTCTGTACAAAACATTTATTTACAATCAAGTGAGGAAAGTATGTGGCACATTGAATGGGGTTTATTTTTATGTACAGCAGGGGATAGCAAGGAATTTGTGGGGTGCGGCAAAAGACAAGCAATCTTACAAAAGCAGACAGAGCAGAGTTATCCTGTTATATCTTAATTTATGGTTGGGCAGGTGCCATCACACACACACACACACACACACACACACACACACACACACACACACACACACACACACACACACACACACACACACACACACACACACACACACACACACACACACACACACACACACACACACACACACACACACACAGAAGATTAGATAGTCCAGAGAGAAAGAAAGCAGGTGAGGGTAAACGACCTCTCAATACCTCGCACGGTCGGCAGACCAACGCAACCCAAAATTCTTAGGGAGAGGTAGATGGAAGGAATACTGGTGGTGTCTAAGATGTAGGAGTGGGAGGTGTGGTGTTGTGGAATGTGGGGGGGGGGGGGGGGTGGGGTGTGCAGTGTCGTGCCAGAGGAAAATTAGATTGCGAGACAGAAATGATGTTCTTTGTGCATCCAAAGAAGATAGGATAGCCGGAAGAAGAAGAAGTGGAAAGAGAGAGGAGAAAGGTCCCTAACCAAGCTGTGTAAAGGGTCTGTATGTGTAGTGTGTACCTCTGTGGGATGCTCTGCATGAGCGTTCCCACCTGGTGATATGGCGCATTCTCTCCTGGTTAATTATTTGCTGGGGCTCGTGACAATGTGTGCTCCGCACTGGTCCATCTGGCTGCGTGGGGGTGGTGGGATGTCGACAGTATGGAAGGGAGTCTCGAAGGATTGCAGTCAGCCCAGATCAGATCAGTCTCTCTCTCTCTCTCTCTCTCTCTCTCTCTCTCTCTCTCTCTCTCTCTCTCTCTCTCTCTCTCTCTCTCTCTCTCTCTCTCTCTCTCTCTCTCTCTCTCTCTCTCTCTCTCTCTCTCTCTCTCTCTCTCTCTCTCTCTCTGTGTGTGTGTCTCTCTCTCTCTCTCTGTGTCTCTCTCTCTCTCTCTCTGTGTCTCTCTCTCTCTCTCTCTGTGTCTCTCTCTCTCTCTCTCTGTGTCTCTCTCTCTCTCTCTCTCTCTCTGTGTCTCTCTCTCTCTCTCTCTGTGTCTCTCTCTCTCTCTCTCTGTGTCTCTCTCTCTCTCTCTGTGTCTCTCTCTCTCTCTCTCTGTGTCTCTCTCTGTCTCTCTCTCTGTCTCTCTCTCTCTCTCTCTCTCCCTCTCTCTCTCCCTCCCTCTCTCTGTGTCTCTCTCTCTCTGTGTCTCTCTCTCTCTGTGTCTCTCTCTCTCTGTGTCTCTCTCTCTCTGTGTCTCTCTCTCTCTGTGTCTCTCTCTCTCTGTGTCTCTCTCTCTCTCTCTCTTTTTTTCTCTTTTTTCTCTTTTTTTTCTCTTTTTTTTCTCTTTTTCTCTTTTTCTCTCTCTCTCTCTCTCTCTCAGCATGCTCTGGCAATCGCACAATCATGTTCTGAAAAAGAGCGAAGAGAGACTCTAATGGCTCCGCGCTACCCTTTTTATAAGCTCCGGCTGAAGGGTGAGGCAATGACCGGAAAGCGACGTGCTGTGGCCCAAATCCTTCTCCTCTAATGGGTCACAGCAGCCCTAGCCATGCCCTGCCAAGCTTCAGGTCCGGAAAACAGCTCAGTTGCCCACCAGCTTCGGCACGGCTCGGAGCTCCTAACTTAACATCGGGTATGTTCCCAGAATCGGCACCACAGGCCCTGATTGAGCACTGAGTGCAGTCTGAATGTCGAATAGCAGCCAACTTTCGCCGCCACCCACAGGCTCCTTAACGGAACAAAATGCACACCCGGGACCCGAATCAAACTCCCGGATCGCCCTCCTCATTGCCCCTGGTCTTGCCGTTGTCTGATGACTCGATGAGGACTGTATCAATTTTGGATGCTCACCTGGGACGTCCCCGGTGAGATGCGGTCGAGCTATTAACGTCTGCTGCATGGTGGAGCATCGCGCAGCGCCGAGGACAATCCGACGTCGCACAGTGCTCCTCAAAATAGAGTGGCGAATTGTAGAGATGCAGAGGTACGAGGTGGTGCGGGAGGCATTTGTGGTCAAAGTGGTGAGATTTGGTGAGTGAGTTGCGAAGTAAGGTGCGATGCCCATTGGGAATTGACGTGCAGATTTGAAGGAAATAGTGGCGCACAATTCCCGTTTGTGGCTTGTGCAGTGTGCAGCTGGGATGTGGATGATCTGAGCCATGGGAGGAATCGTGGTGTGCTTGTAAACGATTGCCTATTGAATGGCGTGTGCTTGCATGGTTGTTATATACTATGGCTAAAAGGACAGGGTTACAGTAGGAATCGGAAAATTTGTTAGACCTAACTACGAGACTCACGCACCGCACTTCATCCCGTTAACTCACTTGACATGAAGGGAGGACTAACTCCACGAATACTAATGAAATAACTATCTGGGGATCAATGTATGTTGGGTGCTATTGCCTTCAAGGAATGGGGTTTTGCATTACTGCAACAATACAGTATATATCCACATCATTATCCTGTCAAACTTTGATTAAAGTGGTAATAAGTTTTGATAATGTTTTTTTTATCAATAATAGTAGAAGTGTTTTTAATAACGTGGCAGTGAGGTGTTTTTAATAACATGGCCTTGAGGTGTTTTTAATAACGGGGCCTTGAGGTGTTTTTAATAACGTGGCCCTGAGGTGTTTTTAATAACGTGGCCCTGAGGTGTTTTTAATAACGTGGCCCTGAGGTGTTTTTAATAACGTGGCCCTGAGGTGTTTTTAATAACGTGGCCCTGAGGTGTTTTTAATAACGTGGCCCTGAGGTGTTTTTAATAACGTGGCCCTGAGGTGTTTTTAATAACGTGGCCCTGAGGTGTTTTTAATAACGTGGCCCTGAGGTGTTTTTAATAACGTGGGAGTGAGGTGTTTTTAATAACGTGGCCCTGAGGTGTTTTTAATAACGTGGCTCTGAGGTGCTTTTAATAACGTGGGAGTGAGGTGTTTTTAATAACGTGGGAGTGAGGTGTTTTTAATAACGTGGCCCTGAGGTGTTTTTAATAACGTGGCCCTGAGGTGTTTTTAATAACGTGGCCCTGAGGTGTTTTTAATAACGTGGCCCTGAGGTGTTTTTAATAACGTGGCCCTGAGGTGTTTTTAATAACGTGGCCCTGAGGTGTTTTTAATAACGTGGCCCTGAGGTGTTTTTAATAACGTGGCCCTGAGGTGTTTTTAATAACGTGGCCCTGAGGTGTTTTTAATAACGTGGCCCTGAGGTGTTTTTAATAACGTGGCCCTGAGGTGTTTTTAATAACGTGGCCCTGAGGTGTTTTTAATAACGTGGCCCTGAGGTGTTTTTAATAACGTGGGAGTGAGGTGTTTTTAATAACGTGGCCCTGAGGTGTTTTTAATAACGTGGCCCTGAGGTGTTTTTAATAACGTGGCCTTGAGGTGTTTTTAATAACGTGGCCTTGAGGTGTTTTTAATAACGTGAGTAGGGTGAATATACTGATTCTGGCTCACTTTTCCCTATGTAAATGAATGGAGGATTTTCAGCGATTCCCTTTTTTTTTCCTTAAAAATAAACCCCCTTTTTAGCCCAAGGTATATTTATTTGTCTCCCCTTTTAACCTAGGGGCTCTCTATTCAAATAACCCATACAACAAGATAAAGATTTGTTCAAGTCGCAAAGTAGTAATGTGATTTGTTAAAGGTGATTCTAAAGAAATATTTGAAACGTCTAAGCCCCGGGACACTCTTTATCAAATAACCGATGCATATTGTTTAGCTCACTCATTGAACCTATAAACATTTGTTCATTCTCAAATTCCTTCAATAGTTTAATTTTCTTTGCACAATAATCCCCATCTAAAATATTGACAAACAAAACATTTGAATCTTTATATTTTTTAAGATATCCCTTTTGTGCTATTACGAAATGATAAACTTCTCTTAATGCTCTTGTTTGACCACCTCCTGAGCCACATATCATTTTGAGATTATAGCAAATTGTTTTTTCATTGTTCAATTGATAACCATCAAAGTTTTCAGTCCATTCAAGGATATTCATTTTTTTCTTTACATCCTCTAACTTACTACTTTTTAAATTGATTCGCTTATTTGTTTTATTTACCTTTGTTTTAGTTATTTTTTCAATAAAACTTATTTGATATTTTTCACATTCATTATGTTTTCCATTTATATACCAAGACTGAGATTTTCTCCACTCTTTAGTTTGATTAATACTTGGTTTAATCATTTATATATTGCGAAAAAACGCGGCGGTAGCCCTTAAAAAACCCGAACCCATCTTCCCATTGTTAAAACACAATCTATTCTATTCACTCTATCATACAATATCCATATGGAACACAATCTATTCCATTATCTAAAATAAATCTCTTATCATCAAAGGCTCCGAATGCCTTTTTATTTACTTCTTCACTATATATGTTATGTTTATAACTTCTTATTGTATTCATTTTCCTATATTCTTCTTTCTTATTCATCAAACAATTATAATAATTTCTAAAAGTTATTGATTTCTTTATTACATATTTCTTTATTCCCTTTAACCTCTTATCAATCTGATCACCATACTTATAAGCATATGCCTTTGCTCTCAATCGAATAAACTCACTCATTACTTTTCCACCCAACTCATCCTGAAACTTACCAATAACCTTTTCATTCTTTTTGGAAAATAACTCGCTCTTCTTGCTGAAATTACTTGTATCATATACTCCAATATTTTTCTTCATATCTTCATAAACATCATCAGTTTTTATATCTAAGATAAAACTATCAGTGTCCATATACAACAATGAAACATTTTCACCATACTCTTTCTTTAAGTCATTATACAAATAATCATACATCAATATCTTTGAAAAATCAAGAACTGCTGTTCCAATATAAATTGGTTTATCCATGACAATACTTTCCTTTTTCATATGAATAGCAGAAAAGTTCTCTGAAAAAACCTCTTCTCTCTCAAAACTTGGTTTATTTATCAATCTCGAAGCTTCTTTCCAAGATGTTGCGAATCTAATGTTTTGCCTGTTTCTAACATTTTCCATAGTCTTTCCAAATACAGCATTATTCATTAATTTATAAAAGTCCCCTTCAAATTTTACTTTTGTATTTGCTCTCATATCTGTATTGAATTGAATATACTTTTTCACCCAAGGACTTTGTTTAAATTTTAAAACTCTATGAATTTTAGCTACTCTCAATCCTTCTCTCAAAAACTGTTTTAAGCTTCTCTGATGCAAAACATATCCCTCTTTATCATAGAATGTTGTTAATAACTTTTCTGTTGATTTGCCTTTGATATTAAAACTTTTATGATAATCACTGAACCATTCTTTCTTTGGGGTTTCTTTCTCACATGCAAAAGGAAGGTCTTTATGCTTATTATGAAGATCACTCGGGCACCTCAAATCAACTTCAAAATAATAACCTTCTTCTTCGTCATTCAATTCCTCTTGAGAAGAAATAACAATATTCATCAAAGCCTTTTCATAATCCTTTTCTTCCACCCACTCTAATTTACCATAAGGCAGAGATTGAGACATTGCCCATCCATACAAATTATTAGCATCAAAATACATCAAATAATTACTATCTTTTTCACTATCATAATTTGGAAGATATTTATTATTTGCTTTAGCATATCTTTTTGAACATACTTGTGATATTCCACCTCTCTTGGACTTCTCAATCATCAAAAGCATATCAACATCACTGATTAAATCTATATCTTGTTTTGTCATTTTCAACATTGCACTCCAAGCTAAACCAGGAGCTGTGAAATAGTGGGCAGGATCTAATCCATAACAATTTTTATTATGACAGAGTGATCTAAAAGCTTCAAACACATCAGCAAACAATAAAACATCTGTTTTTAGATATAAATCATGATATTCTCCAAGGTTCTTTATCTTAAATATTTTCCATATTTCTTGTGCGTGTTTATATTCCTTATCCCTTATCTCTTCTTCATAAAGGTTATTATAGAAACTTTCTTTTGAAGGAAGTTGTGTTTCTTTAAATCTCATAAATGAATCCATATAATCATAAGGATAAATTCCCTTACTTGTAAGAATTTTCTCTTTACTTTGAATTTCATTCCTTGTTTGAATTTCCTCTCTCGTAAGAATTCCTTCTTTAATCAGAATTTCATCTTTAGTTAGAATTTCATTCATTGTTCGAATTTTCTGTATAATTAGAATTTCATCTACAGTAAGAATTTCTTCATTAATTAGAATTTCCTCTTTACTTTGAATTCTCTCTTTAATCTGAATTTCCTCTTTAGTTAGAATTTCCTCTTTTGGAAAGAATGAATTAAGATTTGGAAAAGAGTCCGTGGAGCTTAGATTTGATGCGAGGTAGGCTAGTGGTGTTCCCATAAACTTGTAAGAATCTAGAAACCTAATCCGAGTTAAAGGTTTTGTGAATATCATTTTTGTAAATGAAATATACTTTTGACTTGTGTTTGTTATAGCAGAAATATTCCCTGGTGTTTTTGAAAGTTCATTTATAAATAGATGTGTATCATAGTTGGCGCTGTTGTGAAGAAAGACTGGAATAAAAGAAGGTAATTTATAATTAAGATTACAACAGGAATGAGCGGGACCTCGAAATTTACCAGTAAGATGACAATGATCCCTAACTTTAGACTCCTTAATTTCCCCCTCACAAATATGACAGATATTGTTCATTCTAAATTCTAATTTTTCTTCTTTGGTTAATTTCATCGGTTCATTTGTTTCTTTCATTAATTTAGTGAGTCTTATACAATCCTTTTCTAATCGTTTTACAAACTCTTGTGAAGCTTTTTTTCCACGATAATGTTCAAGTTTGTTATACTTTTCTCCAACAGATGATTTGATATAATAACAGAAACCACAAGGAATATGTTTTTGATATTTATTTGTATATGATTCTTTTGGATTAGGAGATGCAGTATTTATCTTTTTAAGGATACACTCAAAATCAGCGTATATCACAAATGGGTGCATGATAGATTTATTATAATCTTCAAAAGAAATCTTTTCACCAGGTTTAGGCATTGTAATTACAGCTGATTTATGATTACTACAATATTTTGAATGTTGTTCTAATCGTTCTTTTGTATGAAATGAATTAAGACATCGCTTACAAGGATATATTTTGTTTGCTGTTCTGAATACCTGAGAAGAGATTAATCTTGATAAATTATTGATGTATGTGTAATGTGAATTCTTTCCAACACTAAAATATAAAAGATCAATGTGTGTTTCTTCATTTTTATAGTTGTTTGAAATTCTTAATATTTGAACTTTGTTTGTATCCGTTAATCCATATACATTAATAGAAAGATTATTCTTTTTCTCAAATTTAGGAATATCTGCTAGTGGCATTGGGAATTTAAAATCTTTCATGTCCAACGTATTCTCATATTTCATATATTGTTTTACTCTTTCTGAATTACATTTTGGTGGATGAAAGTGAGCAAGAACAGACCAGAGAAAACATTTATTATCATTGTTCTTAATATTAACAACTGCCTTCTTTAGTTTTATTTCTTTTGGTAATTCAATATAAGAAGAAGCTTTAAGAGGGTTTGATTTTAGAATGTGTATATCTAAAAAGATGATTTTTTTAATATTGAATCCACTTCCTACCACTGTATTATCAACATCCTCCTCTTGTCTTGATAGTTCTTCATAAACCCCACTATTCAAAAAATCTTGAAATGATGTTATAAAATGAAGATCTGTTCTCATATAAGGAGTATGTTCTTCATCTTGTCTTTTCATATTCATTTTCACTCCCATATAAAACTTTAAAGTTTTCATTTCTTTTAATATCTTTTTAATAAATTTTTCAACATCGGGTTTCACTATTTCAATTGATTCAGCTATTGATGATGGACCGGGTTCTCCAAATTGAAAAATCCTTATTTTTATATGTCCTTTAAATGCCCCATCAGTGTTTTCAATATAATAGTCTCCCTTTACTTTAAACTCATTTTTCTTGTGTTTTTGTGATTGAAGATGTCTATTATAACTACTCTTCAAAACATCCTTTGAGCAGATATCACAATGTTTTCTTTCCAACTCAAGAGGAGATATTTTATGAAACAGATTAAATGTGTGTTTGTTGGTTCGGAGGTGTTTTCTATAATGTTTATATTTGTGATTACAAACATCGCAGTATGTTGTATTCACCATATTTATATAATAAATCTTTGCTTAAACTAAAATTTTCTTGATGAAAATTTCATTTATTTTACAGGTGAATCTGTGCTTAAAACCATTTTATCCTCCAACTTTTTCACTTAATAAATACAATATTTCAAGACACAAAAGACAAGTTTCAATCAATCTCTTCATTTGTTAAAGATACTGAGAAATATGTCAAGGATGTAAAATTGAACAAAGATAAATATAACAACTATTGGATAAAAACAATTATGGTGGATATGATGAGTTCTTCAATTTCCTTCAGTGGAAGGGCTTTTAGTATACCTGGTAGAACATCAGTTAAAGTATCTCTAACAAAAGTTTCTCCTCTCCTTCTAGTAATATATTCAAAACTCGAAAAAGCAATGAAACAAGAAAAAGTATCAAAAAACAAAAACCTTATGGATGAAGCTTCAGAAAGAAAAGATAAGACCATCTGTAATATGCAAGGAGAAATTTGTATTTTTTTCAACAACCCTAAAGATGTAAATCCTGATGAAATAAAGGATGTTAATATATCAGGTGAAATGACATTTCGTTCAATAGTAATTAACGATCATTTTAAAATTACCTTTAATATAAAAAATGTCGTTGAATCTGATAATGAAAAAAAGTATATCGATATCGATGGTAATATTATTAAATATGAGTCAATATACAACTGAAAGTATAGATGAATTTCAGTTTATGTAAAGTTTTACTTTATAAATATGCTAGACTTTCCTGATTCTCCATATGACAAATTTGAGAATTGTCCTGCGTGTGAAAGACGGGGATTAAACACAGAGTCAAAAGCCTATAAACAATGTATATTCTTTGATTATCTTCTAATTAATGATAATAGAAAATATAAAAAGGAAAATGATTCTTAGATTTACACCAAAAATGAATTACTTTACAAGATTGATTAGAGAAATGAATGTAAAGTATGAGGGTGATAACACACCTTTCCTTACAAGGGAAGAAACTGAACGTATAAGAGAAATGTTCAAAGGATTGTTGTTATATATTATTCATGGATGTAATTTTCAGGGAAATATCAACACAAGATATTGTATAAATAAAATAATGGATTATCTTGAAATTAAACCTGAACTTAGGATAAAATATAGAGTTTCTAAAAAAGCCAATAATAAATTAAATAACCTGTTTTCCAAATATATAAATGAATGATTTTTTACCTATTTGGGAAAATAAGATAAAATTTAACAACCATAAAAATCTCCCAAATTCATTAAGATGTCTCATAGTTGGTTCAAGTGGATGTGGAAAAACCTGCTTACTTTTAAAAATGCTCCTCACTCCCAACTTTTTAGATTATGATAATTTAATAATTTTCACAAAGTCGAGTTTTCAACCAGAGTATCAACTACTCTCACAAGGTTTTAATGCTGGTCTTCAAAAAGAAGATATAATCGGTTTATTTAAACGTCAAAAAACCTAAATGATTATAACATTGAAGATATAATTCAACTATTTTGTGATACACAGAGATGTAAAAAGAAATCAAATCCTACAACTTGTATTCTTAGTGATAATACGGATGATATACCGTCTCCCCAAGATTTGGATAAATCAAAAAAGAACCTTGTTATCTTTGATGATTGTGTTAATGAGAGAAACCAAACGGTAATGGACAGCTACTACACAAGAGGGAGACATTCTTCTTGTAATTGTATTTATCTTAGTCAATCGTACTTTCAACATCCTCGTCGTTCCATCAGAAACAATGCTAATACTTTTATTTTATTCAAGTTAAATTCAATAGATATCAATAATTTTTGGAGAGATAATTGTTCTACATTATGTAGTAAAAAGAAATTTGAGGATTACATGAAGCACACGACTGAAAAATATAAATATATTGTTGTGAAACAAGATGAGATATTAAGGGATATATTTTTTGTTTTATAAACAATTACATATGTAAATGACAACTATTATTATAAATCTTGTGGGTAAATCTGCTTCTGGAAAAAAAACTTTCATAAATCAAGGTTCTTGTGTAGTACAAATGAGAATATTGTAAATTTACTTAAAAAACACCCCGTGATACGCATTGTATCAACAACAACTAGAGCAATAAGACCTGGAGAAGTAAAAGGTGAAGATTATCACTATATTTCATTGGAGGAACATATGCGATTGAGGAATGAAGGACAAATATTTGAGGAGGTTTCTCTTGGTACAACAAAATATTCACATTGTAAGAGTGAGTGAAGGAAACTAAAATCTGGTGGTGTTGGGATATTAGAAACTAATCCAGAAGGAACGAGACAAATTATTAAATATCTGAGCGGAGTGAAGATTTTATCATTCGGTTTTGATGTTGATGAAGAAACTCAACGCAAACGTATGAAAAGCAGAGATGCAAGGATTAGTGAAGAAGAAATTACAACTCGCATTAATGTTAATAAAGAATTTGATGAAATATTTAAAGAAAAGGATTTATTTGAACACATCTACTTGAATGATGAAGAAAAGGAAAATTTCCCTGTTGATCTTTACAATTCATTAAATTATATTTTACAATAAATAAATGGATGCAAAAGAAAGAGCAAGTAGATTTAAGGAACATCAAGAGTTGGTTTCAAAAGTTGTAAAACAACAGGAAGACATAAAGAAGAAACGCAGACAGAAACTAACGGGCAAAGAAGCATTTGAAAGAAAACAAGAGAAATTTTTTTAAACCACTTTTAAAAACTTCCCAAGAAAAAATGAAAGATGTTTCCACAGTTCCCACAGTAGAATATACTCCTAAAAAAACTTAAAATGTTAAAAGATTTTGATCAAATGACGGAGGAAGAATTAGAGCATTTAGGAGAATTAGAATATGATGATGAAGGTTTATTTCAACAACTGGAAGAGATTAATCAACCCCCTGATTATATTGTGAATGCTGTTCAAAACAATGAATATTCAGCGGATTCAAAAACCAAAGCAGGACTCATTCCAACAGAACAATCAGCAATATTTCATCTTGTTCAAGAAAAGGTATTGATATTTAATGATGAATTAAGGTTCTTGGGTTCTGCTCAACCCCCTGTTAAACTAACTCCGAGATTAATGTTTCTTCTCACAAAAGATGGAAGACAAGGTTCAACTGTGAGGGATGAATCAAAGTATATTGATAAACCATTGGATATGGAAAATAATGATAATAGAGTATATATTGATCTGCTGAACACTCTAAATTATAAGGTTATTCTTTCTGGTAAAAGTAGGAAGAATGAGAAGGAGAAACACATTATTCAGGCTTTAAGTATCCTTGGTTCAGGTGTTAGTTTTTCTTCCAAATGACCCATCGCAATTAGTTAATAGACTGTTATTGTTGTTAGGCAGTAAGAAGGCTGGAAATAACAATTGTTTTAATGAAGCATCAGCCATTTTAGACCAGTTGATGAACATGAAAATAATTAATAAATATCAATATAAAGACATTTTATCTCATATTAAATAAGATGAGAAGCACAATCCTTAGTTACAATTTCACAACAAGCGACCACACATCTTCATTCCCATACCCACTACAACTTGACACAACAAAATAATATGAGGTATATTTATTGTCCATGGAAACTTATAATACCTTATTTAATATAACCGAGAAAAATGACAAGTTTAGTTATAATCCGGGAAGTGGATACAAAACGATAACAGTCTCACCCGGAGCATATGAGATTTCTCAAATATCTTCCGAAATTGCTCGTCTTATGAAAGAACAGGGTGATGAACCAAAAATATTGTTATAAACATTCAAAAACATACTTCAAAATCAACGATTAAAGTTAAAAATAACAACAACGTTGATTTCACAATTGATAATTCATTTAGAGAGTTATTGGGTTTCTCCTCAAAAAAGATTGAAACTAATGGGACGTTTTACAGTGATAATGTCATTCAAATATCCTCAGGAATAAATTCGGTGTTAATTCACTGTGATTTGATTGATGGTGCTTATAATGATGGAAAAAAAACAAATGCAATATTTTCATTCAGCGCATACTCAACCCCAATTGGTTATAAATTCAATATGGAACCCAAAAATTTGGTTTATCTCCCTGTGTCAGGAAAAACATACACAGATACGATGGTTATTGTGAGGAAACACGAGTTGGGAAAATATAAAATAATTACAGGGGATGGGATGTTCCTTTCTCCATACTACAAGGGTGAAGGTATGTATCTTGGTAGAGGATACTATAAACCTAAGAGACAAAGGGGTGTTGGACATCAATTTAGAGGAGATGGGATAATTGATACTCTCATGGGTATTGGTTCAACTATTCTTAAACATAAAGATCTAATTGGTTCAACTGCTTCTGCTGTGGGAAATGTAGCAGGTGCTGTAAAGAGTATAAAAGATGCTCAGAAGGAATCTCATAAATTACAAGCAATAAAAGAAATTAAGAAAAGCAAAACTCAGTTGTCCCCCCAAGAACGACAGAAAATAATTCAAATACTTGGATCAGGGTTTCAAAAGTTTTAACATCTTTTTTCCTAAATAAATACAAGTATGGAAGCAATTGATAGTATCTATGATTTGGATGATACTATTATTATCTCAAACTCCACTAAAAAGAAGATTACTTCAAGGTAAATGCAATAACTGGAACAGACTGGAATACGAATGGTACAAAAAGTTTTGAAATAAATAATCAACAAACCTATTTGAATCTCTCCGAAAGTTTCTTGTTGTGTAAATTTAAATTCAATAAAGCTGGGAATAACACAAACGCTACACTTGTAAATGATTTCTTCTGGAAAATGTTTGATAGTGTGCGTTTGTATATTGGAACACAAGAAGTTGAAGCGGTTGATTATGTCTGCTGTATCTGAAATGATGAAATTTACACTCTATACATTCAGTGATAGAATGGGAAATGGGTCTGTCGAAGGTTTTATTCCTGATATGTCAACGGGAACAAACACAGACCCTGGATATACTCAAAGGAAAGGAATGTATAATGATGATACAAAAGCAGAAAATAGTTTTACTGTGGCAGTTCCTCTAAAAGGTATATTTGGATTTTGTGATCATGATAAAGTTCTGTATGGTCTTAAAATTAGATTTCAACTACAAAGGAATGATAATGAAAATCGATTGCTTTTTGGTGTTGGTAATGCTTTTAGTGATCAGAATAAATTTGTAATTGAGGAGATGAGTTGGTATATCAGTGAATATACTCCTAATCTTAAAACAGAAGAGATGTTGAATCGAAGACTTAACTCAAAGAAACCACTCAGTGTATCATACCTCAAAAGAAGATGTCAACACGTTAAACTCAACCAAACTACTTACACGTGGAATTTGGGTGTTCTGGAAGGAAAGCCACGATATCTGTGGATGATTTTTAAAAAGCCAGATGGTGATACTGCGACTGATAAGAATAATGCATTGAGTGATAATGCTAAGGTGAAACAACTTCGCGTTTCTCAAGATGGAACATTTTATCCACGAGATAGATTGGAAATTAATTGGGAAAAAAATGATTTTGCTGAAGCATACAAGTCTTACCAAAAGGTGTGTGAAAGTAATGGAAATAAAGAACCTATTTTGGATATGACAGCATTTAAAAGTTTGTATACAATCTATGCGTTTGACCTGAGCGCTCAAAAGGAAACTATAAAGTCTAATGGAGTGGATACTTCCCTATACATTGAAAGAGGAGAGAGTGAAGAAGTTGATACATATTGTTTGCTTTTGGAAGAAACAGAATTGCAGATTAATACAGATAATGGTGTGATGATTAATCTCACATAATTTTTTGTGAAATAAATGAGTGGCAAAGTACCAACTGGGGTATATGTTAATCAAATCAATCTTCATAAACTATCATCTTGTGTTCAAAATCAAAAGCCTTGTACGATTAACGTTAATACAATTCAGAGAAAAGGAGCAGAAAGAATTGATGTTTTGCTCACAAGAGAACAGGTTAAAATCTTGAATGACACTGGCTCACTTAAAATTAAAATGACAAAACCAATGTTGAAAAAATATTTAATAAGAGAGACGAGTGGAGGATTTCTCTCATTTCTAATTCCTTTATTTGCTGGTTTAAGTGCGGTTGGAGCATTGATGGGTGGTATTTCAACAGCGGTGAAAACTGCCAACGAAAGGAAGGCTCAACTCCAGGCTCAAAAAGAATTGAAAAGACATAACAAAGAGTTGGAGAAACAAATTAGTGGAAGTGGTGTAATTGTAGATTTTGCTGAAAAACTTGAAGCTCTGCCTGATAAAGCGAGATTGTTAGTTGGAGATATGCTTTCTTCTATAGCACAAGCAGGTGTAAAATGAACGAAAAGAGGTAATGGATTATATCTTTCTAATAAATAAATGAGCATTGATGAGTGGTTGAAAGAATTTGGAAAGAATACAACATCAAATTTACAGCTTGTCAAATATTGTAAGAAATTAAAAATTCATAATGTGGTTATTTGTATGAGAGATGAATTAACAAATGTGCCGAAACATACAAAGAATATTATTATGAACTTAGAAGATAATAATGGGAACGGTTCTCATTGGGTTTGTATTTTTAATAGTCAAGACAAATATGATTTTGTTAGTTTTGGTCTTCCACCACCTGTTGAAGACATAAAATTCTTACAGAATGGTGTTTATCAAACATTTCAAGTCCAAGAATTAAATTCCAAGTGTTGTGGTCAATTATGTCTATATGTGTTATTTCAACTCAACAAAAATAAAAAATTTTATGATATTATTTTTAATCTAATATAAATGACTTATGTTGGTAAAGATGGTTCTATCTTTGGTGTATCTCAAGAACTGGATATTGATTTATCAAAATTATTACACAAAGGCACAGGCTGAACGACATAAATATAATATAACCAAAAATATTAACATGAAAAATGCTTATAAATTAAAAAATTATCCAAGCCCGACTGACGCGAATGACTTGGTGAGATTAAGCGATTTATCACAATATATATACTTAAATAAAACAGCCATGTATTCCAAAGATACAGAAGTGTTGATATTATCTCCAGGTCATACAGAATTCACAGTTCGAATTAAAATAAATTTTTATAAGAAGGGCGTATCGTTTGCATGAGAATAGAACAATGGGGGTATGATATGAATGATTTAGGGTATAATTGGTCATTTAAAATTAACCTCGAAGACCTGGAACAATTAAATCAGTCTCGTAAGGAAGAATATTATCCACTTGGTATCGAGAATGAGTTTTATGGGTCCACGATTAGTAAACAACAAATAAAAGAATTTAATAAGGGTAAATATAATAATGGTTTTGCCCTTGTTTATCTCATGAAAACAGAAAAAACAGGATTATATATAATAAGTAAGGAAATACAAAATGATTTAACTATGGGAAGATGGGGAGGTGTTTCGTGCCATAATATTATTCTAACATATATTTCTAATACATAAATGACAGCAAGAAGGCTTCAAGAAAATTATCATTTCTGTGTCCAAGCATACCTTCAAGAAAAGGGTATTGGGTATTTTAATAAATATGTTCTACAACATAAGAATGAGGTATTTTCAATAAAAGATTGGCATTATGCTGATGTTGATAAACCGACAACTTTAGATTTAATTAGAATGTTAAATAATGAAAAAATTATAAAGTTAAGAAAAGGTAAGGCTGTTTTAGAAATTCAAAAGAAATTTTATTGGTTTCCTGTTGTAAAAAAAATTATTTTGGATACAGGAATAACAAGAAATCCTGATGAATATATGTATAATATTCTATGGGGTGTAAGCGATTCAAGGATAGTAAGGGATGAGGAAGGAGTTGAAGAAGAGAGGGAAGAGGAGGAAAAGGAGAAGAGAGAGAAGGAGGAGAGGGAGAAGAAAGAGAAGGAGGAAAGAGAGAAGAGAGAGAGAGAGGGATGAAAGGGAGAAGAGAGAGAAGAGAGAGAGGAAGGAAAGAGAGAAGAGAGAGAAGAGAGAGAGGGAGGAAAGAGAGTGGATGAATAAATATCAAAATATGGAAACCAGTGAGATTCAAAAAAGATTGGTGGTATTACAGAAAATAACTCAACCCACCGAGGAGGAAAACAAAGAATTGACAAGTCTATTTGCAATACTTTCGACAAGAATATTGACATCGACAAGATATTCATTTTAATTCAAGTTTTTCATTTTTATTTTTTTTCTTAAATAAATGGAGGAGAGAGTGAAGGCATTTCTAAGGATTCATTATGTTTTAAAAATTATGATTCAAATGTGCATGTTGGAAACTAAAAAGGTTTTTGCACTCTGCAGGAATTTTTCTCATAAATAAATGAGTTATTGTCTCAAATGTAAAAAGAAAACTAATACTAAAGATATTTCATATATTAAAAGTAAAAATAACAGGGTTATACAAAAAGGTATATGTTCGGTGTGTGGTTCAAAAAAAAATCAATTTATCTCCAAACACAAACTCGGAGGAGATATACAAAAGTTTTTAACAGGAAGTAAATTTACAACTACTGGAATACCAGGGGAATTACATCTTCCAGGGTATTCTTTCTGTGGTCCAGGCACAAACTTGGATAAAAGATTAGATGAGGCAGACAATCCTAAATCCTGGAGTAAACCAATCAATAGAGTTGATGAAGTGTGCATGAGACACGATATTGATTATGGGAATACCACAACGTTGGAAGAAAAACATGAAGCCGATAGAGAAATGTTGTATAATTTGTCTCTGATACAAAATCCAACCTTGAGAGAAAAGGTTGATCGGTTCATTGTGAAGATGATGATCAGTGCTAAATTGAAACTTGGACTTGGAAATTCAAAAAACTTGTAAGCTCTAATGATGTCATTAAGATTGAAGAGCAATTAGCTGATGAATTACATAAACCAATATTCACAAAGTTTCAGAGAAGGAAAGTTTATTCCAAGGAAGTTGATTATATCTGGTCTGCTGATTTGATTGAACTCAATAATGATAAGGGGTACAAGTATGCTTTAACCATTATTGATTTGAGGAGTAGATATGCGTGGGTTGTCCCTTTAAAAAACAAAACAGGTAATACTCTTATGTTAGCTTTTCAACAGATATTTAATAAAAGTAAGAGAAAACCTAAAAAATTGTGGACTGATGAGGGTAGAGAGTTTTATAACAAGACATTTATGAATTTTCTAAAAAATAACAGTATTACATTATACAGTACCTTTAATGAAGGGAAGGCAGTTGTTGTTGAACGTTTTAATCGTACCTTAAAAGAGAGACTATGTAAAAAATTCACACAACTCGGTTCACAACAATTGTCATCTTTTATTCAGGATATTGTGGATAAGTATAATGACACGATTCACACGTCAACAAATATGAAACCATCAGAAACATTTACAAAATTAAAATATGAAAAAGAGATTCATGTCAGAAAACCTAAGTTCAAAGTTGGTGATATCGTAAGAATATATAGGTGGAAATCTCATTTTGAAAAGGGTTTTACTGAACGATGGATGAAAGAACTTTTTTAAATTGTTGATGTAATAGATACGGTTCCTTGGACTTATAAAATATATGATTTGGAAGGGGAAGAGATTTTAGGTTCATTTTATTCACAGGAATTACAAAAGACAAAACTAAGCAGATAATACTCATGGGAGCAATGGGTTGTCCCTTCACTCCCTCCTACATTACAGTATATAATGTGTGTCAAGGGGGACGTTCTTTGATCTGTGAACCCCAAACACAGAATCCTCAACTGAATAGTCAAGGCTTAACTTTTGTTTGTTGGTGTGTGTGTGTGTGTGTGTGTGTGTGTGTGTGTGTGTGTGTGTGTGTGTGTGTGTGTGTGTGTGTGTGTGTGTGTGTGTGTGTGTGTGTGTGTGTCCCAACCCTCACATTCAAAATCTCAACCCCAACCCTCATATTCAAAATCTCAACCCCAACTCAATCCTCGCCCAACACAATGTCTTTTTCAAAATGAGATTTCCACCTATATATATATTTTTTACGTTTTTTTTTTCTCTTCTTCCAATTCTGTCTTTTAAGGCTTTCAGGTTTGATGACGTAGAAAGGGGGAGTAAGCCTGCACTTTCTTCCCAGAACGAACAATGTATTTTTTTATGTTTTTTTCTCTTCTTCCAATTCTGTCTTTTAAGGCTTTCAGGTTTGATGACGTAGAAAGGGGGAGTAAGCCTGCACTTTCTTCCCAGAACGAACAATGTATTTTTTTTATGTTTTTTTTCTCTTCTTCCAATTCTGTCTTTTAAAGCTTTCAGGTTTGATGACGTAGAAAGAGGGAGTAAGAACTTTCTTGATAGGTTTCGATCCCAAAGAGTGGTAGCATTTCAAGTCTTCACAATAAACCCAACTTTCCAAGTCTCCAAGGTATAACCACATTCCTGTTGAGTTTCCAAGATATGTATCACATTGTGAGTTATCAAGCCAGAACCCACATTTCAAGTCTCCAAAAATATAACCATCTATCCAAGACTCCAAGGTAGAATCACAATTTCCAGAAATATAGTGGGTTTCAGTGAGAGATCTCACATAGTATAACTGTGGATCATCAAGGAAATCTCCATTTTTCCAATTTTTATGGGTTTCAGTGATAGATCTCACATAGTATAACTGTGGATCATCAAGGAAATCTCCATTTTTCCAATTTTGATGGGTTTCGGTGATAGATCTCACATAGTATAACTGTGGATCATCAAGGAAATCTCCATTTTTCCAATTTTTATGGGTTTCAGTGATAGATCTCACATAGTATAACTGTGGATCATCAAGGAAAACTCCATTTTTCAAAATGTCTGAAAATTGTGAGTCTCCAAGGTAAAACTTGTATTCTGGCTCATCAAGGTATAACTTGTTCAGTGGGTATTGTCTTGATAACTCACAATGAGTACTATTGCTGTAAAACTCTTTTTCAGGATTTTGCTGGTCTCCAAGGTATAACTCTTTGGTTGGGTCATCAAGGACGAACTCGTTCTGTAGGTCTTGGTCGCTCATAAGGTCTTCAACCAAGCCAACAATTTCCCCCCAAGTTGTAGCAAAAGCAGTATTTTCATTTTGTATTTCAGATACAATTTCCTGTGAGAGAAAATAATAATGTATTAATTAAGTTATTTAATTATTAAACGAGTCGATGTTTAAAAGGAACTAAAAATAGGAAAATAAAAATCTTACCTCAACAGATAAGAGGTTTGAATCCAGTTCATCAACTTGAAGGTTTAGTTCCATACAAGTCAGATAGTTCCAGGCAAGCACACAGCACACCATCACCAGCAAAAAAATGTTTAAAATGGAGCCTGGGCTTGAGGCTTTTATAGGGAAAGACTGTTGGGTGTGGTTTCCTGTGGAAATTCCCTGGTGGAATTTCATAACATGCTGGAAACCATTTCATAACATGGAAACCATAACATGCTGGAATTTTCTAGTGATTTCTTTGTGAGTCAGAGATGAACTGGAAATGATGTAAGAGTAGGCGGGGCTTAGCAAAAGTAGGCGGGGCTTAGAAAAAGTGGGCGTGGCTTAAAAAACCCCATGGAAAGTGGGCGGGGCTTAGCAAAAGTGGGCGGGGCTTAAAGAAAAGTGGGCGGGGCTTATAAAAAATCGACAGAAGAGTGGGCGGGGCTTAGAGGAAAGTGGGCGTGGCTTATTGAATACCTTGTGGAAAGTGGGCAGGGCTTTAAAAAATTCCATTTGGAAGTGGGCGGGGCTTATGAAAAGTGGGCATGGCTGAACAAAAAATAACCTGTGGCTCAGGAGGTGGTCAAACAAGAGCATTAAGAGAAGTTTATCATTTCGTAATAGCACAAAAGGAGTATCTTAAAAATATAAAGATTCAAATGTTTTGTTTGTCAATATTTTAGATGGGGATTATTGTGCAAAGAAAATTAAACTATTGAAGGAATTTGAGAATGAACAAATGTTTATAGGTTCAATGAGTGAGCTAAACAATATGCATCGGTTATTTGATAAAGAGTGTCCCGGGGCTTAGACGTTTCAAATATTTCTTTAGAATCACCTTTAACAAATCACATTACTACTTTGCTACTTGAAAAAATCTTTATCTTGTTGTATGGGTTATTTGAATAGAGAGCCCCTAGGTTAAAAGGGGAGACAAATAAATATACCTTGGGATAAAAAGGGGGTTTATTTTTAAGGAAAAAAAAAAAAGGGAATCGCTGAAAATCCTCCATTCATTTACATAGGGAAAAGTGAGCCAGAATCAGTATATTCACCCTACTAACGTGGCCCTGAGGTGTTTTTAATAACGTGGGAGTGAGGTGTTTTTAATAACGTGGCCTTGAGGTGTTTTTAATAACGTGGCCTTGAGGTGTTTTTAATAACGTGGCCTTGAGGTGTTTTTAATAACATGGCCCTGAGGTGTTTTTAATAACGTGGCCTTGAGGTGTTTTTAATAACGTGGCCTTGAGGTGTTTTTAATAATGTGGCCTTGAGGTGTTTTTAATAACGTGGTCCTGAGGTGTTTTTAATAACGTGGCCCTGAGGTGTTTTTAATAACGTGGGAGTGAGGTGTTTTTAATAACGTGGCCTTGAGGTGTTTTTAATAACGTGGGAGTGAGGTTTTTTAATAACGTGGCCCTGAGGTGTTTTTAATAACGTGGGAGTGAGGTGTTTTTAATAATGTGGGAGTGAGGTGTTTTTAATAACGTGGGAGTGAGGTGTTTTTAATAACGTGGCCTTGAGGTGTTTTTAATAACGTGGCCCTGAGGTGTTTTTAATAACGTGGCCCTGAGGTGTTTTTAATAACGTGGCCCTGAGGTGTTTTTAATAACGTGGGAGTGAGGTGTTTTTAATAACGTGGCCCTGAGGTGTTTTTAATAACGTGGGAGTGAGGTGTTTTTAATAACGTGGGAGTGAGGTGTTTTTAATAACGTGGGAGTGAGGTGTTTTTAATAACGTGGCCTTGAGGTGTTTTTAATAACGTGGCCTTGAGGTGTTTTTAATAACGTGGCCCTGAGGTGTTTTTAATAACGTGGGAGTGAGGTGTTTTTAATAATGTGTCCTTGAGGTGTTTTTAATAACAAGGCCCTGAGGTGTTTTTAATAATGTGGGAGTGAGGTGTTTTTAATATCCTGGCCTTGAGGTGTTTTTAATAACGTGGCAGTGAGGTGTTTTTAATAACATGGCCTTGAGGTGTTTTTAATAACGTGGCCCTGAGGTGTTTTTAATAACGTGGCCTTGAGGTGTTTTTAATAACGTGGCCCTGAGGTGTTTTTAATAATGTGGCCCTGAGGTGTTTTTAATAACGTGGGAGTGAGGTGTTTTTAATAACGTGGGAGTGAGGTGTTTTTAATAACGTGGGAGTGAGGTGTTTTTAATAACGTGGCCCTGAGCTGTTTTTAATAACGTGGGAGTGAGGTGTTTTTAATAACGTGGCCCTGAGGTGTTTTTAATAACGTGGGAGTGAGGTGTTTTTAATAACGTGGCCCTGAGGTGTTTTTAATAACGTGGCCCTGAGGTGTTTTTAATAACGTGACCTTGAGGTGTTTTTAATAACGTGGCCTTGAGGTGTTTTTAATAACGTGGCCTTGAGGTGTTTTTAATAACGTGGGAGTGAGGTGTTTTTAATAATGTGGCCCTGAGGTGTTTTTAATAACGTGGCCCTGAGGTGTTTTTAATAACGTGGGAGTGAGGTGTTTTTAATAACGTGGCCCTGAGCTGTTTTTAATAACGTGGCCCTGAGGTGTTTTTAATAACGTGGCCTTGAGGTGTTTTTAATAACGTTACCTTGAGGTGTTTTTAATAACAT
>NC_140963.1:16300025-16405025 GCF_056783735.1 Eptatretus burgeri
TTTTGGAATTTCTATGTGGAACTTGAAGATCCAACGAGAAACAGTTAATTCTTCTTGTACGACGTGCATGTTTGAAAAAAAATGGTGTACCTCTTGTAAACTGTTGTACTGATAGTTTTGCAAGTATGTGTAGCATCACAGAGTATACCGTCTCTCAGTGAGAAATTAAGCGGGGCACTCATCAGCTCGCATTAGTTACCGGAGGCTAAAAATGTCATAGTGTCTTTCACAAAGAGTAGATGTCCTTCGCTCGCACCTGGGACAAATTTGACGTTGCCCTGGCTACCACTCAGGGAAAACCTTGACGTGGGACTGCTGGAGCATCACTAAACTTGTCTTTTGTGAGAAAGACAGAGAGAGAACACACGCTTCATACAGACAAACAAACTACCAAGACAAACTGCACAAAGGAAGGAACTAATGATAAACACAGAGAGCAAGCCAAAGTAGCAAAACAAGTTCAAGGAAGCTTGATGAATAAATCAACTCATGATACGGGATTCAAACTGCATGGAATTTAGTTATAACTCTCTATCAAGCTCTTTTCATACTTGAGGGTATGGTGATGAAAATAACACAAAAGGCATTTCATATTGTAGAAACTCTCTTAAAAAAACCTTTCATACTTGAATGTGAAAGCAGATTTAATGATGGAAGTGGCAATGTGCTCAGTGTTGGGTGAGGAGAGCACAATCACATGTTTCCTTGCATCGTCCCACCCATCAATGCTGACGCCGTCTCCTCTGGCCGCCCCTTTTCCCCACCCCCTGGTCCTTCCAGCAAGACAGCCTGGAGCATAAAGCAGCATCTACAGAGGAACGGACGTTTGGTTTCTTCCATGGATTCTTAGCAGGTGTGAGTTTCATGGCAAGAAATTGCGATTAACAGAACGGGCAAGGATGCTTCTTGGTGAGGATCTGACGTCCGCTTGTCCGGGGGAACCGCGTTGATGTCTTATTGAGGAAACTAATGCTGAGAAGTGGATGTGCAGGAAAGCTTGTTGATTGTGTGACACTTTTTCAATGAAATGCTGTTCGATTATCCATGGGTCATTAACACGCAAAAATGTCATGAAAATGCGAACGACTATTCAATGCCAAACTTTATTGGAATTTTTGTCTGTCTCAATATAATTTTTTTTTAAGTTTGTAATGAAATTGTAGGTCTCCTGCTGCAGGAGGTACAATTTCCATTCGTACGTAAAACATTTTAAACACATTTCGTTGTCAAATCCATTAAGTGCAGATGTGAAAAGATTTGAGTGAAGTGCACAACAAAGTCATTTAATAGAGATCACTTTCTCCATTTTCTGCCTTTCGGACCGAGTGTGAGCACATGCACCCTGCACACCAGTAGGAGCTCTTGATGAGTAGATTCTCTGGCCTTTTGTAAAGCCATTCATATTTAGATTTGGAGCTGAAATGCTTTTGAGTGAGGAAGGAAAGACTAATCCTGATGTTTGTATTATGAAGGGATTCTTGTCAGCCATCTTGAGCGAATGAGGGATTTAAGTGGTATCATTATTTCAAGTCCATATACGGCCTTCAACAATCTTCTGTGGATAGGAATTTTTATGAGTAGAGCCTTTGGGTTTAACTGCTACAACCTGAACCTGGAATCACCTTTCACAACTCCTTTTAGAGTAATTTCATCGGTGTCTTGGTACACCTGAGCATGCATATTTAATCTGTAGGATGGTTGATTAATAAGTCATTGCTGAAAACAGAGGGTCAAAAACAAGTTTCAGCGAAAATTTTTATTTTTCTTTCGAAATGTGTGGAGTGCAAAAGTTTTTGTTAATGTCAGCCATTAACTATATACGATTCACAAATCTCCTGTATTTTTTCAGCATTATGCCTCCAGCCTGCTCCAGACCTTCGTCTTGAAGTCCTGCAAGTTGTTTGTCAATCGTACAATTGAATTGTTAGCAATGTATTTAGGCACCATCTTTTATTGTATCCCGACATTGGTTTGTGATTTATCACTCTAAACGTATTTCTATAATGTACATCTTCTTGCAACCATTTATGATACCATTGTGCATTGTCGAAAGAATACACTTTATGAAAAGGGAGTCAAGGACAGATGGATCAGAGAAAAGGAATTCGGGGAGGGAAGGTGGGAGGTTTATGGCGAATAATGGTGAAGCTGCGAGAATGAAAAGAGGAGATAATTATTCCAGGTTTTTTTTTTTATTTCATTCTAAGGGCTCATACCAGCAATTCACATGTGTACTTAGCTATTCTGCTGCCCTAATTTCATTTCACTCACAAAATAAGCGATTTCTAAAAGTAAGCATCATCATTAGAATCGTAATTAGAAAGAACTTTGGTTGCATCGTCACAGTCGTAGGATCTTTTATCTATTATTTTGTCCTGATTTGAGTCAATAATTTAGCGAAATAGTGAGTAACACCATAACCAACCATCCTGGTTTTTTTGTTTTTTTTCAAGCAGCACTCACTGATATGTAGAAAACAGCAAGCTGGTAAGCCTGGTGTTGGCTTAATGGTTGAGGTGGCTGGCTTAAGATCTTAGGGTCTTGAGTTCAAGCTCCTGTCATCCATTGAATTAAAACCAGGTGGGTTAACTCAGCTTGCCATCCTTCTGAGGTCAGCAAAATGAGTACCAGTGTGCTGGTAACAGGGGCATTGCATCAGTGGCACAGCTGTTCCCCCATAAAATGATGCAGCCAAGCAGCCACAGACTGCAAATACATAATTAAATAAATAAATAAGCAGGCTGGTGAACTGATAAGTATTTGGACATGTTTTGATCAAATATCCCAAATAGCCTTTACCTCTCTTCCTACATTTTCTAGTTTTGGTTTGTGAGTGGATCAATTATTTATTTACTTATATATATTTTTGGGGGGGGGGTGGGGGGGGAGGGGCGGTTTCCCGTGCCTATCCTCACAATGTAGACCCTCAATATCTGACACACTTTGTTATAAGATCCATTCTGACTCACTGAATCACTCACTTCTCTTCCTATATTTTCTAGTTTTGGTTTGTGAGTGAATCAATTATTTTTTTTTTTTTTTGGGGGGGGGGGGATGTTTCCAATGCCTATCCTCACAAAGTCGACCCTCAATATATGACACCATGCTGAAGTCTCATTCACCTTAATTAACCCTCACCCTCTCTTATTGACACTCACTTTTCCGGCATCACTTTAACACTATCTGACCATAACATTCAATTTGAAATATGTCAGCTTTATGCCATATCTTGACGACATGTGGTATGTAACCACTGGCAATGTATTGACGAGAAGCACCGGCTGGAGGTGGAGGGGGCTAAATATTGGATATTTGTGGCATGTAATAAGGGGGCAAGTATATTTGTGCCATGTCAAGTAATACCCACGGTCTACAACTGGGGTCACTAGACCACTTGTATACTGTGCCAAATGTACGCGCAAAAATCGTAAATTGTCTCCTCACATCATGCGGTCTGTGTATCCATCACGTGACCATTGGTACCCCCAGGAAGTCTGCAGAACTTGGTGGAGATAACCACAGCCGTATGATTACTCCCCTACCCGTTTCACTGGAGTGGACTATAGGTTTGCTCTCTGTCGTTCCATCCGACCGTCCCACCTGTGGTGTTTCCAACTTTTTTTCACATACCAATTAACATATTCACCTGAAACTTGGTAGATGACTTTATTATGATAGGTTACAAAAAAAGTTAGGGTTTTTAGGTGTTTCCTCACTTTTTCACAGCATTATGCCCTTTTTGGACTTAGAAAATATCACATCGTTAGGGGACATAAATTGCAAAGCAATTCTCACTCTTGTTTTCCATCAGTTTCAGACTTGCACACAAACACATGTACACATAATTCCCTTATTTAATAATGTAGGATACCAACAATTTATAGCAACATTTACTCCATTGTTTCCCGAGAACTGCAGTCCTGATAGGAATTTAAGCGCCACAGTAGATAAAACGAAATATGGTACTGCATGCAAGTTAAACAAGTGAAATGAGTCCTTCATGAAGGTTGAATGATGGAGAAGGAGAATCATATGGACCCCTTAAAATCATTCTAACCTGCCAAGAGCCGCATTGGTGTAAAATCTGAAAATGTACACAAAATAAATGTGTATATATATATATATATATATATATATATATATATATATATATATATATATATATATATATATATACACATAGATACATGAATATAGTCATCCCCCGCTATATCACGGTTCACCTATCGCTCCCCGGTTCATCGCGGGTTTCCCCTTGGAACGTAACTAATTTTTTCTGCGGATTCCCCTGGAACATCGCGGTAATAATATATAAAATATAAATTATTTAAGCAATAAATTATAACGCGTGGCGCTCGACCAGTCACACAATGCATGAGACAAAGTTTCGCTTGTGAACTTCGAATATTTTCTACGTTTTTTTCTCCAAGCCCTATGATGACAAGGAACCGAAGCGCCAGACGAAGGTCCTGACGCTCCAGGAGAAGGTTCAGGGGCTTGATATGCTTCGGGAAGGAAAAAGGTTTGCCGCAGTTGGACGCCATTATGGTTTGAATGAATCGACCATACGCTACATCAGGAAGGACGAAGCCAACATCAGGAGCCTATCAAACCCAATCGTGTTTATACATCGCCCAGCGTTTAATATTCACTCGATATAAATCAAACCCAATCGTGTTTATACACCGCTCAGCATTTAATATTCACTCGATATAAATCAAACCCAATCGTGTTTATACACCACTCAGCATTTAATATTCACTCGATATAAATCAAACCCAATCGTGTTTATACACCGCCCAGCATTTAATATTCATATCACTCGATATACGTAAATCAAACCCAATCGTGTTTATAAAAAAAATAGGCATTTTTAGGCATTTTTTGGGGAGGCATCCATTCATCGTGGATTTTCACTCACCGCGGGAGGGTTTGGAACGTAACCCCCACGATAAACGGGGGATGATTATCTTCTTCCTCTTTCGGCTTGCTCCCGTTAGGGGTCGCCACAGCGGATCAACCGTCTGCATTTCGCTCTATCCTCCACATCTTCCATTGACACTCCAACCACCTGCATGTCCGCTGAAATGAGAGCGAGAGATGAACCTTCAGAGTTTAGGCTTTATTCCATTTGATTGGAGCCGCTTCTGTGGGCACACCAGGAAATACAGGTTCAGCTAGGAGTACATAAGCAGAAACGTATACATGTGCAGTTAACCATTGCAGACTAAATCCGCGTAAGCACGGAGTTCGATATAATCTCCATTCTCACCAGTCAATGAGCACCTTCAGTTAACGAGCATCAAGTGGACAGCCGATGTCAATAGCAATGCCCCGGGGACAATCCACTCGTGCCGCAGAGAGACCTCCCCTTATACGCGAGACGCACAACATGTGATCCCGCGTCATGTCCCTCGATTCACGTTAATTCACCACATTCTCCCCACCTTTAAAATGTAACTAGGGGCCCATCTTACACACCATGATTGCTTTAGCACTATAGGAGTATACATTTCAAGCAACGCGGACTAATAGATCTACAGAAGCATACATGCCAAGCAGTGATTATTTTGAGTTGTAGGAGCATGGAAATGAGCATCGATATATGATATAATGGGCATATAGGAGCATGAGCAGCGAGAATGCCGATAATCTCCTTTACAGATTGAGTCGTCGAGGGGGCCTTATTCGTCGACCTCTCCGGGAGTAAACGGCAGTTTCACTTGAGGGAGACTCCCGATCCTCTTGGTGAGCCTCGACTTGTGCCGGGGATGACTCCTCGATCGCTCTCGGGGGGAACGCGGCAGCCCCGTCGCCTGGCGGAGTTCCTGGGGGGGAAATGTCAGAAGGAGGAGTGCCAGGAGGTGGTGTACCGGCGGGAGGAGTACCTGAGGGAGCCAGATGGCGAACCGACACAGTGGTCTCCCTGCCATCCGGGAGCCTGACATGAGCATACTCTGGATTCTGTCAATGAGTTCGACCCCCTCCACCAGCGGTTCATACTTGCTTTGTCGTACCGGGCGTTTCATGAACACTGTACCGGGGTGGGTCAGCCAGTTGGGCACCGTTTGACCGTCAACATAACGTCGTTGGTGAGTAAACATTCGTTCGTGAGGAGTGGCATTTGTGGACGTGCAGAGCAAAGAGCGTATGGAATTCATTGCGTCAGGAAGAGCAACCTCCCATCGCTCGGGGCCCAGTCCTCTCGATTTCAGCGCCAGAGTTACGGCTTTCCAAATTACTCCATTATACCGTTCCACCTGCCCGTTTCCCTGTGGGTTGTAACCCGTCGTTCGACTAGTTGTTATGCCGAGCTCTAGTAGGAATTGTTTTAGCCCGGCCGACATGAAACACGGCCCTCTGTCTGAATGTATGTACGAAGGTCTCCCAAACATAGCGAAGAGGTCAGAGAGACATTTTACGACAGTGCCCGAGGTCATATCCGAGCACGGAAACGCGAAAGGGAACCTTGAATATTCATCAACAACGGTGAATATGTATCTGTTGTCTGTTTCGGTCAGTAGGGGCCCTTTGAAGTCGATGTTTAGTCTCTCGAAGGGGGAAGTAGCCTTGATCAGTCTGCCAGATGCCGCGCCAAAGAATCTGGGTTTTAGTTCAGCACAAACAGGGCATGAAGCATTCATTTGTTTAATATCTTCAACAGAATAGGGAAGATTTTGTCTGCGTACGAAATGTGCCATCCTGGTTACCTCTGGGTGGCACAGAGACACATGGAGGTCTTGCAAAGCCTGACTGATTGTTGCCGAACTGTAGACCCGGGAGAAGGTATCTGCAGCAGGGTTTTCCTTCCCGGGCCGGTAAACAATGTCGTACCTGTAGCAAGCTAGGTCTATCCGCCATCTCATAATTTTTTCATTCTTAATTTTCCCGTTATTTTTCCCATCAAACATGAAAGCCACGGATCGTTGGTCCGTAACGAGCGTGAAGTGGTTTCCCAGTAAATAATGTCTCCATTTACGCAGCGCTTCGACGATGGCGTACGCCTCCTTCTCTATTGCCGAGTGTCTCTGCTCGCTTCTAGAGAGAGTTCTCGAGAAGAAAGCGACCGGCCGCCCAGACTGATTAAGTGTTGCAGCTATGGCGTGATTTGAAGCGTCGGTCTCCACCACGAAGGGCACCGAGCTGTCGATCGATAAAACCACGGACTTACTGATATCATTCTTGAGATCGTGGAAAGCTTTCACGACAGCGGCATCTGGTGGAAAGTTTTTGCAATGCACTAGGGGATGTATTTTCTCGGAGTATTGCGAAATCCATCTTGCATAGTAAGCGAACATCCCGATCACCCGGCGCATTGTTTGCAAGTCCTGAGGTGGTGGAAGCTCACGGAGCGGGCGCAATCGCTCAGGATCAGGCTTAATTGTGCCGTTGGCTATCGTGTAGCCGAGAAGGTCAATTGACCTTGCCGAGAATACGCATTTCTCGTAGTTGAGAGTCAGATTATATTTTCCAGCAATGCTCAAGAATCTGTCCAGATTCCTATCATGTTCCCTCTGATCCCTACCGCACACTGTGACATTATCCACGTAAACAAAAGTGTCTTCGAGGTTTTCATCTGAGATGATGTCGTCCATAACCCGTTGGAAGCAAGCTACTCCATTCGTGACACCGAATGGTATCCTTCTGAACTGGTAGAGGCGCCGCCCTGCCTGGAATGCGGTGTAAGGTTTGTCTTCCTCTCGGATGGGAATTTGATGATAGGCGCTTCGCAAGTCGATGGTACTGAATACCTTATAATTGGCCACGCGTTCGACCATCTCATCTATGCGCGGCAGGGGGTAGGCGTCGAGTTGGGTGAAGCGATTGACCGTTTGGGAATAATCGACAACCATCCGTCTCTTATGGTTCTGACTGCTGGTTACTAACACCTGTGCGCGCCATGGCGAATCGCTCGGTTCTATAATTCCCTCCTCCAGTAATCGCTTGGTTTCTGAAGTGATGAAATTCATGTCAGCAGTGTATATCGCCGCGATTTGATCGCTATCGGTTTGCAGACCGGCGACAAGTTAGCGAACAGCTGGGGGGACGTCACCTCCGCGGTGGTCAGCGCATTTAAAATTAGACGAGGCTTGCTTCCTCCAAAGGGTATTTCGACGCTCGTGTGCTGCTTGAGGACATTATGACCCAGAATTACGTCTGCGCACAAATCACGAAGCACCAGCACCTTTACATCCCGATGCGTGTACCCTTTTACGTCCAATTCAACATTGCAGTACCCTCGTACGCGGGATTGTAGTGAGGTGGCGGCCATGCATACCGTATTGTCAGTCGGGTGGATTACCCATTTCCTGCCCTTCACTAGCGAGCTGTTGACGAAACTTTCAGAGCTACCGGTATCAATTAGTGCCTCAGCCATATGCCCGTTAATTCGCACGTTGATGATAGCCTTGGATAGATTCCCCGGGGAGGCTGCAGTCAATTTATTTTGCGAGTAGAGAGCCGCAGAAGTGGGTTTATTCCTCCTTAGAGTAGATTTACATACCCTGGCATAATGCCCTTTCTTGTCGCAATTCATGCATGTGGCATCTCTGGCGGGACATTTTTGACGAGGATGCCTTTTGTACCCACAAAAGAAGCATTTACCGACCGGAGCAGTTGCTGAGGAGTTTGACGAGGTCTGGGTATCCGGCTCCTCGGGTGTTTCTCCATCCCTCATGTCTGGCTGTGTCTGTGCCAGTGGGGTTCCTTGGGTTCCCATCGTAGCAGCGTTCATGAGCAGCATCGGTGTCCCAAATGACTCAGATTGCTGCTGAGCCGTATCCATCGCTCGAGCCTGATCGACTACCTTGTCAAGAGTGGGTTGCGCTTTCTCTAGTAAGCGTTGCCGTATGTGGGCTGATCTGAGTCCTTGGATGAATGCCTCCCGTGTGGCTTCCTTTCGGTGTTCCTCGGCGCTTACCGCCCGGAAGCTGCAGTCTTTTCCCAGCTGATTCAGAGCTTGCAGGAACTGATCGATTGTCTCCCCAGCTGCTTGCTTGCGTGTGTTGAGAAGATGTCGTATGTATACCTCGTTCTTGGGCTTCACGTAGAGCGCCTGCAGCACGTCAATCGCTGCTTCGTAAGTGTCGCACCCCGAGAAGAGCCTGTACACGCCGGGCGAGACATGATTCACGAGAGCGGCAAATTTGTCAGCTCCCTCCGCGATGATGGTCAGATAGTGTGAGAAGGAGCAGAACCAATGTGACCATTTCATTTCTGCGTCAGTCGTGTTTGGGTCTGCGTCGAACCTCTCTGGTTTGTAGATCTTGTCCATCTTTGGTTGAGAGAGCCGAGAAAATCAAATGGAATAAATTGAAATGAGAGCGAGAGATGAACCTTCAGAGTTTAGGCTTTATTCCATTTGATTGGAGCCGCTTCTGTGGGCACACCAGGAAATACAGGTTCAGCTAGGAGTACATAAGCAGAAACGTATACATGTGCAGTTAACCATTGCAGACTAAATCCGCGTAAGCACGGAGTTCGATATAATCTCCATTCTCACCAGTCAATGAGCACCTTCAGTTAACGAGCATCAAGTGGACAGCCGATGTCAATAGCAATGCCCCGGGGACAATCCACTCGTGCCGCAGAGACCTCCCCTTATACGCGAGACGCACAACATGTGATCCCGCGTCATGTCCCTCGATTCACGTTAATTCACCACATCCGCCCTCACCTTATCCATGAACCTCTTCTTTGGCCTTCCTCTTCTCCTCCTGCCTGGTGGCTCCATCTTCAACATCCTTCTCCCGATATACTCTGCTTCCCTCCTGTGCACATGTCCAAACCATCTCAATCTCGCCTCTCTCACTTTGTCTCCAAACCGTCCTACCTGCGCTGTCCCTCTAATATACTCATTTCTTATCCTATCCATCCTCGTCACTCCCAACGAGAATCGCAGCATCTTTAACTCTGCCACCTCCAGCTCCGCTTCCTGTCTTTTTGTTAGCGCCACCGCCTCCAAACCATACAACATAGCTGGTCTCACTACCGTCTTATATACTTTCCCCTTCACTCTTGCAGCTACCCTTCTGTCACAAATCACTCCTGAAACTCTTCTCCACCCACTCCATCCTGCCTGCACTCTCTTTTTCACTTCTCTCCCACACTCTCCGTTACTTTGGACAGTTGATCCCAAGTATTTAAACCAATCCACCTTCCCCACCTCAACTCCTTGCAACCGCACCATACCACCACCCTCCCTCTCATTGACACACATGTACTCCATCTTACTCCTACTGACTAACATTCCCCTTCTCTCCAGTGCGTACCTCAACCTCTCAAGGCTCGATTCAGCCTGCTCCCTACTCTCCCTACAGATCATGATGTCATCCGCGAACATCATAGTCCGTGGGGACTCCAGTCTGATCTCGTCCGTCAACCTGTCCATCACCATTGCAAACAGGAAAGGGCTCAGAGTCGATCCTTGGTGCAATCCCACTTTTACCTTAAACCGGTCCGTCATTCCTACCGCACACCTCACCGCTGTCACACTGTCCTCATACATATCCTGCACGATCCTCACATACTTCTCCAACACTCCCGACTTCCTCATACAATACCACAACTCCTCTCTTTGCACCCTATCATAAGCTTTCTCTAAATCCACAAACACACAATGTAACTCCTTCTGGCCTTCCCTATACTTCTCCATCAACATTCTCAAAGCAAACATCGCATCAGTGGTGCTCTTTCCTGGCATAAACCCATATTGCTGCTCACAGATCGTCACCTCTCCTCTCAACCTAGCTTCCACTACTCTTTACCACAACTTCATGGTGTGGCTTAACAACTTTATCCCTCTGTAATTTCCACAGCTCTGCACATCACCCTTATTCTTGAAAATCGGAACCAGTACACTTAATCTCCACTCCTCCGGCATCCTCTCACTTTCCAAGACTTTATTAAACAATCTGGTTAACAACCCCACTGCCATCTCTCCGAAGCACTTCCTTGCCTCCACTGGTATACCATCTGGGCCAACCGCCTTTCCACTTTTCATCTTCTTCATAGCAGTCCTCACTTCATCCTTACTGATCCACCCCACTTCCAGATTCACTATCTCCACCTCTTCCAACCTTCTCTCTCTCATTTTCTTCATTCATCAGCTCCTCAAAGTACTCCATCCACCTTCTCAACACACTCTCCTCGCTCGTCAGCACATTCCCATTTGCGTCCTTTATCACCCTCACCTGCAGCACATCCTTCCCAACTCGGTCCTTGCCAATCTGTCTTGCCAATCGGTATAAATCCTTTTCCCCTTCTTTTGTATCCAACTTCTCATACAGCAAGTCATATGCCTTTTCCTTGGCCTTTGCCACCTCTCTTTTTGCCTTTCGATGCCACTCCTTGTACTCCTGCCTTCTTTCTTCATCTCTCTGACTATCCCACTTCTTTTTCGCCAACCCCTTCTTCCGTATACTTTCCTGTACTTCCTCATTCCACCACCAAGTCTCCTTATCTTCCTTCCTCTGTCCAGATGTCACACCAAGTACCTTCCTCGCTATTTCCCTCACCACTTCTGCTGCAGTTGCCCAATCATCCCACCCATCTTTACTACCATCCAACGCCTGTCTCACCTCCTCCCTAAATTTCACGCAACAGTCTTCCTCCTTCAGCTTCCACCATCTGGTCCTTGGTTCAGCCCTCACTCTCTTCCTCAACCTCACCTCTAAAGTCATCCTACAGACCACCAATCGATGCTGTTGAGCTACACTCTCCCCTGCCACCACCTTACCGTCACTAATCTCTTTCAGGTTGCATGTCCTCCTTAAGATGTAATCCACCTGTGTGCACTTTCCTCCACTCTTGTATGTCACCCTGTGTTCCTCCTTCTTCTTGAAATACGTATTTACCACTGCCATTTCCATTCTTTTTGCAAACTCTACCACCATTTGCCCTTCCACATTTCTCTTGTTGAGACCGTACCTACCCATCACCTCCTCATCCTCTTTATTCCCTTCCCCAACATGCCCATTGAAATCTGCTACAATCACCACTCTTTCATCCTTGGATACACTCTCCACCACTTCATCTAACTCACACCAGAAATCTTCTTTATACTCCATCTCACACCCCATATGTGGGGCATATGCACTGATGACATTCATCATCACCCCTTCAATTTCCAACTTCACACTCATCACTCGGTCAGACACTCTCCTCACCTCCAATACCCTCTTGACATAATCTTCCTTCAGGATTACCCCGACACCATTTCTCCTCCCATCCACACCATGGTAGAACAGTTTGAAACCACCTCCAATGCTCCTAGCCTTACTCCCCATCCACTTGGTCTCTTGTACACACAGTATGTCCACCTTTCTTCTCTCCATCATATCAGCCAACTCTCGCCCTTTGCCGGTCATCGTCCCAACATTCAGAGTTCCAACTCTCACTTCCACACTTCTACCCTTCCCCCTCTCCCACTGCCTCCGGACTCGCCTTCCCCGTCTCCTTCTCCTCCTTCGCCCAGCAGTAACACAATTTCCACTGGTACCCTGCTGACCACCGGTACCGGTGGCGGTCGTTGGTAACCCGGGCCTCGACCGATCCGGTATGGAAAATCGTTTTGTTGTCCGCATAATGATTTGGCATAGGTTTTTACGCCGGATGCCCTTCCTAACGCAACCCTGGTCGCCTCTTACGACACACAGGGATATGGTACACCTATTCTAACCGGGGCATACATCGGGCCCAGTACAACTGGTACTCATTTCGCCGACCTCGGAAGGATGGCAGGCTGAGTCAACCCCCTGGTGTTTTCGACTTGGTATATATATATATATATATATATATATATATATATATATATATATATATGTACAGTGCCTTTAAAAATTTTCACCTCTTCTTGTCATATAGCCTGTAATTAAATTGCATTAAATCAGACTTTTTCCACCTTTATTTACACATCGTAACCCACAACTTCCAAGTGAAAAACAAATTCTTCAAATTTCAGAAAATTAATTAAAAATACAAAAGTAGAATATCTTGGTTGGATAAGTGTCCACACCCCTGAGCAATATTTTCCCATTCTTCTGTACAAAACTGTTCAATCTCAGTCAAGTTGCATGGGGTGCATTGATGGACAGGAATCTTCAAGTCATGCCACAGATTTTCGATTAGATTTAGGTCGGGGCTCTGACTGAGCCACTCAAGGACATTTATCTTTTTGTTCCTTAGCCACTCCAGTGTAGCTTTGGATGTGTGCTTTGGGTCGTTGTCATGCTGAAAGGTGAACTTCCGTCCCAATATCGGCTTTCTTACAGAGGGCAGCAGGTTTTCCTCTAGGATTTTTCTGTATTTTATCAATATATTTTTATGGAGATGCAGATATTTTTTTATGGAGTTTGTTTTTGTCATGAGGCCGGCACGTCGAGAAGATTGTCATGAGGCAGGCAAGGCTAACCCCTGCTCTTGCAGGGAAAATGGCTTTAAAAATGCCTGTTGTTGTATTTTTTGTATTTTACTCCATCCATTTTCCCTTCTACGCATGTTGTGTTTAAGGGGAATCAAGATCTTATTCACGTATTCCTACATGAAAATTCGTTCAACACACTTCATCTGGATGGGGTGTGGCCAATTCCCTCCTGTGTTCATTTACCTCCTTTCATCATTACCGCATTTGTGATGTTGCAAATTGTTCCCACAGTAGTTTATTTCACACGGGAGGGTGTCATTGTCCATGGCAATGGCATGCCAGTGAATCAACCTGAGTGTCTTGGAGGGAGACACAAACTATAATTGCCCCCGTGTTTTATCAATCATAATATGAAACAAAAAATTGAAAGAATAATTACAGGCCCCTATTTGTTCTGGGCCCCGTGGTAGTTACCCCGCCTGCCCCCTCCCCTCCCCCATTTCTCGGCACCCCTGCTTGCACCAAGTCCTTCTCAAGACTGCACATGGTAAGTATTCTATGAATACCTTCTGGTATTCTTGAGTTAAGATCTTGAATCTTACCTTTAATAATCATGATAATACAATTGATCCAATAATGTATTGGCGATGGTGATGGCGACGATAAAGACGAGTTGATGGAGATGATTGTGTTGATGGTGTGGGTGATTGAGGGCATTCTTGTGTTGATGGCCCATGTTAATTAATTAGGTGAATAAATGTGGAAAATCGAAAATAGTTCACCAATCCCCGATTATAATTGGAGTGCAATCAACGTTTCTTTTGATTTACAAACCTTGCCTAAATAAATTCATCGTGATAGAGCAAATCCACGAATGGGGAAACCCACGAATGGCAAGGCCCTCCTTCCTGTTCCTCATTTTAAATAAAATAATGATTTTAAAAATCGTTTTGAAAGATCCAGAAGTTTAGCACTCCTGAGGCAGTCTTACACACCAACCATCCTTATACATTGTAATAAGATGGCGTTGAGTCATAATTTAGGAGATAGAGGCTTTATTTATCACTACTGAACACAGCGTGAATGAGCATGGTACACAGCCATTAGGACAGCCTCTTCTTTCCCCAATACACATGCCACGCCCTCTAATGCTATCCTGTATATCGATACATCGCATGGTTCTTGGAAGTACTCTGAAGGTGATTTGTTTTATATAGTCTTCAAGTCTATAATGCAATTTAAATAAAGGTTAAAAGAGGTTAAAAGGCATATAAATAAAATAATTCCAGACTTTAACACCGTTTTACCCGTGTCTATTACACCACTCTATCTAACACGTTACATTAGTAATTTGTGCCTATTGTTTGTGTCCTTTATGACATCCTTAAAAGCAATAAGTTCCTGTTTGGAGTGATTTTGAATTTTGTTTGATTGTCAGGCAGACAGAGTAAAAAATTTTGAATTTGAATCGTTGAATTCTGAGCAAACGTACGGTAAGAAGAAAGACTCGTCTTCCTATTCATGTTCCGATTCGTGTTCAAAATGTTAACATTCAATCTAAATCAGTTGGTCCTCGGTCATAAACTGATAAGACGGACAGGCGGATGTACGGGCGTGAACCAATTGCTAAACCCCACTTTTCGCTTCGTGTGCATGGGGTAATAAAAGTCAACTGGTACAATCTCACTCTGCTCACTGTGGGTCACGTGACCTAAGACAATGGAGCTGACACTGGAACTGGTTGCTCGGCAGAGGTTGTGTCATCATCAAATAAATGTCTCTTCCCCGTCTTATTTTCTAACTTTTGCCATATTTACGTTGCTAATTCCTCTGGCTGCAAACTTTTAAATAAAGAGCTCCTTCTAATCACTAATTGTTGATTCGTTTGAGTTATTTAGCTCTTTGCAGAATGCAAGCACAGTGGGCTTTTAAAACAGTGGAAGGAGACCAGACTTTATACATTAGAAAGGAAGCAATTACAAGTGATTGCTATTATATGTCTGTTTCTGATCTATGATGTGCTTTAGTGTTGATGTGTTTTAAATATTGCTAATTATGAAGCAATTGTAGTAATTAGCTATTTGTAAATTAGAAAGTAATCGTAGTCATGATGGCACACTTTTTAAATATTGCATATTGGGTCACATGACTTGGCATCTTTTTGTTCATTGTTTTATCAATTACATTTATGAATATGCAACATTTTTAGTTTGTCTTTTGGCTTGTGTATCATTGTAAATACGAGCAGAGTACCTGCCCTCTGGGCGATCTTTTTCCAAGCATGCAACATGCTCTTCTGACGCATACCTTTATTTTGGCGGTGTATAGACCAAAAAAAACCCGGTTTACATGCATGAAGCAAAAACATCACAACTGCTTATAATTCGAAACACCTCACAGCACTGGAAACCGTGGGGACAGGAATAGTGCTGTAAATGGTGGATGCTTGCAATACCAGGGAAAACCTGGAGGTGGCGCTACGCAATACACATTTGCTTAGATAAATTGCATCCCTCCCATTCCCCCCCCCACCCCCCCTCCCCAAGATGACTGGCAAAGATAGAAACAGCCTGAGCCATTAAATGGGGTCACGCTGATTCTATGGAGCAAGTCTGGATGTCATCTGCCCAAAACTGTTGGAGTAGAAGCACGACAAACAAACACCGGTCCGTGAATTATAGAAAGGAAAAGGGAAGAAAGGGGGAAGTGATAGTGAATTTAATGTTCCATCTTTATTTACTTTTAACATTGTTCTTAAACGTGGACAGAACAACGCAAGCATGATAGGCTGAATGACCTCGTGCACCAAAGTTCCCTGTGTTAACCTTGTTAAGAACGAGAAGAAATGGGGAGGGGAGGACAGAGTTTTGGGTGGGGGTGCATGGAGTTGGAAGAGGGAGATTTAGACGTTGGGAAGGAGGGGATTGAGGACTTGGTGTTGGGAGGGGGGTTGAGTACTTGGGATTTGTGGCAGTTGAGGACTTGAAGAAGAAAAGTGGAGAGGATGACAGAGTTGGGTTGGGGGAGGAGGGGGCAGAAAGGGGACAGAGTTGGGCTCGAGAGGTTTGAGTCTTTTTAGAGCAAGGGAGTTGAGGATTTTTTGGGGGAAGGGGGTTGAGAACTTGAGATTGTGTGTGTGTGTGTGTGTGTGTGTGTGTGTGTGTGTGTGTGTGTGTGTGTGTGTGTGTGTGTGTGTGTGTGTGAACCTGAAGTCACATTTTACATGATGTAGAATTTCCATTGGTCCCAAATAGTCGCTTTGGATCCTCGAGGTATTTTGGGTTCTCCAGGTATTTTGAGTCCTCATGGTCTTTTAGGTCCTCAGAGTCTTTTGAATCCCATGGGTCTTTTGGGTTGTCAGGGGTCTTTTTGGTCTTTTGGGGCTTTTGAGTCTTTATGGGTCTTCTTGGTATTTTCAGTCTTTTGGGTCTTTTCATTCTTTGAAGTATTTTGTGTCTTTAGAGGTCTTTGGGTAATGTCTTTTAGGTCTATGGGGCATTTTCGGTCTTTGGGGTCTTTAAGAGTCTTCCGGGTCTTTTTTGTGTTTTGTGGCTTTTAGGTCTTTTGAGGGGTTTTATGTCTTTTTGGTCTTTGTGATATTTTGGATCTATGGAGTATTTTGAGTCTCTGGGGTCTTTTGTGTCTTCAAGGGTCTTTGGCCTCTTTTAGGTCTTTGTGGGGTTTTTTTGGGGGGGGGGGTCTTCTGGGTCTTTGGGGTCTTCGGGGTCCTTTGGGTCCTCAGGGTTGTTTGAGTCTTTTGGGTCCTCAGGTGGGTGGAGGGGTCTTTTCGGTCCTCTGGGTACTTTGCGTTAAGTATTTCAGGTTACAATTGAGAGTGACGTCAGGTCAGCTGTCCAGCCAATGGGTGAATAGCTGATATGCATACATACATACTGACATACATATACATACATACTTACATACTGACCTACATACATATACGTACGTACATACATGCATACATACATACTCACATACACTTGCTCCATTATATATTTCGATATTATCTCACTCCTCTCTCATATAATTGTTTGTTATGCTTCTCTGATTGAGTTGTATTGCAGTAATGCAGTTTCACTCAGGGCATACGGGTGGCCAAAAGTGCATAAGGATGGTGTTCCACTACGACTCTCAGTCTCATGCATCAACGGACCTTCCTATACTTTGTCCAAGTTTCTCTCCAACATCCTCAAGCATATAGTGGGAAAAATGGAGCGATACAGTATTTACGTAACAGCTAGGATTTTGCATAGAGAGTGAAGCATGTTACCATCACACCGCACAAAACCATGGTGTCCTTCGATGTGGTATCCTTTACCACCATCCCCATCGTTCTGTCGGTCGAGGTGGCTGGGAATCACTTAGACGTGTGTAATCTACTCGGCGCTTGTCTGTCCTCCACTTATTTCGTTTTTGACGGGATATACTACAAATGGGTGTTCAGTACGACCATGGGCTCTCTGTTATCTGCTGTGGTCGTGAAGATGGTGATGGAGGAATTGGAGGAACATACCATCCCATCCCTTTAACGCAATGAAGTGGATGACATATTTGTCATCTCTCCCAGCAAGGCAGTTAACACCATCCTTGAGGCCATTGGGAAAACCTTTCCTTCCATCAGTTTCACCCATAAAAAGGAATAGAATGGCTCCATCGCTTTCCTGGACACCCTGGTGACAAGTGGTCCTAAAGGAAGGTTTAACATTACTGTGTACAGGAAGCCCACTCACACAGACCGTTTCCTTGATTTTGACTCTTGCCTCGATACACACCCTCCTAAAAAGAGCACATGATTTACCATCGACAGTCGAAAATAAGAGGTAAGAGGTGCAACATATTCAAGGTGTTCTGAAGGCCAACGGCTACCCAGCAAGATTGTTACTAAAAAGTGACGTGATCTTGGCGAGGCCAGAAAACAGGACTGTCCCACGGCAACAACGAAAAGGTTGTTGTATTTTGCCATTTGCGCCGGGGGTGTTGCAAAGGATTGGCAGAGTTTTGAAATTGGCAGGTGTGTGGGTAAATTTCAATCCTGTATTCACCATGAGGCAGGCACTGATTCATGCCGAAGACAGGCTGCACAGGAGTGATCAGGCAGGGGTGGTTTACATAGTTCCCTGTGTTTTTGGGGCTGAATATGTTTGTGAGACAGGAAGAACCTAAGGCCAACGCATCATCGAGCATTGCAAGTCCTTCGAGTGTAATTATCCGAGGAGATCTCCATGCCCAAACATGGGCCGAAGCCTGGCCATGTTCCACTGTGGGATTGCGTCAGCATTTTGGGTGCGACCCCCAATGAAGCCAGAAGACAGGTTTTGGAGGCATTGCATGTGGAGGAAACCGTTTCTTCACTCACGAAGGTGGTGTTTGCCTTGCCGTTTGGCCCATTCGTGCAGAAATGCACCAAGGATACTCCATTGTCATCGACCCAATCGTATACCAATGGTTCCTCACAACTAAGATGAAATACTGTGACTAACGTGCTAAAATATTTCAAAGCATCGTTTTTTTGGAGCCACGAACCTCATAGGTTTCAAACCCATATTTCTCAAAACTACAAATTATCTTCTCCGACTCCCATATTTCCATGCTGGAATTCTTGCAAACTATTTGCTTTGCGTTCATAATAGTTTTAGGGATAGACTGCCCATGTGGATAAGAACTGGTGGATGTCTCGAGGATAATTAAAAACAGAGCTTTGAAAACAGTCAAATATGAAGATTCAAACAAAGCAGAGATGTCATAAAGCAACTAAAACCCCAAAAATAATTATTTCAAAAGAATACCAACAGGATGATGCACATTTATGTATTGTAATTTCAGGAACATTTTTTTTTGTCCTCTTGTCAAGGCTCATGGTGGAGATAGAACACAGAATGGATCAGGATGTTACAGAAGAAAAGGGAACAGTAGGAGAGGGGGGAAGGATGTCAACAGCAGGGTTAAGGGACAAAATAGAGAGAGACTTCGACACGTAATGGATGTGGGGAAGAATGAGGGATAGGGGAGGACACGGGGGTGAACAAGATGAATTCAGAAGCAAACTCTCAGGATGGAAAAAATTGAGACTTGAAAATCAGTGGGCTTGGGGAGGGTTAATGGGGGTAGAAAATATCATGGTTTTGGATGGAGGATGATTTGAGATGGTGGTAAACAACTGTCTTGAATCTCTGGAGGAGAGAATAAGATTTGAGAGACCGAGTACGTTGGTTCCACAGGCAGGAAAAAAACAGGAACGAATGAGTGGAGGTGAGCAGTGATTTATGTGATTCCTTGTTGAAGCCATTCATTTTTCATTCTCTTTCCTCCTTATCATTCAGCTGTGCCTTATGGTTCCGTCACTTTTGTTGGTGTCATCATTCCATCGATCGGTTTTAATGGCCTTAAATTATTTTTTAATTCAAATGATTAAACCCTCATAATAGATTGAATGAATGTGATGTTGAGATAGTGCAGACATGATGGGCCAAATGGCTTCTTTCTGAATCAAATATCCTCTTGGATATCCTTGTGTATATCTGATGTTGAATCATAGACATGACTTTTACTCTTCCTCAAAAACAAAAATCAACTGTGATCAAAGTAATTGAGTCTATTCAACATGTGGGAAATTTATAACATCCTCATCAAAATAGTTTACTTTGTTAAGACTGGTTAGCTGGAATTACTAACCTAAACAGGTTCTCTAATTTCAGTAAACCTTTGTGCCCTGCACTTGTCAACTCAAGCTCTGAGTTAAAGATTATCAAAATACGAATATTTGACAATCAAAGGCAAAATACAAAATTAGGAAATTAAATTTTTTTTATCTAAAAGTAAATAAAAATACTAAGTTTTGCAATGTGGAGAAAAATAACCATGCATATCTATGAATACAATGCAATGCAATGCTAAACTTGTTGTGGATAGGATATGGCAAGGCTTTTTAAATTCACACATTAATCAAATGTGATGGACGAGCTCGTAAAAAAAGATGAAGTGGAGTTGGCTTTAAAACATTCGATTTACAATAAACGAGGTATATTTGGTGACTGCTGTGGAATTTGTTGGCACTTTGTGAAAAACAAAACCTTGAAAACGCTTTCCATCGCCAGATTGGGTTAGTCTGTTCGGCATTCTTATCTGAACCAATGTCCGTTCCACTGAGATTCCAGGTTTATATCCCACATCCTTTGTTGATTGTTTATGGATAGCCTTATAATTAATGGTAAAGTACCCTTATGCCTTCCCGTGAGCATGTGATTTACGTGGGGGTGTTCAAAATGTTTCCTGAATGGCATACAATGGTCCAAAAAACGCCAACATGCCCAAGAAATGCCAACAAAAGTCTGCATAAACCCGCAAAACAAAATTCCTCATGAAGTGTGTGTGTGTGTGTGTGTGTGTGTGTGTGTGTGTGTGTGTGTGTGTGTGTGTGTGTGTGTGTGTGTGTGTGTGTGTGTGTGTGTGTCGGTTGTTGTCTCCATTTGCGGTTTTGAGGAGATGGAACAAAGTCCTCCCAGGACTCAAAGTATCCACCTCTGCTTCAGTAAGAGATCACAGTTCATGAACCAAGCTGTTCAGCTTTGATGTTCTCAGAGTTTTGTTCCGAGGGTTCCTTTCACAACAGTCACCAAACCCCGGACTGCCTCCAATTGCAGTTAGTTTGTGGTAATATTCTCGGGGATGGTTTTCAAAATCTCAGTGAGGTTCTTCTTTATTATTCCCATTGCTCCAATTCTCACTGGTGGTGCAATTATGACACTCTTCAGCTTCCAAGATCTCTTGATCTCATTTTTGAGGTCCTGGTATTTGTTCTTTTTCTTGATTTCTGCATTATTGAAGCCAAAATCGATGGGTACTGATATCTCAATCAGCAATGCTGTCTTTTCCTTTTTATTCCTGAGAACAATGTCTGGTCACAAGAGTTTGTTTTCTATGTTCACACTTGATAGGATCATCAGGTTGTACGTGAGCTTGGCCTCCTTATTTTCAACGTTCAATGATTACCCTTGGTACATGGTTCCATGAGTTTTCAGGAACTGCGATGTTGAATTTTTTGCAGTTATGCCAATGAATCACTTTGCATACTTTTGTGCCATTGTGTGCAAAGTTGTTCTGATAATAGTTTTTTGCATCCGGGATGCTTCTCTCTGGGCTAACAAATTACAAATTCCGACCCTAACTACTGCTGGAAAGGCAATGGCAAACCAACCAGTATTTCCCTTGCCAAGAAACTACTTCGGCAGAACCGATGCTGTATGATTGAGTTTGGTACATCAGAATTGGAATATATATATATATATATATATATATATATATATATATATATATATATATATATATTTTCCAGAGTAATGAATATTGCTGCTTCTTAGATCGAAAAACAAGGAGAAGTACACCATTGCCTGTGGAGATTGATGTGTTTTGGAAAAATATCTGAATATCTTTAAATTATCATATGTTGTATTCATATTTCCTTGCAGTGTTTTACTGTAAACTCATATGGTACCTATTATCAAATTACTGGTAAGCTGATGACAATGTCATGATATATTTTACAGCAGACCCATTTACACACGGCGCGTTCATCATTCTCTAAATGACATGCAGTGATGCTTCTGCTTCAAAAAATATTCGCACCGTCGGATGTTATCAATCCTCAAGGCACCAAATGATTCTCGACTCAACATTCATCTCGTGTATGCAGCTTAAAACTGCCTTATCTATTACATATCTATCATCTACTTTGAGAACATCAACATCATGGTGATACTCAAGAAGAATGTAAAGATTGATAAACCTATCTGCAGACCGCTTTCATGTTGAAGCAAGTTTATTGATTTCCACTGTTACAGCTCACCCAAATTCATTTTGTCTCATTTACTGTCACGTATGAATGTATGGGCACTGGATTGGAATCCAAGAGGTCTTGGGTTAATATGTCACCAAAGGCAGCAATGTTGAAAATATGTGTTCTAAGCTTCCGGTCATGAGCTTCTCTCATGAGCAAAATAATGCTGTTCTTGAATCATCAATTAAAAACCCAGCCAGCTCATTAATCACTTTCAAGGATTGGGAGTAATCTGCCTTCCTTGCTGCACAAGTGATGCACTTCAACACATTGTGATTAACTCAACACCTTCAGGGCAAGCTGGGACAATCACTAAAATGACATCATTCGACAAGATGGCGCAGAGGTAGTACACTTACTTTTGAGTTGTATTGTCTTGGTTTGATTATCGGCCAGACTAGAAACTGTGGGATGAGTGCTTTACAGGCAGGGCATTGGATCCATGAGTGTATCGTGCCTTGGATGGAAATTAACCCGAGAAACCACCTGCTAATATTCCTTTAATGGTTGCTAAAAGTCCCGCTTTGCCTTTCAGGAAGAGTAGGTGAGGTATCGTCCATCCACTGACCAAATTCAAAATGCCTGCTTCTCTCTGGGCTTAAGTGGTCAGGATTTCTCAGATATTTCTTGACCCCAAGTTACACAACTCCCAGTTAGTGTGGTTGTTGTGCCGGCAGCAGTTTTCAAACTGCAAACAAATTCACACACCCATGTGTGCACTTGTCAGGTGTGAATGACCATCTTCGGTTCTGAATGACAGCTATATGAAAAAGACAATGCCCTACCAATTGTCGTGTGACTTTCTCTTTAATAAATCATAATAATTCTTGAAGAATGGATTGCCATTTTGACATTTCCCTTCTCATTTTTAGCATGTGCCATTTTATCTCCACAGCCATGAGCTTAAAGAAAAAGGTCAGGACAGCATCTATAGATTATCTTGCGTTTGATACTCGTACACAGTGGAGAGAAAATATCTGCTTGCGAAGTTTTCTGCAAATGCACACGTGACCCTCTTCGCACCTGGCTGGCTGATTTATTTTCAATACACTCCTTTGCGTGGAAACAATATATTCCTTTTGAAGTCATCTTCAACCACTCTAGTTGGAATTAATCTTTCAAGACAGATTTTCAAAATATATCATTTTCTTGTACAGCATAAATCATTTCAGTAGTATTAGTCAGAAAGTGGTTGCACTGAGGACACTATATCATCATAGCCACCTGACTACTATTTGATCTTGAGGAGTGAAACATTGTGTGATTGAATTGGCTTATTAAGTTTGTAAGTAGTATGTCTTGTTGCGGGTCTGGCGGTTAAAGGACTTACTTGCTTGTTGCTTTGGTTGTGATTGTTATAAAAACGCAACTCCTTCATGGTTGGCCTGTAAATGCAAAAACGTAGGAATAGGTCACAGGGGGCAATCACATACTGGGGGAAATTGGTCTTAATCCCTATCTAATTAACACAGCACCACTTCCCATGTGGTGACAAGTAACACTTAAGCTCACAGTTTCCCTACTTAATTTACATCGAGATGTCTCCTACACGTCCACAGACCGAACAACTCAATTCAATCCTAACTTTGCTATGACATTCCTCCATCTACCACCACAACCATAGCAGTATACACACAGACTTCATTTTGTAAACTTACTTTATATGTTTACACAGCTGTGTGAGAATACCGTAAACCCTCAAATATCACGAGTTTCGACGAATCGTGGGCAACCTATTGTGTTCCGATTTTGTTATTATGGGATTTCATTCCGGTCAATCGTGGCTTTTGAGTTGAGATGAGTCATTGTTTATAGAGAACATTGTACTTTACGATACTTCTACATATCGACGGTCCCCTGTGCCAGTGCGCATGCGCAGCCTGAGCCGGAGCCAGGGATATTTTGGGTGTTTCAACCTGTTCAATACTTGTTTGATTATTGTCGTTCCACGTGAATAAAGTGGTCGAACAAATTGAACTCTGTTCTTATTTATAATCAAACAACTTGATGCAGTCGAGTAAAGATCGTCGGGGCTGAGGAGGACACGACTGGGTGAAAACGGACCACGAGAACGTCGACAGTGAGTTTGGGTTTCTCGGGAACTGTACCCAATCTTCTCCCCCAGGACACTGTACACACGTGTGCATCACCGAAAATAGAACGTTTACTCCAGAATAACTGTTCCTATGGCGCCGGTGGAAGCAGAGTGCCCGATCGAGGGTTGTGACTATATGGCTACACACGCAGAGGCGGCAGTGGTGGCGGCCATGTTGAGTATACACGCCACTGTGCACGTCGCCGCCCCCAGGGCGGCGAGCTCGAATGCCAAGATGGAGAAACTCAAGCGTCCCTCCATAGCACTGGCCGGAACGGGCGAGGCCTGGTCGTACTTCATAACCCGCTGGGGCGAATACAAAACAGGTAATAAGCTTGTCGGACCCGACATAGTCGCGCAGCTACTGGAGTGCTGTGAGGAGGAGCTGAGAAAGGACCTCACTCGCGCGGCGGGTAGGAGCCTCGTGGGCAGCGATGAAGAAGACGTCCTCGCCGCCATGAAGGCGCTCGCCATCCGGACGGAGAACACGATGGTAGCTCGAGTGGCCCTGTCTAACATGCGGCAGGGACACGAGGAGCCCGTCCGGTCGTTCCACGCCCGCATCAAGGGGCAGGCGGACACGTGCAAGTATGAAATGAAGTGCACCAAGGCGGGGTGCGATCAGGTCAACGACTTCACGGAAGAGATACTGCGCAACGTGGTTGCCCGTGGCATCGCGGACCAAGCAATACAACTTGACCGACTCGGTGAGAAGAACCAGGACATGCCATTAAAGGACATGATAGAGTATATCGAGGCCAAAGAGTCTGGAAAACGCTCGGCATCGCGCCTGCTTGACACTCAGAGCACGGACGCGATCAGTAGTTCGTATCGGCGGGGAAAGCAACAGGACGTCCGCGCCAGAGTAGGAGCCAGGCCGGAAAAACGGAAGGCCAAGCCCGAAGGAGTATGCATCTACTGCGGCGAGGTGGGCCACGGCAAAACGCCTCAATGGCGCGCCAGACGCGCTGAGTGCCCCGGATACGGTAAAAAGTGCCGGAAGTGTGACCGCCAGAATCACCTCGACAAGGCGTGCCTGGGCGGCCGATCGGCAAGACCCCCATCTAAGGAGACCGACGGGATGTACGACGAACAGACGGCAGCCTTCGTCGAGCTATGCAGGTCACCATGGCCAGCACAGAGGACGAAATACGCACGCTTCCCCTCGCTCACCACCTGTACGATGATATGTGCGATACGTGGATGAAACGCATATCCGACCCGCAGCCATACGTCAACCTCACTCTCACCAACAAGCGCGAGGATTACAAAGCGCTGGGTTTTAACCTCCTGAAACACACCCGCGCAGTAACCCTACCCGCTATGGCAGACACGGGGTGCCAGAGCTGCCTGATCGGCATTAAAGTCGTCCAACAAATGGGCCTGAGTACCGAGGACCTCATATCTGTATCCATGACCATGAAGGCCGCAAACAACAAAGGAATTCGTATCCTTGGAGCCATGGTAGTCAAATTCGCCGGTAACAGTGACGACGCTCGGAGATTGGAGATGCGCCAAATCGCGTACGTGACGGACTCTTCAGACCGCATATTCCTCTCCCGCGCGGCCTGCATGGACCTGGGAATGATCTCGGACAGATTCCCGACACTCGGAGAGGTGAATCTGACGACCTCGGAATTGTGCGACTGCCCGCGACGCGCGGAGCCGCCGACCAAGCCGACCGCACTCCCCATGCCAGCGACCGAGGCCAACAGAGAGGCACTACAGTCACATTTACTCAGGATGTATGCTCAGAGCACATTCAACACGTGCCCACACCAGCCACTACCGAGAATGACCGGCCCGCCACTACGTCTTATGCTCAGTGAGAACGCGACACCGGTTGCCCATCACACTCCCATCTCCGTGGCCATACATTGGCAAGATGAGGTAAAAGCAGGCCTCGACCAGGACGTTCGGCTCGGCGTGTGGGAGGAAGTACCCGTCGGCACGCCGGTGACATGGTGTCACCGCATGGTAATTTGCGCGAAAAAGAATGGCAAGCCGCGACGCACCGTCGACTTTCAGGCCTTGAACAAGCATGCGTTCCGCGAGACCCACCACACCCAATCCCCGTTCCACCAGGCGAGACGCGTACCTAACGGGAAGCGCAAGACAGTATTCGACGCATGGAACGGTTACCATAGCGTCCGCCTACACGAGGACGACCGCCACAAGACGACCTTCATCACTCCATGGGGGCGCTACCAGTACCTATCTGCCCCACAAGGGTATATGGCATCGGGGGACGGTTACTCACGACGATACGATGAGATCGTCGCGGACATTGGTAACAAGACCAAGTGCGTAGATGACACGCTACTATGGTCAGACACGATTGAGGGGAGCTACTTCCAGGCGGTCCAATGGCTGGATATATGCGGCCGGAATGGAATCATCCTCAACCCGGAGAAGTTTGTCTTCAGTGCACCCACGGTGGACTTCGCGGGCTTCACCATCACCATGACCGACATGCGACCATGCAGCCGCTATCTGGAAGCAATCCACGATTTCCCACAACCGCGTAACATCACCGACGTCAGATCGTGGTTCGGGCTTGTCAACCAGGTGGCATACGCCTTTAGTATGGCCGAACGAATGCAGCCATTCCGGAAGCTCCTGAAAAGTGGAGAACGCTTCCAGTGGTCCATGGAGTTAGAGGACATATTCCGAGAGTCGAAAGACGTGATCGGACAAGAAATCGAACACGGTGTCCGCATATTTGACAAAACTAAGCCAACATGCATCGCCACGGACTGGTCGAAGGAAGGAATCGGATTCTGGTTGCTTCAAAAGCACTGCCGATGCGTGCCAGTTAGACCATTCTGCTGCACTGATGGATGGAAAATAACCCTGGTCGGCAGCAGATTTACACACGCGGCAGAATCCAGATACGCGCCCATAGAGGGCGAGGCTCTCGCAGTCGCGGACGCCTTGGACAAGGCGCGCTACTTCATACTGGGCTGCGAGAACCTGATCGTTGCTGTAGACCACAAACCACTGCTGAAACTCCTTTCGGACAGAGCACTTGACGACATACCCAACCCCGCCTCAGGAACCTCAAGGAGAAGACCCTGCGTTATCGCTTCCGCATCATACATATCCCGGGCATGAAGAACAAGGCGGCAGATGCCATGTCGCGCAGGCCGGTCGGCACTACGCGACCTCCACTCATGAACCTTCCAGATGACAATGCCACCATAGCGACCCACCTTCAACCAAGCACGCACACCGACGTCCTGTCCCTCCTACGCCAAACTGAGCCGGAGTATGACGACGACGTCGAGGAGGACAACCTGGCATGGTGTGCCGCGGGCCTCGAATCATTGCGATCAGTAACATGGGATCGCGTCAGGGAAGCCACCAGCAGCGATGGCGATATGCACATATTGGAGGGAATGACGATGAACGGCATCCCCGACTCAAAAATCGAGATGCCAGAGACAATTCGCGACTATCACCAGTACTGCGAGAACATTACATCGACAGATGGAGTGATCCTATACAAGGACCGAGTAGTCATACCACCCTCACTCCGCGGCGATGTGCTGAGCGCCCTACACGCTGCCCACCAGGGCGTATCAATGATGACCGCCCGCGCAGAATCCTCTGTATTCTGGCCAGGCATGTCGGCCGACATCAGCGCCACTCGGAAAAACTGCGAACACTGCCACCGGATGGCACCATCACAGCCTGGAGCGCCACCAACTCCACCTATTCCGGTCGTTTACCCCTTTCAGGCAGTGTGCTCGGACTTCTTTGTACACAGGGGTGCACACTACCTTGTGACGGTGGACAGATACTCGAACTGGCCGATCATCTCAAAGTCGACGGGTGGCGCCGCCGGACTCATAAACCACTTACGTCGCGCCTTCGTGACGTACGGGACACCAGAAGAGCTCGCGTCGGATGGGGGACCGGAGTTCACCTCCACCGACACCAGGTCATTCCTGCACAGATGGGGCGTACACCACCGCTTGTCATCGGTGGCCTTCCCTCACAGCAACTGTCGCGCGGAGATTGGAGTTAAGACAATGAAACGACTTATCACGGACAACACCAGCCCGCAGGGAGAACTTGACACTGACGCTGTGCAGAGAGCGATACTACAATATCGTAACACGCCTGACCCTGACACGAAGATCTCCCCGGCAATGTGTGTCTTCGGCCGCCCGATACGCGATTTCATCCCAATTATCCCCGGGAAGTACAGACCGCACGACACTTGGCATGAGACCCTGAAAGCGAGGGAGGAGGCCCTCCGCAAACGTCATATCCGCACAGCCGACACCTGGGCAGAACACACCAAACGCCTTCCGCCACTTGCTGTAGGGGACCTAGTCCGCATACAGAACCAGACAGGATTCCACCCAAAAAAATGGGACAAGACAGGCAGTATCGTGGAGGTACGCCAACACGACCAATACGTGATAAAGATTGACGGCTCGGGCAGAGTCACACTTCGGAACAGGAAATTCCTGCACAAGTTTAGCCCAGTTCGCAATGACCAGCTGCCACCCTGGTCTATCTATGATGATCTAGCAACCCGCATCACTGTACCTGCACCCGTTGTAACACCGCAACTGCCTGACCTCAACAGCGAACCTGTGACATCTGCGACGCCAACGGGGCCCATGCCGGCACTGACGTCAGTATGCACACCACGGCGCAAGACGACACCCGTTTCAGACACGCCAGCAGCACCAGGACGAGGGACACCGAGGCGCGCGATCCTTCAGACGCCACCATCGGCCCCTGAAACCCCGAGAGCCCCATCCCCACTGGGGCCCGATGTGACACCACCAGCACCAGCAATAGGTCAACGCCGATCCACCAGAGCGACCAGCGTGCCTGCCTGGCACAAGGACTACTCCATGGAATAGTCACACGATGGGCGATATCAACTTTTGTTCATTCATTAAACTTAATATTTTCTCAGCCTTTATCTATTAACATAATAAAGACTCGGAGGGAGATAGAGAACATTGTACTTTACGGTACTTCTACATATCGACGGTCCCCTGTGCCAGTGCGCATGCGCAGCCTGAGCCGGAGCCAGGGATGTTGTGGGTGTTTCAACCTGTTCAATACTTGTTTGATTATTGTCGTTCCACGCAAATAAAGTGGTCGAACAAATTGAACTCTGTTCTTATTTAGTTTACATCCTGTGCCTGTGTGTCTATGATTAGCTCCCATTACGAGCTTTGTGTTATTTCTCGTGCATCATTTTTACTGAGCCTAAACGTAAAGCAATGAACAAAGTTAGTTGTGCCAAAAAGCAGAGAAAGGTTATGACATTGGGTGAAATGATCGAGTTGTTAGATCAGTTGGCTCAAGGAGAAAATGTGGTTTCTGTATGGGCCACCATTATGGGATCAATGATTGGAGGTTGAACCCTTCACCACTGTTTTGCTCCTCATTCTCAAACCTTCATTTTCCAACTACATAGTCGAGCCTTATTTTCAAACCCTTAATTTCTGACACCCAGATTCGAACCCCGTTCTCAAAAAACATCCACTTGCACAGCTCATGAAACAAAGTGAGGTGAAGGGATTTAGGACGGAGAAGGTTTTTATCACTGACAAGATGGGATTATTCTGGAAGATGATGCTGTACCTCGTGCGTACCTTGCTCTCCAAGCAGGGAAGATCGTAGTTCAAGGTAATGTGATTTAAGAATTGTCACCTTTCTCATTGTGTTGAGGCAATGCTGCAGGCATCTTTGTCGTAAAGCTAATGCTGCTTTTCTGTTTGCTAAATCGCCTCCTCCGCTCACCCTTCCCCCACGCACCCTTGCCTCGTTCACCCTTCCCTCATGCACCCTTCCACCATGCACCCTTCCCCCACGCACCCTTCCCCCGCTCATCCTTCCCCCGCTCATCCTTCCTCCGCTCATCCTTCCCCTGTTCACCGCTCACCCTTACTGTGCTCCACTCCACCCTCGCCCTCGAACATCATCATCCCAAGCTAAGTCTTGTGCTTTATATTTTGGCACAGAACAGGACTGGTATGTAATGTTTACCCTCACCCACCGCACTGTATTGTAATAAATTTAGAAGCTAAAACTCTTGTGTTTTTGTTTAATTAACACCATATTTATTGGATTTACATGTTTATTTCAATGTTAACAAAATATAAACATGTATATATAATTTTTTTTTTTTTGAAGAAGAAGAAGGTGCTTCCAACCAAAAGTAAAAAACTTGATCGAATCTGCGAATTTGAGAAAAAACCCGAGAGCAGACCCATGCCCTGAGACCTTACTCTTGGTTTGAAGCACCTTCTTCCTCTTTAAAAACGTGTAATCTCAACCATCCCAGTCTAAGAACAACATATGTATATGTATATGTATATGTATATGTATATGTATATGTATATATATATATATATATATATATATATATATATATATATATATATATATATATACATATATACATATATATACATATATACATATATATATATATATGTATATATATATACATATATATATATATATATATATATATATATATATATATATATTGTTACGGATTCGCGCCCGCCGGCGTGCTGACGGCCACGTAACTCGAATCGCGGCACGTCGCCCACCGGACGGACAATCCAGTCGTGACCCTCTCGGACTAACGCCGGGAACCAGTCACGGGTGGACCTTTCGGTCTCACCGCGATCGAGCCAATCAGCCCCCGCGTGGGATAGGGTTGCTCGCCAAATTCGACCTACCTAAGTACCCACACGGAGGGTAGACCGGGCGATCGCACCTCGCCGCAGGTCGACTTCGGACACGGGCCACTTAAGCGACCCGTTCCGTACTATCGGGATAACTGAGCGGTGTTATCGTCGGCCTCGACGGTTCGATTAATTATCGGGCGTATTCAGCCCACTACCAACCCTTTACGTGAAGTAAGATGGGGATTCAATAGAGGAAAAGACGAAGCGAAGCGGGAGAACAGTTCAATAATAAAGCACATTTATTCGCGATGAACGGAAAGCACACATATACAATTCCACCAAAAGCACATAGAAAAAGAAGAAGAAACACAATGCAATTTTACACAAAAAGCAAATGTAAAAGGGAAGACACAATGCAGAGCTATCCGACTACCGAGCACACGGCAACACTTATACAATTCTACTTCACAGACGGCGCCGACAACACATACCCAAAACCAAGAAAAAGAACACCCTCAAGGATGAGGCGGGCCTGAGGCCGAGACCGGGTCGGGCCTACCCGTCTGGTGATGAGACGCGGAGCGGCGATGGTGCCTCAACTCCGCTGGCCTCGCGGGCAGTGTCTGGTAGGGGGTGGGAAGGGGGCCCCCTTGGTCGCACTATCTCAGCGCGGGGGGAAACAGGAGGGGGTTGCTGATGCTCGGGGAAAGGAGGATCTTTACTCTGTCTCGAGTCCCGCGACGAGCGTCTCCACCTCGACCAGGTCGCGCCGTCGGCCTCCCTGGTGTGCAGCTCCCGGCACGACGCGAGCACCCCCTCGTCTGCCTTCGCCGCCTCTCCACAGCTCCGTCCTCTTCGCTCCGACTCCAACGCCCACGACGACGACGACGACCAACTCTTAATTTTCTTGACTGACGAACGCGGCCGCTTATATAAGCCCCGTGGCTTCGCCTTTGACCCCCTGCCTTCGACCTTTCACCTCGCTCCCCATTGGCCCGAGAAAAAGTGGGCGTGAATGCATTTTGATCCATGAATTTGCATATAGCGACCGCCCTCCAACGCCCTGGAGGCGGGGCCAAATCGCCCCTCGCTCACCGATTGGATGGAACAAAAGTGGGCGTGTGTCGTTTTTGATCCGTTTTTGGAGCGGAAAATCCGTGGTTTTGTACACGCTGTTCGGCGCGCGCCCTGCACGAGTCCAACACCGGTACCCACAAGCGGCGCAAGAACGGTGGCGATGCGACGGTTGCGAGGTGTGACGTGAAGCGGCGCCGCGGTGGGTGGTTGATGTTGTGGTTGGTGGTGGTAACAATGGCGGTTGGTCCAAAATAAAGATAGTAAAAGAAAAACGGCTATCCTGAAGAGTCGCAGCACGCATGAATGACATGTATTCCCACTAGACAACGGGTTTGGGCCTAACTACACATATACTTACCGAGATATCTCACCTAAGGGACCTGAATGGTGGTTTGCGAATTTGGTAACCACAACACTACCCCCTCCCCTTTTTACAGACTCGTCCCGAGTCGTCAAATTTTCGTGTGCCATCATGTGTAGTTTTCCCCTAGTACATTTTACCTACGGATCCCTGAGTGCGACATTCATGGTATTCGTGTCCCCAAAATAAATAACCTGAGGGCTGCGTAACTACCTAAACAAACTCACTCACACGGACGACTTAAATAAAATTGCCGGCGCTAGGACAGACATGCCGGGGGCGCACTCATATTTACAGTACATCTTAACCTTAACTTACAAATTTTACACTAAACCATGGCCCAGGATCAATGAGCTCTGCAAAAAGAAAGCAGTTAACAGGGAGCCAGGCTGCTCGCATGCAGTCTCTGGCTCAAAACAATGCAGGTGACAGGGAACGTGGCTGGCTGCTCACACGCAGTCCAAGGCCTTCCCTTTTGAACTGAACGCAGTGAACCACAACGGTGCACGGGCTGCACAACGCAGTCTCCGTGCCAGCTCAAGTGGCACACGCAATGAGCACAACGAATGGATGGGTGAACACAAACACGGTGCACGGGCCGCCACTGCAGGCCCGTGTTGTAGCTGCCAACAGGGCAGTTCTTGCAGCTTGCAAACTGTTGCCTTGCGGATCCTGGCGCACATGGAAATGAACAGGGGGGGGGCAAAGCAAAAATTGAACGGGGCTGGTGAACATGGGCAGTGGGCATGGCATGGCAAAGGTGCAGGCAAACACAGCCCGCAGAAGAAGGCCGCTGCAGGCAAACACAGCCGGCAGATGAACTGGCCCGCACAGGCCTTGAAGAAAAACAGCCAGCAGATGAACTGGCCGGCACAGGCCTTGACGCAAAACACGGCCAGCCGATGGCACAGGCCTTGTAGCACAGCAGCTGCAGACGATCCAGCCGGCACAGACCTTGCAGCACACAGCTGCCGATGAAGTTGGCCAGCCTCCGCCTTTAAGCAAAACACGGCCAGCCGATGAAGTTGGCCAGCCTTTGCCGTTCAATGGAGGTTGGTGGAGGGAGTGCGGTGGTGCTGGCCACTTGGAAGGCGGGCTCAGACCTACCTACCTGTCTCCCTCCCAACCTATCGCCTTTGCCTGTCACTGTACATACCCACTCCCTTAATTTGTCCAAACCCCAATTTAGCCCCAACTTATTTTTTTGTTGTTTTTATTTTTACTTCCCCACTATAAATCGTCCCCTAACCCCCTTTATCGTCCTTGTTCGGCTAACCTATCCTGTCACCTAGCCTACTCCCAACCCCTACGTTCCCTTCCCGGAGGGGAATAAGGGAGAGCTAACGTCCTGTGTCGAGGCCCAACGAAGCCTCAGAATGGCCTCCCCAGAGTTCGGCGATCTATAACCAAAGTGGGTCCAGCGGCCCACAACGAGAGCGAGGGGATGGATGGTGCGGAGGGGTACACTTCCTAATCTACCCTAACCATTTAACTGTTAAACTACCCCGGGGCTTTCAACAAGCGCCTCTCGCTTAAACTATTGGTTCTAACAACCCAGATTCCCGTCGCCTGTGTTGGTGTCCTCACAATTTCGGGCCTCGCCCCCCAATTTTCTCTCCGTGCCCTCACACGGTCTCCTGGCTGGGACACGTGGCTCCCTTTGGCAGGCACGACCCTCTGCCGATTCTCCGACGATGGCACCCCCGGGCACTACACTGCCTCCGAGCCTACCAGCTCCCTAACACCGGGGAGTGCCCCCCATGGCACCTCCCCTGAAACGCACACGTGGCAGGCTGGCTTCCCAGGCCCCTTTCCGAGGGTCACCCATGCCCACAACACTGCCCACGCGGCTATTGGCGCCCCGGGTCCACGCACCAAGCAGGCGCACCCGTGCCCACTACGCTATCCCGGCCCCACATGGGCCCTTGGCCTACCACGGCCGACTAGCCTGGTGCCCGGGGTACTCACTCAGCGATACTCACCTTTCGCAGCCACGCTCCCAAGCCCGTCAACAAGGCTCCTGCACCCCTCCAAACGGGTTTCGAGCCTACACTCTCACCAACAACAAAACGACCTCCATTTTTCAATTTGACTAACCCAGCTAACTCACTTTACTCTGACCCCGGGGTCCCTTGGGCGGGAGTCTCTCCTCCCCCCAATCACTCATCGCACCATGCATTCCCCATTCACTCCATACACACAGACCCGCTGGCCTCACTCACTCACCATGTACTCACCTCACAACTCTCCAACTCTTCAACACACACACCGCTGAACTCTGCCATCCTTCTCACTACATCCCCTAACTAACTCGTGCTCCCACGTCATCCCTTATACTATTGCACGTTCCTTTTAACCTACGGAGCTCAGCTACGTCCCCACTACACATTCACAAGTCTGTCACGGTCTCCAAATAAGTCATTTTATTTCCCAACCTGAAGCTCATCTAAATCCCTCTAACTCATCCATTCCACGGACTCCATGAGGACTTACCCCTGCCCCATGGAGTCGGTCTAACTAAGCTAACCCTTCCCCTAAGTAGTTTCGATCCTGTGCCCGAGGTAAGGGGGTCTTCCACCCCTTGCCCAGGAATCCTGTGCACCCGAAAGTGAGGCTTGCTGTTTTTTGTTTTTTTCATGCGCAGCACCAGCGCGGCCACTCGCGCACTTTGCACCTGCCCGTGACGTCATGCAGCTGCACGTGTTCCTCGTCCCTCCTTGGACGGTACCATCCGGCAGAGATACCCCTCCTGCCGGATTCCAACCCCACATGCAGCCATGGCGTCACCGTGCGCATAAAAAAAACACAAGCCCCACGTCTCGAGGGTTCCCCACGCGAACACATGTGCTTTGCCCGTTGGAGCTTAACACACACGATCGCGTGGAGAACCCGTCCGGTCCAAATCCGTTATCCTGCCTAAACTTTGTCCGTCCGCGGGATCGGCAAATCCACCGCGTGCGTTTCCGGACCGGGACTTCACTCTCGCAAGCGAGCACGTGGCGGTCTCGTGCGTTGCACAGCACGGACCGCGTGCTCACTGCTGGGTGAACCCGGCACGGTCCTCGAAACAACTACAGCCACTACTCGGCTTTCTTTACTCACATGTCGTCGTCGTCGCCCCCATTCCACACACGCACTCCCGCGTGTTCCGACGCTCACACTCCATTCCATTACATTCACACCGGGAGACGCGGCTGCGTGCTCCCGCATGCCAACCGACATCTCCCTCACATACCGCTCTCTCACACACACGGTCTCCCTTGCATTCGGCCGTTCACTCACGCATGCCATTACCTCCCTCGCACACGTGGCTCCACGCACTCGCGGCCTTTCACTCACTCGTGGTGCCTCATCCACACACGGCGTGCTGGGAAGCAGGCACTCCGGCACCATCGCCACCACACCACTCACACACGGGGTCGCTTCCACACACGGGGACGCACTCACATTTTGCACCACACACACAGGGACAACCATACTGGGGATTTGTGTCCCCACAAGGGTCTCCGGGGCCTCTATACCCCCCAAGCTCTCCGTGCACCTGTCCGCAGCACTCCTCCCCTCGACCTCGCAAAGCACGACCGAACTCACCTGGTCGTGACTCGCCTCAAGGGGGCATACTCCCTCCCCTCGTTCCTGGAGGAGGCCATCCAGGTGCTCGCACTGGGTCCCAACACGCTCCGCGAGCTCACCCCCATTGTCCTCCACTACCTCCGTGTGTGTGTGTGCGTCACTTACCCCGTCCTCACCGTGCAGTCTCTCCTCTATTTTTCTCTCCCGTGTCTCTGCCAACTCTTCACCCTTTACCTCCCTTGTCTCCACTATTATTTCCGTTGTCGTCACCTCGTGTCTCGTCTCACACGTTTTGGTCTCCCCATTTAATTTTTCCCTTTTGGTCACCGTCGATTCTTCTGTCACGACCCTCGCTCAACACGCCCCCCGAATTATTTTTTTACCCGCCTCCACCGCGGGCCTGTCAGCCGTTGCACCCCCTTCCAGCTCGTTTGCTCCCACACGTGGAGTCGCCATTCCCAGCTCCCTGGTCACGGCCTTCATGCCCGCCTGCAGGCATCGGCCCATGTTCTGCGTCTCACCCCGTAGCTCTTTCATTTCTTCCTTCATGTTTGCTTCCATTCCGTTTATTTGCTTGTTCATTTCGTTTTTCATTTCATTTGTATTTGTATCCATCCTTTCGTTCATGCCTTTCATTTCGTCTTTCATATCCGCATTTATTTGTTGTGTATTCGCATCCATCCTCGTTTTTACTTCGTCCATTTGCTTGTTCATGTTCGCATTCATCTTCGCTGTCATTGCCGCCAGCATGGCGCATAGCTGGGCCATGTCGGGTGCGCTTGGGTGAGCTGTTTCGGCAAGGGTCGGGGGGTTTTGGTGGAGAGGGGGAGGGGAGGTGTCATACACCGCGGCCGCTGCCGCACCCATTTCGGGCTCTGGGTTCAGTTGGGCGAGTTCGTTTTCCTGTACAACCAACATTTCCTGCACGGGGATTTCATCCTGGGCCATGGATTCTACACATTCTACATCCATTTCTAATACCCCCGGCTCCCGCTCGCCTTGAGACGCCATCTTGCTTCTCGTGAAGGGTTAATTTCGCTCGCTCGTAATTTGGAGGGAATCGGGGGTCGCTTCTCTCACCCCTGGACGGATTCCCGTGAATTTCGCTGGAGACAGGAGAGCCCGTTCTCCAATACCAGTGCCGCGAGGAGGGCGATGGATTTGTATCCCACTCCTGACACCAGTGTTACGGATTCGCGCCCGCCGGCGTGCTGACGGCCACGTAACTCGAATCGCGGCACGTCGCCCACCGGACGGACAATCCAGTCATGACCCTCTCGGACTAACGCCGGGAACCAGTCACGGGTGGACCTTTCGGTCTCACCGCGATCGAGCCAATCAGCCCCCGCGTGGGATAGGGTTGCTCGCCAAATTCGACCTACCTAAGTACCCACACGGAGGGTAGACCGGGCGATCGCACCTCGCCGCAGGTCGATTTCTCGGACACGGGCCACTTAAGCGACCCGTTCCGTACTATCGGGATAACCGAGCGGTGTTATCGTCGGCCTCGACGGTTCGATTAATTATCGGGCGTATTCAGCCCACTACCAACCCTTTACGTGAAGTAAGATGGGGATTCAATAGAGGAAAAGATGAAGCGAAGCGGGAGAACAGTTCAATAATAAAGCACATTTATTCGCGATGAACGGAAAGCACACATATACAATTCCACCAAAAGCACATAGAAAAAGAAGAAGAAACACAATGCAATTTTACACAAAAAGCAAATGTAAAAGCGAAGACACAATGCAGAGCTATCCGACTACCGAGCACACGGCAACACTTATACAATTCTACTTCACAGACGGCGCCGACAACACATACCCAAAACCAAGAAAAAGAACACCCTCAAGGATGAGGCGGGCCTGAGGCCGAGACCGGGTCGGGCCTACCCGTCTGGTGATGAGACGCGGAGCGGCGATGGTGCCTCAACTCCGCGGGCCTCGCGGGCAGTGTCTGGTAGGGGGTGGGAAGGGGGCCCCCTTGGTCGCACTATCTCAGCGCGGGGGGAAACAGGAGGGGGTTGCTGATGCTCGGGGAAAGGAGGATCTTTACTCTGTCTCGAGTCCCGCGACGAGCGTCTCCACCTCGACCAGGTCGCGCCGTCGGCCTCCCTGGTGTGCAGCTCCCGGCACGACGCGAGCACCCCCTCGTCTGCCTTCGCCGCCTCTCCACAGCTCCGTCCTCTTCGCTCCGACTCCAACGCACACGACGACGACGACGACCAACTCTTAATTTTCTTGACTGACGAACGCGGCCGCTTATATAAGCCCCGTGGCTTCGCCTTTGACCCCCTGCCTTCGACCTTTCACCTCGCTCCCCATTGGCCCGAGAAAAAGTGGGCGTGAATGCATTTTGATCCATGAATTTGCATATAGCGACCGCCCTCCAACGCCCTGGAGGCGGGGCCAAATCGCCCCTCGCTCACCGATTGGACGGAACAAAAGTGGGCGTGTGTCGTTTTTGATCCGTTTTTGGAGCGGAAAATCCGTGGTTTTGTACACGCTGTTCGCCGCGCGCCCTGCACGAGTCCAACACCGGTACCCACAAGCGGCGCAAGAACGGTGGCGATGCGACGGTTGCGAGGTGTGACGTGAAGCGGCGCCGCGGTGGGTGGTTGATGTTGTGGTTGGTGGTGGTAACAATGGCGGTTGGTCCAAAATAAAGATGGTAAAAGAAAACGGCTATCCTGAAGAGTCGCAGCACGCATGAATGACATGTATTCCCACTAGACAACGGGTTTGGGCCTAACTACACATATACTTACCGAGATATCTCACCTAAGGGACCTGAATGGTGGTTTGCGAATTTGGTAACCACAACAATATATATATATATATATATATATATATATATATATATATATATATATATATATATATATATATATATATATATATATAAAATGCCTGGTGTTGGCGCAGTGGTTAGGGCAGCGGCTTGGGATCCAAAAGGTCCTGAGTTCAAGCCCCGTTGTGCCACTGAATTAATACACCAGGGGGTTGACTCAGCCTGTCATCCTTCCGAGGTCGGCGAAATGAGTACCAGTGTACTGGGCCGGTGTATACCCCGGTTAAAATAGGTGTACCATATCCCTGTGTCGTAAGAGGCGACCAGGGTTGCGTCAGGAAGGGCATCCGGCGTAAAACATGTGCCAAATCACTATGCGGATCATACGGATGATCTGCTGTGGCGACCCCTAACGGGAGCAGCCGAAAGAAGAAGAAGAAGAAGATATATATATATATATATATATATATATATATATATATATATATATATATATATATATATATATATATATATATATAGTTGCTTTCGTCGATTTTCTGTGATATTTTCTCCAAGTCCATGAACCGAACCCCCCTCTTCCCATTAGCCCTTGGTTTCCACTATCACTTTTGCAGCATTTTCCAGGAAACTCACTCCTGCACTATTTGAGGGTTTACCGTATACCATACTCTTGTCCTGTATGTATTGTCTTTTTATATGTCTAACCATTCACGATCTGAAAGGAAACAAACTCTGAAAAAATACACCCGTGCGGGAGTGACGGTCATCTCTGCGAAAAAATATATAGCCTCCTGAAGGTAGGGCAGTTTTTGCAAACTTTGAAGTCACGTGACGCGAAATTCGAAAATCCGTCCTGACCAAATTTAGATATTGTCCCATAGATTCATATGCCACAATCAAATTCAAGATTGCTTGAGAAATGTAGGAGGAGATAGATTTTGAAAATCGTCATTTTCGCATTTTTTTCCAAAGTTGAAGTCACGTGACACGAAAACGAAAGCGAATATCGAAAATCCGGCCTGATCAAAATTTAGATATTGTACCAGAGATTCATTTACTACAATCAAATTCAAGATCGCTTGAGAAATGGCGGAGGAGAAAGAATTTGAAAATCGTCATTTTCGCAACTTCAAAGGCCTCGTGACCTTGACCTTGACCTTCGGTGACCTTGAAAGTCATACCATCGTGTACGTCTCATCGACCTTTATCAGGATCACTAATGACCAGATCTCCCGCTTCAACTTCATTGTGAACGGACGGACGGGTCGTCACCTCTCCTCTCAAAACCAATATTATTAGGTCATGCTCGAAGAGATGACCTAAAAAGGAGGAAATGCCACTCATTGTTGCAAGAGTGGCCTCACCAGTTTTTGTTCATGGGGTGTGAAGCAGAAACAACTAAAAGGGCACTCAGTGGAGCGCATACCTCCGCCACGTTACGCCTGATCCATGGGAACAGACCGGGCCCAATAAAATTTTGAATTATGATTCTCTATATCATTTTTGGCCCCATAGCTCAATGGTGAAGAATCACTTCAAAATTAAATAACCCTCTTATCCAGATTCGGATATTCACCAAAATGGAATTAATTTGTCGTGCTAAAAACACACAAGTTGATCATGATCATCAAGTTTCGTTCAAATCCGTCCACAACTTTTTGAGATATTGTGCGATCTATCATTTTTGGTCCTGTTTCCCAATGGTGAAGAATCATTTTCAAACTTCCAGGAGTTGGATCCGAATCTTCACGAAAATCTAATCAGTTCGTCCTTGTCACACCCCCAACCTGCCCACCCAATTTCATCCGGATCCATGCACAACTTTTTAAGATATCGCACACACACAGACAGACCGACAGATAGACAAACAAACAAGAAAATGACGTCATGCAGGGCACGATACATGCAAAATACACCCCGCTCTCCAAAGGTCAGGTCAGCTCAGGTATGGGAGCATGCTCCGGAGCAGCGCTTCTCTGCATCCACTTTCTGCCAGTATTCCTGGGGCCTCTGTCTGGCCATCCCCAAGGCAGATGCCTGACCCATCCCCATGCTGATCAACCTGCTGCAACCACGAGGCACGTGGTGGCCCATTGTCCTCCTCCACTCATGAGGCTCCCTCACTGAGAGAGTCTCATGAGCAGCATCAGCATCAGAAAAACGAGCCACATGTCCATACAACCGCAGCTGACACTCACAGACGATGGAGGTAACAAATATCATTTGAGTCTCTGTCAGCAACCGCTCGTTCGACACACAGCCCGACAAGTGATAGCCAAGGATTCTCCGAAGAGACTTGGTACCAAAGGAATTAAGTCTCTGTCTCAGATCCCTGGTCAGAGTCCAAGTCTCACGTCCGTAGAGCAAGATTGGAAGCACCAAGGACCTAAAGACTCGGACATTTGTCATCCTGCACAGGTACTGGCAGTGCAGCGCCCCATGATCCAGTGAATCCATGACTCCCCAGGCCCGACCCAGATGTCTGTTGACCAATACATGCCCCTGATGAACTCCACCAACAACTGGAAATAAGTTGGAGATGGTATCACCACATCTCACAGCACTCTCAGTACCAGGGGATAGTTCAGACATCAGATTGATCAGTTTTGGTTGCACCCCACGAAGACCAACAATCCTCCAGAAGGAATCCCGATTCACTAAATGGAACACCTTGCTGTGATCAACATAGGCTGCAAGTAGCCCCTGCTGAAACTCTCGTCTGTGTTCGGTGAAGACCCCAAGGTCAAAGATACGGACAATTGTTGATTTCTTTGGTGTAAAGCCTGACTGCTCTGGACGCTGGTGCTCAAGCAGATGGTGTTGAACCCGATCAAGAATTATCCGAGCAAAGAGCTTTCCCGCCACTGAAAGCAGCCTCACCAATCGGTCGTTGTTGCAGTCCGGCGATCACCCTTCCTTTTCCAGAGAGGGAGAACAAGGCTCCTCTTCCAGTCAGTTGGGATGATGCCTGTGTTCTCGGCAGAGCACAGAACTGCATTCAATGACATGAGTGCAGCATTTCCTCCAGCCTTCAGAAGTTCAGCATGGGATGCCACAGATCCCAGGAGCGTTACACCATTTCAACCGGTTCACTGCAGCCTGTTTACACAAATGAAGGTGGATCACAGTTGATTGGATGGTCAGCAATTGGGATTGTAACAGCCCTGACATCCAACTCAACAGCTTGTGGATCAGCTTGATTCAACCATTAAAAGTAACCAGCCCAGCGGGCCATCACTTTGGACTCCTCTGTGAAGAGCCCACCACCTTCCGCTCTAACTGCAGTACACTGAGAGACGGACTTGGAGGAACGCAATGTGCGAATTCCCCTGTAAGCAGGACGAGAATCACTTGACCACAGGAGATGCTTTACCCCCTCACAGATTCCTCGCACATCAGCCTCCTTGTCCACCCTGAGTGCACGTACAGTTTTACGCCTCAACTCCCTGAACGACTCAGCTCTGCGATTAAACCTGGATCTGTGACTCTGGTCAATGGTATCCAGTGTCCCTTGAGAGACAAATTTCTTCTTCACTCTCCGGTGAGTTCGAAGATATCCACCGGTAACATCACGGATGGTGGTCTTGCAGGCACTCCACAACTCATCAGGATTCCCCAAAACACCCAGACCCCCAAATCCCCACTTAGCCTGTTCGCAAACTCCTCAGTTACCCGCTCATCCTTGAACTTGCCAACATCTAGCCAAGTCTGGGATAGTACCATTCTCCTGTATTGAAGCTGCAACTTCAGAGTTGCGACCACAAGCCTGTGGTCCTTATTGAGGAACTGAGCACTCCGGTAGACCCTGCAGTTCTGGACCATCCTCCAGTGACCATCAACGAGCACATAGTCAACTCCTTTGCCACACAACCAGCGTTGTAATGCCAAATCCAGCGACGAGTCTGTGGTTGCTGAAACTCTGAACCAGCCACTTTAAGTCCATGACTTCTTGCAAAGTTAAGGAACTTAGTGCTATTCTGGTTCACAGTTCCAGACCCATGGGGACCAACACACGTCTCATAACCATCCCTTTCAGTTTCAGTCGATGCATTAAAATCCCCTGAGAATGGAAGAGTATCTCACCTGGGACACTGATCAACTCTTGACTTGATTGTGGCATAGAACGCGTCCTTCACAGTGAGATCACTCACCTCAGTCGGAGCATATACAGAGACTACGTAAATGACACCTCAGGAGTGACGAATCCTTAATCTCATAATACGCTCGTTGACCGGTGTTACCTCAATTATCATTGGAGTCAGCTTATTGGACACGGCTACAGCAACTCCTTGGGCATGGTAACCATCAGAGCAACCAGACCAGTAGTAGGTGTAACCACCCACCATTATCTCGCCGAAATCCGGTCTCCAAACCTCAGAGAGTGCTGCAATACCGATGTTAAAATGCTTGAGCTCAGATGATAACAGAGACGGGTGATCATCCTCTCTTTGGGATAGGACATTCCAGGTACTCACCTGAAGGGACTGCCTCAGGCTAACTCAAGGAGACTGCCATCTGCTGGACAACACCTCAGCACCACCCCAACACGCACTCGCGCAATCTGACCTGGGAAGGTTTCCCCGTGGTTTTCCTCCTGTCATCAAAGAGTGGGGGTCCCGAAGGCTTTGCCCCAATCCCGTCATCCGGTGAGCTGCCCTGCGGAGGTTGCCACGGATGATGAAGTTTGTGGTAAAATTTCATCTAAATCTTCAAAGGTTGCCATGGATACATCAAATTTTCCATTTCATTAAGATTAAAATTCACAGTCTTAATCAAAGTTCAGGTTAATTGGATGGAAATTGATTATTTTACAGATTGAAATTGATGATTTTTGAAGTTTAACCTTTGATTTGACCTTTGACATTTTGATCTCAAACATAGTTGGTTTCCATATTCAGTGATGCACTCTGCAATTGTTGCTTATTTCTCAGGTTAATTGGATGAAATTTGATGATTTTATAAGTTTGACCTTTTGAGGTAAAAAAAAAAAATAAACATAGTTGCTTTCCCAATTCAGTGATGGACGATGCAAATCCTGTTCAACTTTCAAGTTAATAGGATGTAAATCGATGATTTTTTTTTCAGTTGAAAATCGATGATTTTAGAAGTTTGACGTTGAGTTGACTTTTGACCTTTTGATCTCAAAAATTGTTGGTTTCTCAATTCAGTAATGCACCATGAAATTGCTGTTTAATTTTAAAGTCAATCAGATAAAAATTGATTTTTCAGGTAACAATTGATGATTTTAGAAGTTTGACCTTGAGTTGACCTTTGACTATTTGATCTCAAAAATAGTTGGTTTCCCAATTCAGTGACGCAATATGCAAATCCTGTTCAACTTTCAAGTCAATCGGATGAAAAATGATGTTTGTAGAAGTTTGACTTCAAGATGACCTTTGACCTCAAAATCAATAGCTTCTCAGTTGAGACTACCTCCACAACTTGGAAAAGTTTATGACGATCGATTTAGAATTGTGACCTGTAGGTGATTGACAGGCAGACAGACGGACCAACAGACAGAATAACTAAATCGACTGACCAATATACTTGGAAAATGTTAGATTTTGCGAGTAACAGATTTATAAAACTCGGAATAAGTGTTTGTCTCTCCTTAGGAGAGCCAGAAAACAACATCTTTCTAATCTCAAGTCTGAACTCTCAAACCTCTCTCCCTCCTCCAAATCCTGGTGGCGTCTAATCAAATGTGTTTCTGGTGTATGTTCCCCCTCCATCCCTCCCTCACCTCAAATGGCCGCACAGCTGACACCGCACGTGAAAAGGCTGAAAGCCTTAACTCGGTGTTTGCATCAAAATCTTGTGTTCGAAACCCATCGCTTTCTGTATCCACCTTACCCAGTCGCACACAATTGTCCCGGGAATCTGCATCCTTTTTTCCTGACAAGGTAGAGAGCTTGCTGTCAAACCTCGACTCAGATTCTGCAACTGGTCCAGATGGCATCAGCCCACGTGTCCTAAAAACCTGCTCCTTTGCTCTTGCTCACCCTCTCTCTGTTCTATTCACCCTTTCATTTGTTCAAGGTCATCTTGTCTGCGAAATGTCTCCCCCCCCCACATATTTCCACAGGGCGCTCAATGTCCTCCAGCAACCCCGTTCTGGTAAAACTACCAAAATCACGAATCACTGCTCACCTTCACTCTTTCATTCCTCTTTTTTTTCCCACCTTTGGAATAAACTCCCTCACTCTCTTCAATCCCATTCTTCCCTCCATACCTTCAAAACCGCTGTTCACCACCACCTCTTATCTTCCCCCATCCAAATCCTTTATCTTTTCTACCTCTGTTAATCCACCCCAAACCCACCTCCTCCAAATTCCATGCTTTCCTTCCTGAAAGTCCCTGTGGTATCTTGTATATCTTGTATACCCCGTGTTTCCCGCCCCATCCCTCTCCCTTTCGCAGACCTAATGTCTCTATTCCCCACTGTTTTGTCCTTCCCTCTCCTGCCCCTCTTGTCTCATTCCCCCCTTAGCTGTGCTTTTTTGTGTTAGCTCTCATCTGAGCCTCGACAATGTATACAAAAAGAAAAAAATAACAAACAACCAGACAGAGGGGGGTGCAAACATAACCACCTTCGTTTTCTGTGGCAGAGGTAATTTACTAGATCAATGCCTGAGGCAGCAACTAAGGAGGAGTAGCTGTAATCAGGGAGAGAATGCGGCACAATGGTCTGGGGAGTCCTGAGCATGCTGCAACTCTTAATTGCCTGATCCCCCAGGAAAAGATTATCTCAAAAAGGTTGAGTCCACCAGTGGATAAGACAGAACTATGGGATGCTGCAGCACCAAGCAAGCTGTCTCGGAGAAACAGCATGGCAAAGTAGGAATGGAGCACAGATAAACAAGTGAACCAATTGACCACTCATATCCAGGCAATGTGACTTTAACCTGGTCGGCAAACCACCCAATACCAAGCTCTATGAGCAGTGTCTCCACCCTATTGAGACTCAGGAGAGACAGCTCGTTGGCATGCAGTGGGCCAAGAGCAAGGACATTGGTACATTTCTTTGGAGATATTGTAAGTCATGCCTTGCCTTTGCAGTCTTGTCACATCAGTGTCATGAGCAGTGGCTGGCATCGCTAGCCTCCACCAAAAAGTTCCGGGGCCAATGCCCCCATTAAACTTCAGACCCCACTCCCCCCTACCATAATAAAATATTTAGCACAGTGGCAAGTGTAGAAAAATACACAATTCGTTATAAGGTGGCCTATCGTAGCCAAGGAGTTAAAATAGATTTGGGGCACAACAAAAATAACTTTTGGTGCATGTGCCCCATGGGGCATCAATTTGAGGCACCAACCTTCCCAGAAGCATGCTGCTCCAGCAACTATTGCTACAGATGTAAAAAAAAGAAATCGTTGATCAACTACCTGGAACATCTCTTAAAATGCAGAAAAATCCCATGCTTTCATTCTGTTCCTCCACAAGGATCAGCTTTTGAACCACCCAATCCTCTTCTCTTGCCAACCACTGGATTAAATGCAGTCACTTGAGGTCCTATTCCTCACAATCAATCACAACCAGTTTGGTGGACCACATTGCCAAGCTAGCTTCCAAGGCAGGCTGAGACCTCGGTAATCTCTGCAGAGCTAATTCCATTCTGATGTGTTCAAAATCACTACATTGTATAAGACTTCCATCGGAAGAACGATGGAGAATGGTTGCTTACTCTTGGCTGGTGCAGATGCTTCTCCTCTTGCTCTTCCGAAGCCAATTAAGCCCAAGGCTCTCTGTGTTATTGGCATATCTCATCAGGAGGCTGAATGTAAATGTCTGTTTCTCACTCACCTCAGGCAGGTTGTTGGACTTGGTTTCTATCACCTCACTTCTGGCCTCACTTATTCTGCACTGTCTTCCCTCCATCTTCCCCACCCCACCCTGGTCGTACACTTTGTTTGAGAACTATACAGTATAACCAGGTAACCACCCTCACACAACACCACCTTCCCATCCCCCCACCAATTATGGCTTGCTTCAATTTCTTCATCCCTGTGTTCATTCTCTTATTTGTAGCACTGACTCCATGTCTTTTCATTTTGTTGCCTTTCCTGGAGTCTGTCAAGCATACTGCTCATTTTCACCTCATGTTTTCTTCGGTCCCCATCTCTGGTCTTTTCCTTTCTCACTAACTTATTCAGCCTTACCCCCTTCTCGTGCCTTTTCTCTTTCTGCCACTCATCCACTCTTGTGTGATGCCTTTGTCGCCCTGTTACCCTCTGATCCTGTGTCAGTTTGTGAACCTGCTGCTCTCAGTCTGCTTCTACATGAGTCTAGACTTTATGTATACAAGAAATTAAAAGTATGACGAGAGAAAACTAGAACGACACTCAAAGAGCTCATAGTCTCATCACGCACGTTCCTTCTGAACAAAAATACCATCGTCAAAAATGCCAACTGAACACGCTACTATTAGACCCATTGCTGTTATGGCCCATCCATGCACCCTATTATGTCACATAGTTTATTGACATGGGTTATGAACGTCATAAATTTAATTCTTCTCTCACATCCACTCATAGATCAGATACATGAAGTTTCAGATTTTTTGGGGATCAATATTTCAATTCAACCAATTATGGCTGGAATACTACTTCACTGATTACATCACCATTATCACCCTATATATCCCCATGGGAAGTTGATGATGCTTGCGAAGTTTAAATTTTTTTCGTTGATCGGTTTCGGAGAACATTATGTCCAATTTTTTTCCCTTTAATCCAATATGGCTGCCATACCATGTGATTTACGACGTCATTCATTTAATTATTCACTTGCATCAGGCCGTAGATTGGATACGTAGTTTCAGATTTTTGGATAAGGATTTCAATTTAACCAATTATAGATGGAATACCACTTCACCGATGACATCATTGTTATCACCCTAAATACCCCGTGGGAGTTGATGATGTATGCCAAGTTTCAATATTTTCCATTGAGAGGTTTCGGAGAAAATAATGTCCAATTTTTTTTCCTTTTAATCCAATATGGCTGCCATAGCACGTGACTTATGACATCAGAGTTGTCAATAAAATATTCTCCATGGGGAGTCCCTCTTATCTTTCAAGTTTCACATCAATTGGACAAGTGGTTACAGAGAAAAACATTTTAAAGCGAAAATATATAGATGTGGACACATACACAGCCAGACAGACAGACAGCCAAGCCGGTAGGCGGCGATGGGTCGCCGAGCATGGAAACTATAAGATATAGAGCAAAATGGATGTCATATAGCGGATAGGGAATCACCTTAAGATTATGCATATCAAATCTCATCCAGTTCCATCGACTGATAACTACTCGGTATCCATTTGAATGAAAATTACCGAAAATGCGGTTTGAAATAGGAAATCCCCAAAGTTTGAGGGGGGCGCTGTGGGTGAACAACGATCTAAATCGAAAATCCGGCTCGATTGTTTGTGCACAATGTATTCCAGACGATTAGTGTGAATTTTCATGACCATCCGACCATAATCCAAGGAGGAGTAGCATTTGGCGCGAAGGCACCTCCAGCTCTCGCATATTATTGATTTTTGCACTAATTGACCTTTGACCCCTGACCTAAGCGAAATCGGTCAATATGTCCTGAGGCAAAGTTGTAGTACTCATTGAGTACCATGAACCTGCAAAGTTGAATTTGTATCGATGCAGTCACCTGGTCGCTAGGGGGCTTCAATTTTCGCCAATTTTCACGCATACCCTAATTGTAGGGGGCGCTGCGGGTAAAGTATTCCATATATCACAAAAACCGGAATGTATTTGATAGAGCATCACTTGTAGATCATTCCTGCCAAATTTCATAACCCTCCGTGGGATAATGGCTTTCGGAATTGATTTCGCGTGAACGGTACCGATTTTGAAGGTTTTTCGGTTGTTGCTAGGGAACCAAAGCGTCCCTAGCAACCATCACAATTTCCAAAGCACGAGGTCATAAGATGTACCTACCACCCGAGTTTGCTCAAAATCGGCCCACGTTTACTACCAATTATGCTGATGACAAACGAACAAACATCCAAACAAACATCCAAACAAACAGACAGAATTACTGACAATAAGGGTCACCTATTTCGGCGACACAACAAACACTCAGACAAACACACAGACAGAGGCATTTCAATAGTCTTGCATCCCCTTTGGGACTAGAATGGCGCTCAGTAGAACACATACCTCCACTCGGCTGAACAGTTTATGTGTCGTATCCCACTGATAGGCCAGATCTGCATCTGGACCTGAACGGGAATCGAATCGGCTTATTATTCTCACCGACCTCGTCATCCACCAATTTTTGTCATAACTTGTCCACAACGTTTTGCATTATCATGCTTTATCGTTTTATTGTGCTATATACGTCTTGTTCGACTTTATCCCCTTTGGGTTTCATCTTCTCTCATTTTCCACGTCTCTGAAATCAATGTGTAAAGTGCCTGAAATCACTTCAAAATAAAGGCGTCAAAGCTGAGCCATTGAATTATCAGCCTGCTGCAAGCTACCTGTCCAACGTATGAAAAGTAAAACAATTCATTATAGCCATTTGCTTGAAGACATTTCCATTTCACAACTGCTCTATTTCTGGCATTGTTTGATTTCTGCTTTGATCATTCATTGCTGTTCACTTGATCACTGTTGACACTCAAATCGATAGAAAACCTGGGATTTTAAGAAGACGTGAACACTGAACACAGTCTCCTGATACAAACACATCTTGTTCTCTTGACATGGTCTAGATAGCCTTCTCTTATTAAACTATCAGAGCAAATTCTATCCATGGTGATCTAAGCCTTTGACTGCACGATTTTTTATTACTACCATTGTGTTGTACCTGATGGTGTGCTCCTTTACACACTCCACATGGCAGTTGGTGCTTGTCAGGAATGTCTCCTGGGCCCAATTTATTTCTTCATTGATGGCATCTTTTGAAAGTACCGTGGAACATTTTGATGACGCTGTGCTTTGCTAAAAAGTGAATTTGCCCCACAACAAACATCCTTTTGCCACATTATCTTCTTTTTGTCCATAAATCTACAAATAATGATCAGTGTTTTGCTAACAGATGGATTATTATGCATAATGGTGCAAACATTGGTGCAATTGCTTGAACATTGGATATCATAATGCACATTCTAATTAATGTTCAATGCAGCAACGATGGTTTGATTGGAGATACAAATAACGGTTTGCCAGGAAGTGTCTTGGGGAAAACACAAAATGATAAAGTGGTGGCAATGTTTTTCGAAATAATACACAATTCCACAAAACGTACAGCAAAACAATTCAAAATTAGAAGGGTACTCGGTCGAGTGCATACCTCCGCCAGACTGATTAGTTTACGCTTTGTATACCATTAATAGGCTGGATCTGGACTCGAACCTGAACGAAAATTTAATTGTCTTGTTCTTGTCACCAAACCAACTCGTATATCAAGTTTCGTCTGAATCCATGCATAATTTTTTGAGATATCATGCTATATATAGTTTCAGCCCACCCTATCACTCAATGATGAGGAATCACAAAAAAAATTCGGATCTTCGAATGGAATCAATTCTTCCTTGGTACGTACCCAATCTGACCACCAATTTTTGTCCAAATCCATACACAACTTTTTGAGATATTTTGTTCACGTGAAAACAACCTCCGTCTACATTCTGTGGCAGAGGTAAATATGCATCACATCAATTCGAAGAAAATTAGTACTGAGCACTGAAAATGTACATTGATCAAGATGCTCGATGTTAATGATGCTATGATAGTCGATTGATAATTAAACATGACTAAAAATAACTTGTTATATCAGAAAATCAATTTCGTTATTTAAAAAAAACCTTTCAAAAGCATAGCATGAAAGGATGGAAGGATAAAATTATAACAAGCACAAACCTTTCTCCTGCTCAGTAATGAGCACCCAGGTGGTGCTGCAAGGATCTCACTGAATGAAACACAGTCGATAAATTCCACATTTTGCAGGTCCCTTTACCCAGCTCTTGTTTTCATTTCATACGTACTGTCATCTTTCATCGGAGTTTACATTAAGTCTGCTTATATGAAATATAGCATTAAATTCATAAAACGAAAAAGGAAGCTGATTGCTTCAGATGATATTTTCCTCTTCTGAAAGTTGCATCGAAATGAGCTACCATCTTGGAGATATCAAGATTGTGGCTCACTACCATCAGAAAGAAGAGTAGGATTTGATAGACTTGAGGCAAAATTCTCAACGAGCTAAAAAAACCCAGCTCAAATAAGCAGAGAGCTTAGCATTGAGTAGTAGAACAAGGTGTAGGTTGGTTAATGAATCCATGTTAAGATGTAAGGTTATGGTTCTGTGGGAAGTAAAGGAGATGTGCAAGTCCCAGCAATAGACTGAAAAAAACACAGAAGCCACCATTCGTTTTGCAGAGCATAACATACCTCTGTGGCTCAGCTTCCTGTAAATAATCCTTACTGTAATTCACGGATCGGTGTTCGTGTGTTTGTCATGCTACTCCTGTAGTACTGAGCTGATTACATCCAGACTTGCTACATGGGATCAGCATGACCCCGATTAGTGCATAGGCGTGTTTTTATCTTTGCCGGTGGCCTTGGGAGAGGGAGAGGGAGGGGATCAGTGTGACAACTCCTCATTTTCATAAATGCCAAGGTGAGCCAATGAAAAGAGCCAAGAATTCACAAGGTTTCGGAAAAGCGATGATAATAGAAAACCTATACGCCAAGAAAACCTCTAGAAAACCAAGACGCCAAGACGAACAACGAATTGCCAAGATCTTGTGAAAAAAGCCAAGGAGTGGTCACACTGGAGAGGATGCAAATTCTCCATGTAAATGTGTGTCATGTAGCACCATTCCAGGTGGGAGAGGGTATTACACGTCCCCACCCTTTACAGTACGGTATTCCTGTCCCCACATATTCTAGTGCAGTAAGTTGTTTTGAATTATGTAGGGAGAGGTATTTTGAATTATACGTTTGAATAAGGATAATAACATGACCTCACCTGACCACTCATTTAGGGGAGTATAAATATAATTTAGCTTGTAGTATAAATAATTCTCAGAGGTAAATGCAAAACTCTCCTGTACTACCTGTTCCATTCTTGCAACGACACTTTATACCAAACTAGCATGGTTCGGCCTCTCCACACATCGTCGCAGAGATAAAATAAATAAATAATAATCATAAAAGAATTAATTTCTCAATCAATTGCTGAATAGCATACCTAAACCACCACTGTTTCGTCCGAATCTGTAACTTTTTGAAAATTAGGCAATTAATCGAAGAATTAATTAATTAATTGATTGATCAATAAATCAAAAATACCCTTTATAGCCAAATCATGTGGTCATTGTCATGTCCAACTATCAGCTTCCTAGCTCAAAATATGCCTGAGATATTGCCAGGATGAGAAAGAAAATAAATATGTAATAAATAAATCGATAATAATTAAATAATTGATTGATTAATCAAACAATAAAAAAAAAATTTTTTGATCAAAGCACATCTTCACTTTTGTCCCCAATTTTCAGCTTCCGAGCTCAAAGGAAGGCTGAGATATCGCCCAGACAAACAAACAAACAAGCAGTCATAGACTGGTACTTATGAAATCGTCAACTTGACATCTAACATTGTCTAATAAAGGCTGTCTCTAGAGAAGGTAGCGACGCAAACCAGAAGTTTCTACGATGATTCTGTACCAAACCATCAAAAATCGAATATTTGACCTCACTGTGACCTTGACCTTCGACCGATTTTGACCAAAATCTAATCAGCGCGAACCATCACCCTCCTGAATCACGTGGTGTAATTGGACATTGGTAGCTTCTTCCGTTCTCGAGTTATCATGTTTTGGATGTTTGACCTCACTGTGACCTTGGCCTTTGACCGATTTTGACCAAAATCTAATCAGTGCAAGCCATCGCCCTCCTAAATCACGTGGTGTAATTTGACATTGCAAGCTTCTTCCGTTCTCGAGTTATAACTTTTTTTGGATGGTTGACCTCACTGTGACCTTGATCTTTGATCGATTTTGACCAAAATCTAATCAGCGCTAGACATCACCATGCTGAATCACGTGGTGTAATTTGACATTGGTAGCTTCTTCCGTTCTCGAGTTATCATGTTTTGGATGTTTGACCTCACTGTGACCTTGACCTTTGACCGATTTTGACCAAATTCTAATCAGCGCTAACCACCACCCTCCTGAATCACGGGGTGTAATTTGACATTGGTAGCTTCTTCCGTTCTCGAGTTATCGTGCCTACAAACAAAGAAACACACAGAGGACGGAAGTGATCAATATACTTACAAAATCTTTAGATTTCGTAAGTAACAAACAAACAAGCAGTCATAGACTGGTATTAATGAAATCGTCAACTTGACCTCTGAACTTGTCTAATAAAAGCTGTCTCTCGAGAAGGTAGCGACGCAAACCAGAAGTTTCTACGATGATTCTGTACCAAACCATCAAAAATCGTAATGTCGACCGAAGCAAAAATCTCCATTTCTCCACGCAATTATTTAATATTATTTTATCAAAGTCACAAAACCGTAATATTCGGCCATCCACCAACAATCTTTACATAATCCGACAGCTTAGCGAGTCAGGCATGCGACGATAACCTTTATTGGGATAAAAAAAATGACTTTTAAACACCATCTTCTTCGAAAACACCGTCAGCGCGCACAAGGAAAACCATTACGTGACTCAACGACACGTCTGCTCGAGCGCGCTGCACCACGTGTTGAGCCGTGACGCGGCGAGTGAAATATTTTTTATACAATGTTAAAACGTCTCCAAAACATCCGATTTTTACCAGAATTTCGACAACCGAGTGTTAAGCGTCCTAAGCGATCGCAAAAACCGAAGACAAAATTAAAATTGAAGTTAAAACGAACTCGTAACGTTGTGCGAAGCAAAAATACTCCATTTCTCCACATGAATTTACGGAATTATGTTTGACCTCACGGTGACCTTGACCTTTGACCGATTTTTGACCAAAATCTAATCAGCGCAAGCCATCACCCTCCTGAATCACATGGTGTAATTTGACATTGGTAGCTTCTTCCGTTCTTGAGTTATCGTGCCTACAAACAAACACATAAACACACACACAAACAGAGGACGGAAGCCATCAATATACTAACGAAATCTTTAGATTTCGTAAGTAAAAATGTAAGTAAAAACATTTTGTGTGCAACATCATGACATACACTTCCGGTTCCGGTTTTGAGCGGCAAGAGGTCTCCTTCGGGGCTCCCTGCTGACGTTCTCAAAGTTAAGTTCCGGTTGTTATTTGTCCCGTTTTAACTGTTTAATTTTCTCACCTACATGTTAATGTGTGTTCCTAGTTCGGTTTTGTTTCAAAAATCGTGCTATTTTGTGAATATTTATGTCGACGTTCTTACCTGGTGTTTGAGGCCTAGTCCTAGGCTTGAGGCCTACCGGTTCCACTCGGTGTTCGATCGTTTTTTTTTTGTTTGTTTGTTTTTTCTCCCCATTACCTTCAATTTCTATCCTCCCCATTACCTTCAATTTTCATCCTCCCCACTTTCCAAACATCCCCCATTCTCCCAACTAATCTCTTTCTTATCTCAACAAAAAAAAAAAAAAAAAAAAAAAAAAAAAAAAAACAACAACACGCTCACCTTCTCCCGATTCTGCTACTTCTTCTTCCTCTTAACTTCCTCCTCGTCTTCCTCGATTTCTTTTTTTTTTTACACTTCCATGACCTAATCTGTTGAACTCTCTCATACATTCATATTAACAACAAAAACGATCTTATAATGCTTCATCTTCCTCTCTCACACATGTGGTACTCTTTACTGTTTCACAATGCACTACTCTTCTGCTATTTTAACAGACTGCTCTCATTTCGACCTTTCCTTCATTCCTTGCCTAAAAAATCCAACTATTACAGCGCTTCTTCTCTCCATGCTCTGAATTCGCCTTCATTGCATCCATCAAGAATTGTGTTAAATCGCATCTCTGACCTAAAACTTTTAAAAACCACAGTTTGCCATGGATGCTCGCTTTCCATCAACCATTCTTTTTTTCCAACTTCAGTGCCAACTCACCCCCCTCACCCCTCACTCTCACTCTCAAAGCAACCATCCCACTCTTGTCCCTCCAAGCCTCGCTCTCTCCTCTTTCAAAAATTCCCCCTCACCTTTCTCCCACCTTTCATCCCCCTCACTCTTCCTTCTCTAAGTTTCCCCCCTCTCATCCACCAACCTGCCTCCCTCCACTGCCCTCTCACCTCCATCTCTTCACTCCACCTCCTCAAATCCTCAACTGCCATCTTCCTTGTCTCTTGTCCCCCTCTCTCCCAGCACCACAGAGCCTTTTCTACTCCTCATTCGGCCCCCTCCCTCGCTATTCTGCAATACCCCACACTCCTTCAGCAACCCTCCTTACCTCCCCCCTCGTCCCTCGTCCTACCCTCCCCCGCCCCTCCACCTCCTGCACCCAAAGCCTCCTCCCCTACCTCTTCATTAAAAGTGTGGACCTCAAATATCCGGGGCCTTCGCTCAAACCTTTCAGATCTTTCCATGCAGGTTGCCACTGACAAACCAGACATTATCTGCCTAACAGAAACTTTCCTCTCCCAAGACGTGTCTGACTCCCAAGTATCTCTCCCTGGCTACTCCCTCTTACGGTATGACAGACCTGAGCCTCGTCCTGGTGGAGGTGTTGCTCTCTTCATCAAAGACTCTATTCCTCACTCTCCCTGCACTGCCCTCACTCCCCCACACCCCCAGGAATACCTCTGGCTTCGGCTTCCCCTCCACTCCCACCTCATGTTTATATGTGTACTGTACCGTCCACCGAACAGTGATGACTCCATCTACACCTCACTCTCCGAAAACATGGACCATCTTCTATCTTCTCATCCAAACTCTCTCTTCCTCTTATGTGGCGACTTCAATTGTCATCACGCCAGTTGGCTCGGTGTGGGTACCTCTCTCACCTGCCATGGGACATCAGCAAAAGCTTTCTGTGACTCATTGGGACTGACTCAATCGGTCAACTTCCCGACCCGGATCTCAACCAATGGTACTCCATCTCTTCTGGATCTGATTTTGACAAATTTCCCTGACAATATCTGCTGCTCTTCCTTCGCTCCAATCGGTTCTTCTGACCACGTCCTTATTAAAGTGGACATCTCTCTGGCTGTTATCAGAGAACCACCTCACCGCCGTCGAGTCTGGCATTTCACTCAAGCCGACTGGCAGGGTCTCCGAGCAGCCATCAAACTTACAGACTGGTCTCCTATCACTACTTTCTCAAACATCAACTCATCCTGGGAATTCTTTCAAAGAAACTTGCTCTCCCTCATGCACAGATTTATCCCCTCTCGTGTTCAGTTGTCTTACCCTTCCTCCCGCCCTTGGTTTACTGAAGCTTGTGGCGAGGCAGTTGTCCTGAAACAACTTGCCTTTGCCTCATGGAAAGCAAACCCAACTGAGGGCAATCTCAGTTCTTTCCACAAAGCTCGGAACAAGTGTGTATCTACCCTCAGGAGAGCCAGAAAACAACATCTTTCTCATCTCAAGTCTGAACTCTCAAACCTCTCTCCCTCCTCAAAATCCTGGTGGCGTTTAATCAAATCTGTTTCTGGTGTATGTTCCCCCTCCATCCCCTCCCTTACCTCAAATGGCCGCACTGCTGATTCCACACGTGATAAAGCTGAATGTCTAAACTCGGTGTTTGCAGCTAAATCTTGTGTCCTAAACCCATCACTATCTCTACCCACCTTACCCAGTCGCACCCAACTGTCCCTGGACTCTGTATCCTTTTCTCCTGACAAGGTGGAGAGCTTGCTTTCAAACCTCGAGTCAGATTCTGCAACCGGTCCAGACGGCATCAGCCCACGTGTCCTCAAAGCCTGCTCTTCTGCTCTTGCTCACCCTCTCTCTGTTCTATTCACCCTCTCATTTTCACAAGGTCATCTGCCATCTGCTTGGAAATCTGCTAACATCACTGCCCTGCATAAAAAAGGTGCAAAAACAGATCCCTATAACTACAGGCCAATCAGCCTTCTCCCAATCATCAGCAAGGTTATGGAATCCATCATCGCTTCAGACATGAAATCCTTCCTCTTCTCCAATGGCTTGATTTCCAATCATCAATTTGGTTTCAGACCAGGTCACTCTACCCTGGATATGCTGCTACTGCTCTCCCATCAATGGATGGAGGTCCTCAATGCCAGACAGGAAATCCGAGCCGTATCCCTGGACATATCACGTGCTTTTGACACAGTCTGGCACCCTGCCCTACTCACCAAACTCTCTTCCCATGGTATTCAAGGCCATCTCCACTCATGGCTCGCAGACTTCCTCTCCTGTCGCAGTCAACGTGTGGCCCTAAATGGAGTTCTTTCATCCCCTCTTCCTGTGCAGGCTGGAGTTCCTCAAGGTAGCGTTCTGGGCCCTGTTCTTTTTCTGGTTTTCATCAATGATCTCTCGGACTCTCTGGAAAATCCTCTATTTCTCTTTGCCGATGACTCCACCCTCTGCCGTACCATCTGTCATCCCTCAGACCGGCAAGCAGCAGCTTCTTCGCTCACTGCAGATCTGGATAAAATCACAAACTGGTCCAACAAGTGGAACATGTCTTTCAATCCAGACAAATCTCACACTCTCACTATGTCTCTTCGAAAGGACCGTTTACAAAACCCCCCATCCACTTTCTCAACAATCCTCTGGAAGAAGTCTTTTCTTTCAAGCTTCTGGGTCTCACTATCTGCCATGACCTTTCCTGGGAAAGTCACATTTCCAACCTTGCCTCAAAAGCCAGTCGCCGACTGGGAATCCTCCGTCGTGCAAAGTCCTTCCTCGGCCCTCTTGAGCTCCTGACCACTTACAAAGCTTTTGTCCGTAGCCTGATGGAGTACTGCTCTCCCCTCTGGGCTGGTGCTCCTGCCTCCCACCTTTCTCGGCTTCACGCTGTCGAAACCAGGGCTTTTAAGATCATTGGCATCTCCCGCAATGAAGCTGAGTCTTTGGGCCTCTCACTCAATCACCGCAGGTTGGTCGGTGGTCTTTCTGTCTTCTACCGACTCCTCTCCAGCCTTGCCCCCCTGCTCTCTCTGCGATTTGTCCCAACCACATTTCCACAGGGCGCTCAAGGTCCGCCAACAACCCCCTTCTGGTAAAACTACCAAAATCACGAATCACTGCTCATCTTCACTCTTTCATTCCTCTTTTTTCCCGCCTTTGGAATAAACTTCCTCACTCTATTCTTTCCCATTCATCCCTCCAGGCTTTCAAAACAGCTGTTCACCACCACCTCTTATCTTCCCCCATCCAAATCCTCGATCTTTTCTACCCCCGATAATCCACCCAAGCCCACTTCCTTCATTTCTCCTGCTTTCCTTCCTGAAAGTCCCTGTAATGTCCATCTTCTCCTCGCCATGTTCCCCGTCCCATCCCCATCCCTCTCCCTTCCACAGTTCACCTGTGTCTGTTCCCCAATGTTTTGTCCCTTCCACTCCCGCCCCTCTTGTCTCATGCCTCCTTGCTGTGAGTTGTGTGTTAGCTCTCATACGAGCCTCGACCAAGGTATACAAAAAAAAAAAAAAAAAAAAAAAAAAAAAAAAAAAAAAAAAAAAAAAAATGTGTATAAATTCACAACAAAACGAAATGATTAGATTTTGGTGAAGATTACAATCCAGATCTGAATCCGAAATTTATTTACGTGATTCTTCACCATTGAGAGATGGAGCTCGAAAGGATATATAGCACGATATTTCAAAAAGTTATGAACGGATTATGCCAAAATTTGATGGACAGGTCAGGTTTTTGAAAAGGAACACTTGATTTCATTTTGCAGAAGATCCGGACCCTGATATGATAATTTTAAAATAATTTTCTTCAGTGATTCTTCACCATTGAGAGATGGGGGCAAAAACGGTGTTGCATGATATCTCAAAAAGTTGTTGACGGATTATTACAAAACTCGGTGGAGGAGTGGTGTAGGTGACAAGAACAAATATATTTGATTTTGGATGAGGTCCGCATCTAGATACGGCCTATCAGTTGGATACAAAACATAAACAGTTCAGCCCATCGGGAGTAAGAGCTCGACCAAGTGCCGTTCTAGTTCCACTTGAAATTGAGAAACAAAAATTATAGTGATTCATCGTGTGCTGTTCACAGACAGACAAACAGGTAGGGGTGAAAACCTAATCTCTCTCCACATTCGTTGATGGAGTTAACCAGCTGATTGCCCCTGGTATGCACCCTGAGAAAACCTTTCAAAAGACAGAATTTTTGCATCATGGAGAGAGGTTTGGGGGCGAGGGGGGGGGGTTGCTTAAGACAGCTTGAAATAAAAAGTGCATCAATGATGGTGGACCAATGGGAATGATGTGTCTCTACCACACTGAAGGACAAAATTTAGAAGATCATTGCTGTGTCAAAAAAGGCACCTTAAATAAAAAGGAATCGGGGTAGTGGTTGGTAGATGAGAATGAGCCAATGGACTGGCACCACAAATAAATTTTATATCCGGTTCAAGAATGACCAAAAAAGAATCAAGAATGACTCCATGCTCTTCCACGAGCCTAGATTTTGTATGCAAAAGTTTAAATCTTTGGAATCAAATACATCTCACCCACTTGACCATCAATGTTATTTTATCTACACTAACAATGAAACCTGCAGTGTCAGTGCTGTGCTCGGTATATACTATATATATATATATATATATATATATATATATATCTATATATATATATATATATATATATATATATATATATATATATATATATATATATATATATATATATTGTTGCGGATTCGCGCCCGCCGGCGTGCGAACGGCCACGTAACTCGAATCGCGGCACGTCGCCCACCGGACGGACAATCCAGTCGTGACCCTCTCGGACTAACGCCGGGAACCAGTCACGGGTGGACCTTTCGGCCTCACCACGATCGTGCCAATCGGCCCCCCGCGTGGGATAGGGTTGCTCGCCAAATTCGACCTACCTAAGTACCCACACGGAGGGTAGACCGGGCGATCGCACCTCGCCGCAGGTCGACTTCGGACACGGGCCACTTTAAGCGACCCTTTCCGTACTATCGGGATAACCGAGCGGTGTTATCGTCGGCCTCGACGGTTCGATTAATTATCGGGCGTATTCAGCCCACTACCAACCCTTTACGTGAAGTAAGATGGAGATTCAATGAAAGAAAAGACGAAGCGAAACGGGAAAACAGTTCAACATAATTCACATTTATTTCGCGATGGCACACGGAAAGCACACATATACAATTACACCAAAAGCAAATGTAAAAGGAGAAGAAACACACAATATTACACAAAAAGCAAATATAAAAGAAGAAGACAATGCAGAGCTATCCGACTACCGAGCACACGGCAACACTTATACAATTTTACTTCACAGACGGCGCCGACAACACATATACCCAAAGCAAAAGAAAAGGACCACCCTCAAGGATGAGGCGGGCCTGGGGCCGAGACCGCGTCGGGCCTACCCATCTGATGATGAGACGCAAAGTGGCGGTGGCGCCCCAACTCCGCGGGCCTCGCGGACAGTGTCTGGTAGGGGGTGGGAAAGGGGCCCCTTGTCGCACTATCTCAGCGCGGGGGGAAACAGGAGGGAGTTGTTGATGCTCGGGGGAAAGGAGGATATCTCCCTGTCTCGGGTCCCGCGACGAGCGTCTCCACCACGACCTCGGTCGCGCCGCCGGCCTCTCCCTCCGCAGTTCCCCGAATCCGACGCGAGCACCCCCTCAACCGCCTTCGCCGCCGCCGCCTCTCCACAGCTTCGTCCGATCGCCCTCTCCGTCTCCTCTCTTGACTCGTCCCAACTCTTCACTGGCTCCGCGAACTCCCAACTGCCTCCCCTCCGAACTCTTAACTCTGACTACTACCACTTCTTCCCAGCTCCACCGACAACTCCCAACCGACTCGACTGACGAAGGCGGCCCCTTATATGCCCCGTGGCTTCGCCCCTTCACCTTTGACCCTTTACCTCCGACCCTTCACCTCTAACTGGCTCCCCATTGGACCGAGGAAAAGTGGGCGTGAATGCTTTTTGATCCATGAATTTGCATATTGCGACCACACTCCAACGCCCTGGAGGCGGGGCCAAATCGCCCCACGCTCACCGATAGGACGGAACAGAAGTGGGCGTGAGTCGTTTTTGATCCGTTTTCTTCGGAAAGTCTGTGATGTTTCTGAACACGCTGCTCGGTGCGCGCCCTGCACGAGTCCAGTATCGGTGCCCACAAGTGGCGCAAGAATGGTGGTGATGCGATGGTGGCGAGTTGTGACGGTAAAGGTCGTGGCTGTTGTTGTGAAGCGGCGTTGTGGTTGGTGGTTGTTGTGTGATGGCTGTTGAGACGTGGTTGGTGGTTGTTGTGTGATGGCTGTTGAGACGTGGTTGGTGGTGGTAGTAATGGCGGCTGGTCCAAAATAAAGATAGTAAAAGAAAAACGGCTATCTAAAAGGGTCGCAGCCTGCATGAATGACATTTATTCCCTCTAAACAACGGGTTTGGGCCTAACTACACATATACTTACAGAGATATCTCACCTAAGGGACCTGAATGGTGGTTTGCGAATTTCGTCAACCACAACAATATATTATATATGTATGTATGAATATATATATATATATATATATATATATATATATATATATATATATATATATATATATATATATATATATATACAATGGTGAAAATAGCACAGGAGACAAAAGCTATCAAGGCCCTCATTGTTGTGGACCAACCAAGACTGATATTCACCAGCAGGAACACAGTTCACAAACTATCTCTCCCGGGACACTCATAGTCAGTTTCTGTGATGATGTGGTTGATGGGCGAACAGTTGATATTTTTTCGTGACAGGAATGTCACTTTTCACTGCACTGTCAACATAGCCGGCCAGTTCTCTGAACCCTGGTGAACGTACTCGGGGACCCATAGCAGAGAATTGGCTGCTGTCGTCAGCATGTTTAGCAGCATCGTCAGAGGTGCTGGTAACTGTGACAGAGGGAGCACTAAAAGTTAGCTGACACTTATAAAAATACCTGTATATTGCCATGAGGATTCATTGTGGTATTACTTGGCCTGTTGGCTTTCCTGTGTGCAAATGTCACCCCCACCAACACTGTGCAAGCTTCAGGGTTATAATGTCAAGTACACCTACATAATGTGATATTATCATGCAATTATTACAGTAAATAATTTGTAACAAAATATAAAATATTGCAAAAAAAAATTTGAAACATGGTACTTGAGCACTTCCCAGCATCCCTTCTCCTCACCTCCACCCCACCCCTTGAATAAGCCATTGACCTGTAGTGTTGCTTTTATCAACCAGTCCATGTGTAATGCTGAAACACAAGCACTCTGCACATCAAAACAGATGTCTCACCGTTGGACTACCCATAAATTGTTCCAATAGGTCCACTGAAAATTGTGCCACGAACAGCAGAGCGCGATGATGTAACTGATTTACAAGAAGTAAATGGAGCAACTGGCAATAAAACAGCAGCATTGATCTATCCTTAAAAATGATATCCTGAGCTATAGATTCCATATTGAGTGCACACCTTCAGAAGAGTACACCTCGTGTCCTTTTAAACCACATATATCAATACTCAAACGACTCAAAAGGTGTTGCTCTATCCATCAGGACCATACTCTATGCAGAGCATTGGTGCTGCCTAAGCAATCTCCTTGGCTATTGGGCACAATCCTGGACAGGTCACCACTCCAGCACAGGATACCAGCATGCTGGCACTCATTTTGCCAACCTCAGAAGGATGACAGGCCAAATTCACCCCAGATGGTATTAATTCAATAGTCAAGCAGGATTTCAACTCAGGACCCAAGGATCCTAAGGCCACCACTATAGCCATTAAGCGAAAACCAGACATGAAAGGTGGTGTTGATAATTATCCTTTATTAAACAATTTTTTCAATCAACAGATGTCTGATTTTGAAGCATGTAAAAAAAATACTACTCAGCAGCATTAACAGTGTTGGCCTGGTTGGTGCTTCGGGGATTTAATTGTCCTAAAGGATGACACCAATCGTTTGAAGCGGAAACACTCAATCCTTGTTGCCTCTGTACAAACTCAATAATGGCTTTCCTTCATTAAACACCCTGAATTATGAATGTTTCCTTTTGCTCTTTGCTCCATTTTTCCTTCAAAAACACTATTGTTCATCTATAAACTTCACCTTTTAAATATATAAACTCCTTTTAAGCTGACAGTCAGTCACTGGCTCGGAAAATGTCATACTTGCTTTTGAGCTGTCTCGTTTGAGTTTGACGATTCACCCAACTATAAACTATCATCCTGCTGATTCTCAGGCAGGAATCATTTATCAATGAGTATGTGTACATATCTTCAGGGTGACCATGATGCTGGATGTTGTGTGCTAAGTTTTGATTATGAAAGTTAAATACCCCCATGGCATCTTTCTCACAAAGTAGGCCATTGTGTGCCGGTGTACTGGCCAGATTCCTGCTGTTATCTAAAGGGACACTGCATCAACAACATAGCCACACATCCAGAAATGCAAACTGCAAGGTAGGTGCTACATAGGAAACACCACTTTTCACCTAAACATAACGCAACTACTGTTGCGCTCGATAGCCAGGGTTCGAGTCCTGCAAAGCATAATATTTTGGATCGGTGCATCGCAGGCAAGAGCGTTGTATCATAAAGTGCACTCACCGTCCCTCAGATGTATAACAATCCGAGTTTCCCTCCTGCTAGCATTTGTTGGTGGATGTCAAAGATCCCAGAATGTCCTTCACGAAGAGTTGACGAATTATTGGAGGCACTCTGGCCAATTTCCTGCCCTAACTCTCTCACAAGCCTGCACTTGACAAGCGCAGTGAACATGTCACTACTCACATAGAGAGGTGAGAGAGGCTTTCGTCCTGCGGTAAACTTAAAATCCGCCCCGATGTGAATTTGAATTAGGGCCTCGAAATGTGCTTCCACTATTTGTTTTTTCATGTTGAGGTCTTGGCTCATGGATGAGCAAAATGACGGAGAGCAAAATGACGGAGAGCAACAGCTTCACAGCCTGACAGTGGGTTTAAAGGGGAACAATCTGATAAAAGTGAACAGGCAAGTGAGTAGTTAAGTGTTAGGAATGGAGGTTTGAGATTAAATTGTGGGTGTCATTGAAAGTCGCATTACCCTTGATCCTATACCCCTGACAACTGACTGCAAGAGTGGCATACCCCTGATCCCTGACTCAATCCCTTCAAACTTTAACCTTACCCCCAAAAACATATATGTATATATACCGGTACATCCCCTCTCTTCATATTATCACTGTGTTGTTCCAACAAAGGGATAACCCCTGAAACGACAGATTCACTTATCTTCCCATACCTTCACCAACCTTCATTTGATAAAACCTATCATTTGAATTGTTCACCAACAAACCTTGACAAAGTTTACTCTTCCTCGTACTGTTGGAGGTTTGGTACCTGTTTTATTGTTTTCAAGGATTAATTTTGTTGAGCATTCGGCAAACTCATGGTGATTCATCAATGAACGTTAAACTGGTCATTCGATGGCGGTCGTTAAACGTCCCACGGTGTCCGCTGAGAAGAATAGGCGAGCTATCGCCGGCACCCTGAACAAATGACAAATCATTGAAATCAGCATGCATAGCAGCTTCCATGATGATTTCTGTTTGGGGGTTGTTCTTTATTGGTAGTTACATGTTATAGGTTTATATCTTTCATGTACTTGGGCTTCCTCAGATTCTGGCATCATTAGGGTGGTATTGCCCTGAATGAACGGTGTGCTGTTTCTCCTCGGATTGGTTTATAGAGCTCGAGTTTATTTGGATTGGATTGGTTTATCAGTTTATTGAGTTTATTACGCTTGAGCGTAATGTTTGTGCGGAAAATGTCAAATTACTTTCGCCGGAAGTAAGCTAGCTTCTCCATCCACACGAGAGCTTTTTAAAATTCGTCATTTTGAGGCATTTCCTTTCCAGTCTTCAAATTGATTCTTTCGTTTTTTGCTTTTGATCCATCCTGCCCTTCGTCTTGTGTCCCTTTGTGTTTCTCTCTAAAATTGTGGTTTCTATTCTCCTCTTGAATTGGTCCCTTCGTCCCGTTTCATTTCTCACCCGAGCCTCTTTCTGTGCTGGTTCTAGTTTTCTGATGGGGAAGCTGGGTTCTTTCTTCTAGTAGTTTGATTGTTTTTGTCTGCAAGTTTATCTTGAATGAGTAGTGCCGCAGTAAAACTTATCAGGATGATTTCACTTAGTCGGGACATTTTATGTATCAGTGTTTTGAGTGCTGCGGTTGTTCTTTGTTTGTTTGTTTTTTAACATATTCTGCCGTTTGTTGTTTTGTATTTGAGCTGGAGTTGTGTTCTTCCACCAAATGGACATGCTCTTGCTTCCCTTTGTTTATCGGCCAGATTTCTTTGCTTCTCATTCTCATCCTCTTGTAATTGCTTCATCTTTCCTCTTGTCAATTCTCATCTTCCGTCCACGTATGCCATTGTCTTTGTCAACATTGTGCCGCCTATTCTGAGTTGAGTGGGTAAATATGCTCTTTATCCGGGGTTGGCTTTGTATCTCTCTCTGCATTGAACTCTGATATCGTTGGCGGGTTTCTGGTGTGAAGCTGTGGCTGGGAACCATACTTTCTTCCATTTTATTGCCATTCCACTCTGATGTTGGGACTGCCAAACTTGGTTCCGCATAAGCATCTGATTTCTGAGCGGCCACGGCATCAGATCCTAATTACGGGGCTGCTTGCACCATTTTTTTTTCCTGCATCATTTATCTATTTCTGCTGAGATCTGTTGAGCGCTCTCCGTTATTGAAGGACTGCTTCATGCCATTTCCTCTTCTGTTGGTCACTATTTAGTCCCTTTCACTTCATCAACTTTCCCTTCCATTATCACTTGTCCTCATTTACAAATGGTCCTGTTGCACTATTGTTGCTTGTTTAGAATGTAAGGTTTGCTTTGTGACCTCATGTTTATACTCGCAATCTCTTTAATTGTAGCTTCAACACATTTGTGGTCTCCCTGATTTTTAAAAGAACCTCACGTGTTCCCTTGCCATATAGTTCCCACACTTGCCATATATATATAGTGCAAAACACATTCATAGCAGTAGAGGACGATCTCCTTTTTATCACTTCTGCAGCTTTTTTTACTCCGGTGGAGAACTTTGCTTCTTGGGGAAATGAATCCTTTCCTCAATGGAAAAGGTGCAAGTGTTCTCCTTCATGGTGCATATGTCTTCTGCTTTGTAGCTACGGTCAGACAGCCTCATGTCTCATGCGAAGGTTCTGCAGTCCTTCTGTTTAGATAATCCAGGTTCGGTGGTGTACCGTCCATTAAGAAGAGTTTGTGATAATTGTTGAGCAATCCTTGTTTGTATCCAACCATGTGCCTCTTCCCACAAAGCCATGGGGGCCAGGCTGCTTGACGGGAGCGGGCGGGTCAGTGATGATACTAAGGAGAATCCTACCAAGATGGTAAATGTCCATCCATCCAGCTGTGATTGTTCACTGCCTTTCTCCTGACTGGTTCAGTAAACATCTCACTGTTTTCTCGAGAATGCATTCGGGGGTGGGAGAGAGGGACAGAGGGAACACATTGACTGAAACCTCCTGTGGTGATGTGAGAGTTTTTTTTCTTTACAAGATTGAGGCTCATGTTGAAGCAAGATGAGAGAGGCTATGAATTGACAGTGGGACAGTGGAGCAACAGTTTGATACAATAACAAAGCGAATCGACGAACACACACACACACACACAGAGAGAGAGAGAGAGAGAGAGAGAGAGAGAGAGAGAGAGAGAGAGAGAGAGAGAGAGAGATGTGATAGGTACTGTCAATATTATGGATAATAACGGTTCTGGGTAAGGTTGCGGATGACATAAGATGGTGGTATGCCACTTTTTTTTTTTTTTTTTTTTTTTTTTTTTGTATACCTTGGTCGAGGCTCGTATGAGAGCTAACACACAACTCACAGCAAGGAGGCATGAGACAAGAGGGGCGGGAGTGGAAGGGACAAAACAGTGGGGAACAGACACATTAGGTGAACTGTGGAAGGGAGAGGGATGGGGATGGGACGGGGAACATGGCGAAGAGAAGATGGACATTTCAGGGACTTTCAGGAAGGAAAGCAGGAGAAATGAAGGAAGTGGGCTTGGGTGGATTATCGGGGGTAGAAAAGATCGAGGATTTGGATGGGGAAGATAAGAGGTGGTGGTGAACAGCTGTTTTGAAAGCCTGGAGGGAAGAATGGGAAAGAATAGAGTGAGGAAGTTTATTCCAAAGGCGGGAAAAAAGAGGAATGAAAAAGTGAAGATGAGCAGTGATTCGTGATTTTGGTAGTTTTACCAGAAGGGGGTTGTTGGCGGACCTTGAGCGCCCTGTGGAAATGTGGTGGGGACAAATCGCAGAGAGAGCAGGGGGGGCAAGGCTGGAGAGGAGTCGGTAGAAGACAGAAAGACCACCGACCAACCTGCGGTGATTGAGTGAGAGGCCCAAAGACTCAGCTTCATTGCGGGAGATGCCGATGATCTTAAATGCCCTGGTTTCGACAGCGTGAAGCCGAGAAAGGTGGGAGGCAGGAGCACCAGCCCAGAGGGGAGAGCAGTACTCCATCAGGTACTACAGCAGTACTAACAGCTTGCTTGAAGCCTTTAAGAAAGTGTTGAATCTATGAATTGGTGAGCATTGGTATACCTTACAAACTCACCGAATTGAACATGACATCAAGTGACGCCCATTGACAATGTGTTCAAGGGTATCTAAAATGTGTTGATTATCGTGATGGTGACAACTCTTATGGTTAGATGATGATTGTAGTTATTATTAAGCCTCCCATATACTCAATGTAGGAGAGGGGAAAGCTTATTGCTGTTGTCGGGTTTGTTTCAACAAATTAGTGCCCCAAATTTTTAAGGGTACCTCAGAGTTTCTTCGACCCTTAGGAGTACTAAACCACCATTTAGTGTTTTTAAAATTCTCTTTTCTTCCTGCATTCCTAATTTCTGGAATTTACAAGCTGTATCTCTGAGCCATGCCGGGACTTCCGGAATGAAAATTTGCATCAATAATGTGGATAAAAAGTATGCGGGGTTGACATAATTTTTTGCCCTCAACATAATTTTACGGTCATAACCCAATTATGGACATTTAAAACATTTTTCACCATAACTCGACTTCTTCTTCTTCTTTTCTTCAGCACAGGCTACAGGGTAGCATCATTAGCTGAGAGCGTGGTTGTACCGCTGATGCAATGCCCTCTGTTTGTTAGGGCAGGAATTTCGAATTTGGCCAAGGTGCCGGCGAAAGGTCGTATACTCTTTGCAAATGGCACCATGGGATCTCTAACGTCCACCAATTAATGACGACGGATGGGACGCCCAGTTTAACGTCCGTCCGAGGGACGGCACACACATTGATGAATCACCCTGCATGTGAAACACTAGGATGACTTTATAGCTGGGTTGGGATTCGAACCCAGGCTAGACAGCTTCGAGGTGAGTGAGCGTAACTCTCGGCCATCCTGTCGGTTTACAACTCGACCAAGGTTTGTCCGATCATAGCGAAACTGCCCTCTCTAGATAGCCTAGAGCAAGGCACATTTACGCTTAATTTACATCATACCTCTCCGAGTTAAAGGTCAAGGGCAAATGGCAGTCTGATGAAAAGTCGTGCTTTTTATCATCATTCAAATTTTGCCAATGCGGAATCTCGAAGACCGCTTGGCCTTCCACGATGTTCTTGCATCGCAATAGTGTACCTGCACTGAAGTTGTGCACCTGATATTTGATTCGTGTCCTCAACCTACATTTTTCGGGTTGTGACCTATTTAACAAAAAAACACTTTTTTTGATCATAACTTTTCCTCCGATTTTCATGATATTGAGTTTTATCGATCGGTTGTAGATGAGGTCACATTTTGTTATTTTACCCTCTATCAACAATTTTGAAGGTCAAGGTCATATGGTAGTCCAAAAAAAATATGGCCATCGTTGGATCATGGGCTAAGCGTAAGTTGGGGGTGAATGACAAGGGTAGGCCGGCGGAGGCTTAAAGTTGGCGATCGCTTTGTGATCGCAGATGTCTAATTCATATTGTGATGATAAATAATGGTGATTTTTATGATGATGATGAAACCGATTGGTGTTATCATTTGTTGATATTTTACGGAACATGATATTTTGTCATCGCATGATTTGCCACCTGGAGTTTCGAGCAACAGTGGACCATTCCTTTTGTGCAGTTTCATGCTTCATTCACTTTGCCAAAATGCACAGCTGCACTGAAATCCTTCAAAATCTATTTAATTTCCGTCCAGGATTATTACAAACGCAATGATAAAACCGATGGAGTTAGACCGAGGGCGCAGGAAGTTTCCTTCTCCACTTTTGCCTGTTTTCCTTCGATGTTGCACAGACCATGGTCGTTTTGTTCTGTTTTTACAGGTTTTAATCCCTTTGCAAAACCGAAATGTATGAAAAGTGACAAAAGAAAATCTTTGACGGTTTCTTCTTTGAAATGAAATTTAATCAACATCTATGCTGCTGCCTTACAATTGCTCCGTGAAGTTGTTAGCTCATATTTTATAAACATGTTTTAATTTATTTATTTTACTCATTTCCAAGGAAGCCAAGTGTTGGATTAATGGTTTGATTAATGGTTGGAGCCAAGTGTTGGATTAGGATGGCAGGTTTGGGATCCTAGTAGGTTGGTGGGCTTGGGATCCTAGTAGGGTGGTAGGCTTGGGATCCTAGGGTCCTGAGTTCAAACCCTGCTTAGCTGTTGAATGAATGCCAGGTGGGGTTTACTCAGCCTGTCATCCTTCTGAGGTCAGTGAAATGAGTACCAGCTTGCTGGGGTAATAACCATTCAGGGTAACCTGTGTTGGAGTGGTGACCTGTCCAGGACTGTACTGCCAGCCAAGGAAACTGGCTTGGCAGCCCGATGTTCCTTCATGGCATCAAAGGAAAGGTATTATTATAATTATAATACTCATTTCCAAGAGGATTGTATGACGATTAATATGATTATGAGTCAAACCATATAACGTGATTTAGTTTAATTTTCATTGTCAAATTTAAGATGCAAAAATGATTTTTATGTCTCCATTGACGAAGTTGCCAGAGGCATTGTGTTTTCGGGTTGTCCATCTGTCCATATGTCTGTCCGTCCATCCGTCCGTGCTAATTTTCTGTTTTCTCTGCAACCGCTTCTCCGATTGACGCAAATTTTTCACCATCGGTGTGACTACTCATGTGGACTGTTTTTAATGATAATTATGATGCCATAGGTCAAGTGGTGTGGAAGCCATGTTGGAAAAAGGAAAAACTCTGGACCTCTTTATCTCCAAAACCACTCCATGGAAAAATTGAAACTTGGTACATGTCAAGTACTCCCCATGGGAAACGAGTGTGATTTTTTTTTTTTTGATTATGTCACCGGTAGCTTGGTTTTGACGTCATAATTGTATTTGTCAAATGCATGCCTGGTGTTGGCGCAGTGGTTAGGGCAGCGGCTTGGGATCCAAAAGTTCCTGAGTTCAAGCCCCGTTGGGCCACTGAATTAATACACCAGGGGGTTGACTCAGCCTGTCATCCTTCCGAGGTCGGCAAAATGAGTACCAGTGTACTGGGCCGGTGTATGCCCCGGTTAAAATAGGTGTACCATATCCCTGTGTCGTAAGAGGCGACCAGGGTTGCGTCAGGAAGGGCATCCGGCGTAAAACATGTGCCAAATCACTATGCGGATCATACGGATGAGCCGCTGTGGCGACCCCTAACGGGAGCAGCCGAAAGAAGAAGAAGAAGAATTGTATTTGTCAAACGCATTATACGATCAGTATGAAAATTTTGGGGGGTTATCGAGTGCTAAATTGTATGGGGGAGAAAAAATGTATGACATCATCGTCATGTGGTTCGGCAGCCATATATTTTTTTTAACATAAAGGCCTTCAATAATAATGTGGGCAGAGGCATATCTGTCAATGTCACAAAGTCGAAGTGTTACGTTCTAGTATTTAATACAAAGCCGAGGCTCGTGGAGGATGGATCAGGATGTAATAGAATAAAAGTAACAGCAGAAAGAGAGGGAACTCACACACACACACACACACACACACACACACACACACACACACACACACACACACACACACACACACACACACACACACACACACACACACACACACACACACACACCAAGTTGAGGGAGAAAATGGAGGAAGATTTGGACAAATAAGGGATGTGGAGATGAGTGAGATGCAGGGGAGGACGCTTGGGGTGGACAAGATGGATTACATAAGCAAACTCTAAGGAAGGAAAAACTGGAAACTTGGAAGGACCTAGGCTTGGGCGAGGGTTAACGAGGGTAGAAAAGATCATGGTTTTGAATGGGGATGATCTGAGATGGTGGTGAACAGCTGTCTTCAAGATTTAGAGGGAAGAATGAGATTGAATAGAATGTGGAAGTTGACTCCACAGGAGGGATAAAGAAGAAGAAATGAATGGAGGTGCAGAGCCGTGATCCAACATTTAGGTCGTTTCACCAGAAGGAGATTGATGATGGACCACTTTTGTCCTGCAGAAACATGGGGGGAGACAAAGCACGGAAAGAGTATAGGGTGCAAGACCAGAAAGGAGGTGGTAGACGACAGAGAGACGACTGACCTGTTTGCAATGGCAAAGCGATGAGCCCGTACAGTAGACCCATCTTCATCGTGGGAGATTCAAATAACCGAAAAGGCCTTGGTAAACGGTGACAAGCTGAGCAAGATCTGGGGCAGTGGAGCCAGCCCAGAAGGCAGAGCAGTACTCCATCAAGCTGCGGAGAAGGCATTGTCGGTGGATAAGAGTTCATGTGTGCCAAAGAAAGACTTTGTATGATGGAGGATGCCCAGTCGGCGGCTGGCTTTCGAGGCCAACTTTGACTTGTGGTTTTCCCAAGAAAGATCATGGCTGATAGTGAGACTCATGAGTTTGAGTGACTCAACCTTTTCAAGAGGATTGTTGAGGAAGTAGATGGGAGTGTTTGCCAAGCATGGTGTTAGCTTAACGGTTAGAGTGGCTGGCTTAAGATCTTAGGGTCCTGAGTTTGAACCCCGTTGGCCACTTACTTAACACCTGGCGGGTTTATTCAGCCTTCTCAACCTTCTGAGGTTGGCAAAATGAGTACCAGCTTATTGGGAACAGGGGGCATTGCATCAGTGACACAGCAGCGCCCCCAGAAAATTATGCAGCCAAGGAGCCACAGGCTGCATACGAATAAATAATACACACACACACACATGATATACCTTGTGGTGCCCTGAACACCGCTGTTTCTCAGGGTTCCTGTGTATGTGCACTGAGTGTTCTGGGGTGGATTACCTCCTTTCAAAAGTCCTGTATTCCTAAGTACTTTAAAATGGAGTTTTGGGGGGCAGTCTGACCCTCTGTTTTGTGTTTACCTTTCTGTGCTCTCTTGTAATTAATCAGTGTTATGAGTAAACCAAACGAACCATTGATTACCGTTTATGCATGACACGAAAAGGCAAATGTGAAATGATGATCGTGATTGAGTGTACAAGGTTGACTTTATTCATGCTCGATGTTTCTGTGATTAATGGTTGTATCAACGGCTCTTGATATCGAAGTGGTTATTATAAATTGTTTGGATTTTTTTTAATTTCACATAAATATTTAGGGTGTAGTTCGGTAAGCAACCGAGTTGTGTGGGCTGAGACCGCTTGGCCATTCCCGTTGCGGTGTAACTGAGTCAACCAACCATCTTCAGGAGAGTCCCAAAAGTCATCAGTTATGGTTGGTGGCTCCACGGTGTGCGATACAGTGCAATAAGCATCATCTTGTTTTTTAAATAGTGAGTGCACCACAGAGTGAGCTTCACTTTTCAATGCTCATTTTGCAATCTTTCAACTTGTTGATTTTCAATTATGGAACATCTTGTTAACTGTCCAGCATCATAATGTGGTGGACTCACTATGGCACTCATCGAGGCAGTTTCTTTACAATTAACTTCTAAAAAAATATGGAAGAGGTCAATACCTGAAAAGTTGTACCCTCACTCTTCATCTTCTGAATTGTTGCCATGGTAATATGCCTGCTTCACCAAACATTCAGCTAAGATACCATTTATCCCTTTGCTTTTCATGATTTTCGATGCCTTCTCAAGTCCTCCGGCTTATCAAGGACAGATGGAGGGTAGATTCAGCACTTTACCTCGATGTGAAGCAAATGATTAAGAGCAACCCCACAAATACTTTGTGGAGGAAGAGTGGGTTTTCAAGAGTTTCTTTGAAATGCAAGTTCATGTCATTACTTCATTATTTGGTTTTCCTTGCAAGGCTGAGTGGCACTATGCATGTTCTGCAATTATGATGCATCATTTTTGGGGGTATGGTCCTGCTTTCACAGAGCTGGTGGTCCAGGAGCAAGGTCTGTGAAAAAAAGGTCTCGCTCCACCCACACCACATTCAAGGTTTGGTCACATATTCTGTTGGGGCAACCCTTCTGGAACATTTCTGGGATGGTGTCACTCCAGATTGTGTTATCACGTTTTTTTACTACAGGCCAATATCTGTGGTGGGCGTCGGATTTCAAAAAGTGTCTGAAATGGGGTGATTCTTTCATACCGGTGTTATTTCATGCATTTTTTTTCCAATATTGCTAGCAATCCGACATAACTGAAGTGAAAATGGAACAGAACACAATGCTACATCATGCTGGTATTGGTCATCAATTAATCAGGTTATTCTGGGGGCGTTTATCATCTTATGGGGTTGGGGGTATGCCTGGTGTTGGCTTAATGGTTAGGGTGGTGGGCTTGGGATCTGAGGATCCTGAGCGTAAATCCTGCTAAGCTGTTGAATTAATACCAGGTGGGGTTGACTTAGCCTGTCATCCTTCTGACGTCGGGTGAAATGAGTGCCTGCTTGCTGGTATCCTGTGTCGGAGTGTCGACCCGTCCAGGATTGTGCTGAATAGCCAAGGAGACTGCTTAGGCAGCACCAACGCTCTGCACAGAGTATGGTCCCAATGGATGGACGGGGTTGGGGTTGGGTGGGGTAGAGATTTTACTCCAGCCTTCACTTCTATTGTTGTACTTACTTTAACTGTATAACACTTTAACCATTACATATCTGATTGCAGATATCTTACAAATAACACCAAAATTAATTGTTTTTCCACCATAACAATCCAAATAGAAAACAATTAATTTTGGCCATTTTTAACATAAATGCAATTATATTCATGAAAACCGCTTGGAAAATTATAAAACAATTATAGAGGTAAGAAAATTCCTTCTAAAATCTTATCCATGGTGATGCATAAAATCTTGCAATCCATCGCCATCGTGCGTAGCCTTGATGTGTCCGTGGAGTTGAAGCGTGGGGCGAGGTTGGCAACTGTTGCGAAGGTGTAGGAGACAGTCGGTGCTTCTCTCAGCTTTGATGAACTGCAGCAATGTGCTAACCATTAAAATGTAATCGTCCCAGAATGAGAAAAGCCCAGACGTCTGTCGGGATTGATCTTGAACTCGCAAGAACTCGGATGCCAGTGGCTCTATCTCTGCAAGGATTTCGCCCAGCATAGCTGGGATTGTTTCAGTCTTTTGAGCAATAGCATCGTTCATATTTTGAATTTTGTTGACCAGGACCTCTTTCTTGACAGAATGTCCCACCTGATGAATTCCAATCCGCCGTAAACAGAACATCGTCTCCACGGTCAGCTTGTCGTGGGTTCTCACTCCATGATTGTAAGATAGGCCATAAAGGATAAAGTTGTTGTACCGCCGCCATAGATGTCAGATTCGATCAGACGATCTTCTATGCTCGAGCTCTCCTACTTTTTTTTTATTTAGAAGAGCAAGGGAATTCAGAACGATGTGAAATCCTCCCATGCGGATGACAGTATCTGAGAACTCGTCTGGCACTCTCGACTGGATCTCCTTGGCCTTCACATAGATGGCAAGGTCAAATGTGAGAATGCTCATCTTCTGTTCAAGGCTTGCCATTATTCATTCTTCAAGCAGTCTTCATCACTGCATAGATTGTGCTATCGTCAGTGGAAGAACCTTCAGTCATTGGGCAATAACCCACCACAGTGCTGCACGGCCTGGCAAATGAAATCATTGCATGGAAACCACTCCAACCAGGCACGGGCTGTTGGCTGGGATCTATCAGTTGGTTTGGTGAGATGTTAATGTCGAATAATAAAGTTGGACGAAGCCTGCAAAGAGCCCATGCCAGGTCCATCAGACTGCCTGATGATTCTAAGTGTTCTAAATACTGTAATCAGTCTTTGCATGCCTTGCCAACAACATTTGTCATGCTGGGTCTTTTGCCATGGGTGCTGAACTCGTGCATAGCTTGCATCATCATTGCACTATTGATAAATCTGTTTCTCTGAGAATGGTCAGCTGACGGTGTGGGCTCTTGTTGGGAACCAAATTGTACTCGCTGGTACAACACCACAGTAGTGGCATGTGTCGTGTGTTTGCCATCTAAAGTCTCCTCTCAATAACGTTATTGCCGCTATTACCATCTGACTGAAGGCACCAGGAGGGATGATAGATGGAATGACAACAAGCTGTTCTTCTGACTTCACCAGAGTCTTCTTTGCTCGCCCAATATCAATGGCCTCTATCTCATCGTCGGAGGAATAGTGACCCATTCTGTTTAGTAAAGTGATCAGTTCTTTCGATCTGGTCATGCGGCGTACTGCCCTGGCAAGACTTGTGTGCTTGGGGGTCTTGACTCTTGCATGTGACGAACGATGTAAAGGATATTATGCAATCATGAGGATCCTTCTCTTGCCTGACTGATTTCTGCATTCCCGAGGAAGGTTCGAAGCATCATCACTCATCGGCGGAAAGAACCCAACACAGGAACCAATATAGAATTTCTGGTGTAATAGTTTTGGCCAAGGCAAGATTCAAATCTGTGGTATTCATAAGTTTTATACAGATTCCATTACACTGAGCAAAACCACTTCTAATCAGCATCACAGTGTGGCACAAAAGTCTGGTGCATTCTGTCTGGTCTCAATCTCTTTCATCACGTGTAGATAGATGCACTGGCTTCATCCCGCAGAGACGTGGAACGGCGAAACATCAGTTCTGGTGGTGTTTTAATGTGGGACGTGTTTTGTTGAATACTACCTCTTCAAAATACTTCATCATTCTGGGCTTCAAATGCTGCTTTGTGTACTTGGCTACCTTGGGTCGATACCATGTACCTCAATGAGAGACTTGTATTTGTTGAGATGGCTGTCCATATCATACGCCTTGCCAGCTTCTAATTCAGGTTTAAAATTGTTGACCAGTTCATCGAAAGCACACATATTTGTCTTCATATCCGCTGTCCTTAAAATCTCGATGCTTGATGTTTGTCTTGCCGGTGTAGTTATAAAAGCATACCTTGTGATATTTGGCTTCTGCAGCCACAAGGTCATTGCTCACACCACGGAGCACGTGCAACATGTCTTTATTACCTTGAGCTTCTGCTGCATGCTCAATTGACTAAAAAAAACTTCAAATGTGCTGACATTCAGCATTTCCATCACCTTTTGGTGGGACTTACAGCATGACATTTAACTGAGATCTCGATTGCGTCTGTCATGTCAGATCCTGATGCTTCCAAAGGAGAATGAGATGGCCCACGTCTCTTCTGAAGGCGATCCAGATTGTGTTTGCTAGCGCATGTCTTGAAGCAGTTCGAGTGTCAATATACATCTTTAGTTTTCAGTACCTCTAAATCTGGCAAAAAAAAAAAAAAATGCTCATAGCACTCATCGTGACGACGATGTAGTGCAAAAATCAGTCTCGATGGAAGACGTTTTTAAGAAGCTCCTCCGCATCTTCTTGACAAAGAACACATTTTTCGTTCTTTGCGCTTTTCCTTCATTTTTGTCGTTGGTGGAACAAGTAGGATACAGCAAGTGTCACTGGATTCATCCTCTGATTCTCAACTGGCCATGTCTCTTAATCATACCTGTAACAGAGTAGTACAATGCTGATTCATTTGAACATAGCACATTACACTTATTATTACATAACATTCATTATTACATAACACATTACACCAGCTAAAGAGAGGAACCAACTACTGACTACCACTTTGTCTTGTCTGGATATACCTACCTTATGAACTGGTTAGCTACCGGCATCATCTGAAAAGAAAAAGAAAGATTCTGCTAAATATTGGATGAAATATTTGTTGTTCATGAATTTTGTTTACGCAAAAAAACCCCTGGTTATGTACATGAATCAAAACATAACTGCTTGGAATTCAAAACACATCAGAGCACTGCAAAATGTGGGGACAGGGATACTGTACTGTGAATGGTGGAGACTTGTAACACCTTGAGGTGGCTCGACACAATGCACATTTACATCGAGAATTTGCGCCCAGCTCCTCCTCAAAACCACCGGGAAAGACTAAAACTCCCCGATACATTCATTCGGGTCATGCTGATCCTATGTAGCAAGTCTGGATGTAATCGGCCGACAACTGGAGGAGTAGCATCACAATAAACAAACACACACACACAAACACTAGTCCGTGAATTTTCGAAAGGATAAGGGAAGAAAGGGGGAAGTGATTTGGAATTTAAAGTTCTATGTTTATTTACTTTTAACATTGTTATTAACAAATGATGACAGGAACAATGCAGGCATCAGGTCAGGTCATGTCAGGAATGTGAGCATGTGCCGGAGCAGCGCGTCGCTGCGTCCACTTTCCGCCAGCACTCAAGGGGCCTCTGTCTGGCCATCCCCCAGGCAGATGCCTGGCCCATCCCCATCTCCTTGAGATGCCGATCAATCTGCTGCAACCATGAGGAACGTGGTCGGCCCATTGGCCCGCTCCACTCACGAGGCTCCCTCGCTCGGAGAATCTAGTGAGCAGGATCAGCATCAGAAGAATGAGTCACATGTCCATACAACCGCTGCTGACGCGCACGGGCTATGCAGGTAACAAATCTCATTTGAGTCTCTCAGCAACCGCTCTTTGGACACAAAGTCCAACCAGCGATAGCCAAGGATTCTCCGAAGAGAGCTGGTACCAAAAGAATTAAGTCTCCGTCTCAGATCCTTGGTCAGAGTCCAAGTCTCACATCCATAGAGCAAGACTGTAAGCACCAAGGACCTGAAGACTTGGACTTTTGTTCTCCCGCACAGGTACCGGTAGCGCCACACCCCATTATCCAGTGAATCCATGACTCCCCAGGCCCGACCCAAACGTCTGTTGACCTCTGGCTCACAGCCAGCAGAGACATGAATATCATTGCCAAGGTAAGTGAATCTCTCCACGACCTCAACATCCTCACCACAAACAGGCACAGACAGGATAGCAGCATCCAAGAAATCATTGAAAGCCTGGATCTTAGTTTTGACCCAGGAAACCCGTAATCCCAGTGGCTCTGACTCCTCATTCAGCACCTCGAGGGCCCCAAGAAGGATATCCAGAGCCTCCACAAAGATGACTGCATTATCTGCGAAATCAAGGTCAGGTATATTGACATTCCCAAACGATGTACAGCAGCTTGATCTCTCTGACATCCTCTCCAGAATCTAGTTCATACAAGCGTTGAAAAGTGTGGGGGGCAGTACACACCCCTGATGAACTTCAGTAACAACTGAAAGTAAGTTGGAGATGGTACCACCACATCTCAGAGCACTTTCGGTACCAGAGTATAGTTCAGACATCAGATCGATCAGTTTTGCTGGCACCCCACGAAGACCAACAATCCTCCAGAGGGCATCCTGATTCACTGAATCAAACGCTTTACAGAGATAAACATAGGCTGCAAGCAGCCCTTGCCAAAACTCTCGTCTGCTTTCGATGAGGACCCAAAGGGCAAGGATGCCATCAATCATTGACCGCTTTGGTGTAAAGCCTGACTGCTCTGGACGCTGGTGCTCAAGCAGTTGGTGAGAAACCCTATCAAGAATTATCCAAGCAAAGACCTTGCCCGGCACTGAGAGCAGCGTCACCCCTCGGTAGTTGTTGCAGTCTTTGCGATCACCCTTCCCTTTCCAGAGAGGGACAACAAAGCTCCTCTTCCAGTCAGGTGGGATGATGCTTGTGTTCCAGGCAGAGCACAGAACTGCATGCAAGGACACGAGTGCAGCATTTCCACCAGCCTTGAGAAGTTCAGAATGGATGCCACAGATCTCTGGACCTTTACCCCATTTCAACCGGTTCACTGCAGCCTGTGTTTCCAGAAATGGAGGTGGATCACAGTTGATTGGAAGGTCATGAAAAGGGATAGTAATATGACTAACATCCAACTCAACAGTTGGTGGATCAGTCTGGTACAGCCGCTCAAAGTAACCGGCCCAGCAGGCCTTCACTTCGGACTCCTCTGTCAAGAGCCCACCACTCTCTGCTCTAACTGCAGTACACCGAGGGATGGGCTTGGATGAACACAATTCGTGAATTCTCCTTTAAGCAGGAGGAGAATCACTTGATTCAGGTGATGTTCTACCCCTCACAGATTTCTCTCACATCGGCCTTGTCCACCATCCGCGCACGTACAGTTTTACGCCTCAACTCCCTGAACAGCTCGGTTCTACAATTAATTCTGGCCCTGCGACTCTGGTCAGTGGTATTCAGTGTTCCTTCAGAGAAAAAAAATTCTTCTTCGCCCTCCGGTGAGTTCCAAGACATCCACGGGCAACATCAAGGATGGTGATCTTGAAGGCAATCCACAACTCTTCAGGATCTTCCAAAACACCCAGACCTCCCCAATCCCCACTCAGCCTGTTCGCAAACTCCTCAGCTACCCTCTCATCCTTGAACGTGCCAACTTCCAGCCGAAGCTGGGATGGTTCAATTCTCCCAGATTTAAGCTGAAAATTCAGAGTTGCTACAACAAGCCGGTGGTCGGTATTGAGGAACTGAGCACACCGGTAGACCCTGTAGTTCTGGATCGTCCTCCAGCGACCATCAACCAGCACATGGTCAGTCTCCTTTGCCACACCACCAGTGTTAGAATACCAAGTCCAGCGATGAGCCTGTGGGTGCTGAAACCATGACCCAGCCACCTTAAGTCCATGACTTCATACAATATTAAGGAACTTAGTGCTATTCTGGTTCACATTTCTCGACCCATGCAGAACAACACATGTCTCATAACCTTCCCTATCAGTTCCAGTCGATGCAATGAAATCCCTCAAGACTAGAAGAGTATCTCGCCTGGGGCAGCACGGCATATCTCAACTCAAGCGTGGCATAGAATGTGTCCTTCACGGTGAGATCACTTCCCTCAGTCAGACCATATTCAGAGACCAGGGAAATGACACCCAAGGAGTGACGAATCCTTAGCCTCATAATACAGTATGCTCGTTTACCGGTGTTACCTCAATTATCATTTGACTTAGCCTATTAGACACAGCTACAGCAACTCTTTGGTCATAGTAACCATCAGAGCAACCAGACCAATAGTAGGTGTAACCACCCGCCATGATGTCACCACTATCCAGTCTCCGAACCTCAAAGAGTGCTGCAATACCGATGTTCAAATGCTTGAGTTCAGATGATGACAGATACAGGCGATCATCTTCTCTTTGGGATGGGACATTCTCGGCACCCACCCGAATGGACTGCCTCAGGTTAACCCAAGGAGACCGCCGTCTGGTGAACGACACCTAAGCACCACCCCGAGACACACCTCCTCAATCTGACCTGGAAGGTTACCCCATGGTTTTGCTGTCATCAAAGAGTGGGGGTCCCGAAGGCTTTGCCCCAATCCCGTCATCCGGTGAGCTGCTCTGCGGAGGGCAGCTGCACATGAGGTACTCCCACGGAGTGGGTTTTCAATTTTGTTTGTGTTTTTCTTGTGTTTTGCGGAGTGAAGGGTTTTACGGTGGCCGGAGTGCAAATCCTGCCACCAACCTCCTCAAAAAAAAAGTAACCCAACTGCTGGAGGACGTCTACAGACACAGTTGGGCACTAGACATGGATGGCCGTTGACTCACAAGGAGTTCCTCTGCCCTTTGGCTTGAGAAGGGGTTTGAGGATGCAGGAATGAAATGCCAAATGGCCTTCTCATGCACCAAAGTTCTCTGTGTAATGTTGTTAAGAATGGGAAGAAATGGGCAGGGGAGGACAGAGAGTTGGGGGTGGGGGTGCATGGAGTTGGAAGAGGGAGATTGTTGAGACATTTGTGAGTGGGAGTTGAGGAATTGGGGTTGGGAGGGAGTTTGAATACTTGGGGCTTGGAGCAGTTGAGGACTTGAAGAATAAAGGGGGAGAAGATGACAGAGTTGGGTTAGGGGATGGGGGGGGGGCACAGAAGGGACAGAGTTGGGATTGGGAGGTTGAGGACTTTGTGTTGGGAGGGATTTGAGGATTTCAATAAAGGAGGAGGGAAACACAGAGTTTTTTTTTAATATCCTTTTTCTGCAATGTCCAACTTTTGCCCGAGGTAATATAACTTTTATCTATTTGGAAGTCAAAAGATCAATGCATGACACAAGAAGGAACATAAATAGATCCTCTTTAATGCTGGCCCATTTACAGACTTCAAATTATAAGCAAACTCATAATATTTGTCATCACACGAGATTATATCAAATCCTTCCTTTTCTCTTATCGTCTGATCTCAGACCAATTTTGTTTCCAAACCAATCACTCCATGCTGGTCTTGTTCCTGTTTTGCCAACAATGGATGGAGGCTGTGAATCTCAGATAAGTGATCAGTCCATCTCTCTATAAATATCTTGAATATTTGACACTGTCTGGCACCTTGCTCGCCAAAGTCTCAACATCTGGTTTCCAAGCTCACACCCTGTCATGCCTTGCTGACAACCTCCACTCTCTTCATTGGTGTTCTCTCATCTGCCCTCCGTGTTGAGGATTGAGAGCCGCAATGCAATGTCATGGACCCGTTCCTGTTCTGCTTCTTCAAAAATCTTTCTGATTTTTCTGGAAAACCCTCGTTATCTTTTCTTTGATGACTCCTACCTCTCCCGTAGCATCGCTCATCCTTCCAATTTTCAGGCAGCAGCTTCTTTCCTATATGCTTACCTTGATAAAATCTGAAGTTCATCCAACACAATTGGAATTTTCTTTCAACCCTGGCAAGGTTCACACATTCACTCTGTCTCTAGAAAAGCACCATCTGGCAAGCCCTGCTGCCTGCTTCCCTGAACAGCTCGAAGAGGTTCAGTCGCTCAAATGTTTGGTCCTCACCATCAACCATATTTTCTCTTGGGAAAAACTACATATCAAAGTTAGCCTCCAAAGCCAGCCACTGACTGGGCATTCTTCATTGTGCCAAGTATTTTTGAGGCAAATCTGAACTTATTACAATGTACAAGACCTTCGACCACAGCTAGATGGAGTAGTGCTATCCCCTGTGGGCTGATACCATGGCCTCTCACCTTTCACATCCTTAAGTCATGAAGACCAAGGCCATCATAATCATGGCAATATCCAATATTGAAGCAGAATCCGTTTTCCCAGCTAGTAGACAAGTTGGTGGGCTTTCTGTCTTCTACTGCCTCCCTTCTGGTCTTGCACTATCTGCCCTTTCTGTGCTCCGTCCCCACCAGGTTTCTCCAGTGTGCATACATTCTGCCAGTGATTGACTTCTGATGAAACTCTTAAAATCCAGGTTCAGTGCTCACTTCCACTAAATAGTTAGGGCAGAAATTTGTAATTTGATGAGGGTGCAGGCAGTAGCTCGCCTAACCTTTGTGAAGGCACCACAATATCTTTAATGTCCAGCAACTAATGTCGACAGATGGGACACCCAGTATAACGTCCATCCAAGGGAGGTACACATATTGATGAATCACCCTGCCTGTGAAACACTGGGTAGACAGTTTATAGCAAGGTCGAGATTAGAACCCAGGCAAGACAGTTTGGATGCAAGTGTGCATACCTCGAAACCATCCTGTCAGCCCCTCTTTTCTCACACCTATGGAACCAATTTCCTCACCTTGTTCAATCTTACTATTCCCTCCAGGGCATCAATATGGTCATTCACTTCCGTTACAGATGTTCCCCCAACTTTCCACTGTGTTCTCACGGTTCTATTCTGTGCTGTCATTCTTTCATGAGTCTCCACTCTGATTACAAAAATATCTTCAAGAATACTGTATCGAAGAATTAAGAGTCCACTTCAAATGGGTCAATTCCGTTCGGTACTTCCAAGAGAGTCCCCATAAGTAACGATCGCTGAGGTTGGTGCAACTGGCACCTTCAACAATGGTTCATGTTTTGTTCACTGATGAATGCAGATGTTATCAGTTATCACTCAATCTATATTCGACACGTTTGAGTCCAGCGAAACGTTTTGTGCATTGGAACATCCTCGAGCGTGAACATTTTGGAACCGAGTCACTTCTGGACTGGGGTGGAATGTGTATTGGTGACTGCACAAAGACCTCATTGTGCTGCCAATGAGTGGATTTACAGCAAGGCAATACAGTATTGTTATTCTTCTTTCGTATGCAGCAAAAAGCTGCTTGGGAGTTGAGGCTGAAGGTGGAGCTGTGCCACTGATGCACTGCCATCTGCTGGTTAGAGCAAGAATTTGTAATTGATTCATGGTGCTGGCGATAGCTCACCGACTCTTCGCGAAGGATACCGTGGGCCCTTTAACGTGCATCAACTAATGCCTACAACACTGGGCACCCATTTACCATCTGTCCGCGGGATGGCACACGCATTGATGAATCACCCAGCCTGTGAAACACCAGCATGACAGTTTATAGTTGTGTCGGGATTGGAACTCAAGCTGGTGAGCTTAGAGGCGAGTGTGCATACCTCCAGGCCATTCTGTGAGGACAGTGTTGTATCCTGTTGTAAGCCATTTTGCTTGTGTCATTGGATTGGACTTCATTCTGATATAGGATAAAGCTTGATTCCACACTGCCAAAACTGTCAGAGTATCACAGTAAACCATAGAAGTAGGGGAATGGCCAGCAACTATTCCAGACCTTACTTATCTTTGGCGACTTCTGGTATATTATAATCATTAACTTTCTCATCTTCCACATAACCTCAGGGAGCTTCAACTGAAGAATGTAAAAGGATGTCACAAAAAATGATCAGGTGTAAGATCAGAAGCAAGCCACGGAGATAGAGGAGCTTTATCAGTCGGTGTAGCTCATTCTTGACGTTGATCGTTTGCAACATTTCTTTCAGCTGTCAAGAGAGCATTACATGCTGTCATCACCAACACATAACTTTCATCTCAATATCCCTCTGTTCATGTTCCATCAACAGTTGCTGACACTAATATGATCGATAAAATGATCTTGACCTAAATTATTTCAATTCAAGTATTAATGCAGGGTGTCCAAAAATGTAGATACCAAAAAGTGCATTGAATAGTTTTATTGTTGTTTGAGATAATGACATAAATTTGATATGAGTACATGCACTAGGCTTGTAAGTTTTTGTTTTACTTAATTTTTTATGGTATTGTTTCGATATTGTCGAATTATTAAAAAAAAAAAACTTCTACATGTCGTCCATCATTCACTATAATCAATCGAATTGGGCGTTAAAAGTCTGAGAAAACATTTCCCAACACACCTGGAGGGATGGATGACGCAGTATCAATAATACGATGTTTAAGTTCTTCAAGGTCCCTTGGTTTGCTCATGTGGACTTTAATTTTTAAAAACTCCAGAGATAAATAATCTAAAGGCGTTACGTTGGGTGAATGAGCGGGACATTTCATAGGTCCTCCTCGACCAAGGCAACGGTCTCGTAAAGTTTGATTTGAAAACACTTTAACAATTCGAGAAAAGTGAGGTGGTGCTCCATCCTGTTGAAAGATAGCTCTTTGTAACAAGTCGAGATTTTCTTGGAGTTGCGGAATAAGGAACTCTCATATCATATTGAGGTACGGAATGCTGGAGACGGTGCGTTCATTAAATAAATAAGGTCCATAGATATGAGAACATGGTATACATAACACACCAGACGTTTACTTTGGGCAAATCCCTTTCATGTTCATACAATTCATGCAGATTTTCTTGGAGTTGTGGAATAAATATCTTTTGTAACATGTTGAGGTAGGGAATGCTGGAGACGGTAGACTCATTAAATAAATAGGGGTCCATAGATGTGAGAAGGTGACATGGCCCATCAGATGTTTACTTTCGAGGGATCCCTTTCATGTTCATACAATTCATGCGGATTTTCTTCTCCTGATATCTGACAATTGTGACGATTAACTTTTCCCTGATATGTGAAATGTAGCTTCATCACTAAAAATGAGGTTTGATTAAAAAATGTTCATCCGATTCTATCCATTCAATTAATTCTTGACAAACATTTAATCTCGTTTCATAATCCTCTTCTAAAATTTTATGAACTGTTCGCATTTTATGACATATAAACCTCAATTCTTTATGAAGGATATTATGAACAGCTTTTCGGGATGTTTAACTCAAGTGATGGTCACTCTCCTAATTGACTTTTTAGGGCTGTTGGTAAATAAATGCCTCCATAATAGCATTCATATGCCTGGTGTTGGCTGAATGGTTAGGGTGGTGGGCTTGGGATCTGAGGATCCTGAATTCAAATCCCACTCAGCTGTTGAATTAATACCAGGTGGGGTTGACTCTGCCTGTCATCCTTCCGAGGTTGGCAAAATAAGTGCCAGCTTGCCGGTATACTGTGTCGGAGTGGCGACCCGTCCAGGATTGTGTCCAATAGCCAAGGAGACTGCTTAGGCAGCACCAACGCTATGCACAGAGTATGGTCCTGATGGATGGATGGATGATGGATGGATAACAACATTCGCTCTTTCATTTGACTTTCTTGGCCTTCTGGCAGATTTCCCCTTCAGGACAGATCCTGCAGCTTCCAACTGATCCACAAGTCTTCCTATGGAGTGTCTTTCAGGTGCTGGTTTGTTCATTTCACGCTGAAAACCCCTTTGGGTTTGGATGATTTAACCACATTAATGTACAAATCTCACAATTTTTTACTTTCTCTTGAGACTTGTCATTATAAAAGAAAATGGGGTTTCTCCTGAAACACAAAGAAAATAACAATCAATATTCATAACCAACTAGATTAATTCGACTGCGCGCAGTCGACGGGTATGCCTCCGCTCTCCCGCACAAACAGTTGAGTATTGACATATTTGACCCTTGACCTTTATCTTACCTGGCCCAAAATCTAATCACTTAATTGCCCTGTCTTACTTTAACTTTTTACCAAGTTTGATTAAATTCTGTCCAATATTTCTTGAGTTAGGGCATAAACAGTAAAATTTCAGAGTTTGACCTTGACCTTTGACCCTTGACCTTTATCACATCTGGCCCAAAATCGAATCACTTAATTGCCCTGTCTTACTTTACCTTTTTTTTTACCAAGTCTGATGAAATTCTACAATTTGCTTCTTGAGTTATCGCGTAAACGAGAGGACGGATGGACGGACAACCCGGAAACATAATGCCTCCGGCACCCATCGTGCGGAGGCATAACAAAAACTTACAAGTCTATTACGTGTGTGTGTGTGTATGTATATGTATGTATTTATATGTATGTATGTATATATATATATATATATATATATATATATATATATATATGTATTTTACATCAGTATCTCGAATAACAATAAAGCGATCCAAACTTTTTGGTAACCTGAAGAGGTCTCCTTCGGGGCTCCCTGCTGACATTCTCAAAGTTAAGTTCCGGTTGTTTTTTGTCCCGTTTTAACTGTTTAATTTTCTCACCTACATGTTAATGTGTGTTCCTAGTTCGGTTTTGTTTCAAAAATCGTGCTATTTTGTGAGTATTTATGTCGACGTTCTTACCTGGTGTTTGAGGCCTAGTCCTAGGCTTGAGGCCTACCGGTTCCACTTGGTGTTCGATCGTTTTTTTTTTGTTTGTTTGTTTGTTTTTTCTCCCCATTTCCTTCAATTTCTATCCTCCCCATTACCTTCAATTTTCATCTTCCCCACTTTCCAAACATCCCCCATTCTCCCAACTAATCTCTTTCTTATCTCAAAAAAAAAAAAAATATATATATATATATATATATATATATATATATATATATATACCCAACAACAACAACAACAACACGCTCAACTTCTCCCGATTCTGCTACTTCTTCTTCCTCTTAACTTCCTCCTCGTCTTCCTCGATTTCTTTTTTTTTTTTTACACTTCCATGACCTAATCTGTTGAACTCTCTCATACATTAATATTAACAACAAAAACGATCTTATAATGCTTCATCTTCCTCTCTCACACATGTGGTACTCTTTACTGTTTCACAATGCACTACTCTTCTGCTATTTTAACAGACTGCTCTCATTTCGACCTCTCCTTCATTCCTTGCCTAAAAAATCCAACTATTACAGCGCTTCTTCTCTCCATGCTCTGAATTCGCCTTCATTGCATCCATCAAGAATTGTGTTAAATCGCATCTCTGACCTAAAACTTTTAAAAACCACAGTTTGCCATGGATGCTCGCTTTCCATCAACCATTCTTTTTTCCAACTTCAGTGCCAACTCACCCCCTCACCCCTCACTCTCACTCTCAAAGCAACCATCCCACTCTTCTCCCTCTAAGCCTCCCTCTCACCTCTTTCAAAAATTCCCCCTCACCTTTCTCCCACCTTTCATCCCCCTCACTCTTCCTTCTCTAAGTTGCCCCCCTCTCATCCACCAACCTGCCTCCCTCCACTGCCCTCTCACCTCCATCTCTTCACTCCACCTCCTCAAATCCTCAACTGCCATCTTCCTTGTCTCTTGTCCCCCCTCTCTCCCAGCACCAGAGAGCCTTTTCTCCTCCTCATTCGGCCCCCTCCCTCGCTATTCTGCAATACCCCACACTCCTTCAGCAACCCTCCTTACCTCCCCCCTCGTCCCTCGTCCTACCCTCCCCCGCCCCCTCCACCTCCTGCACCCAAAGCCTCCTCCCCTACCTCTTCATTAAAAGTGTGGACCTCAAATATCCGGGGCCTTCGCTCAAACCTTTCAGATCTTTCCATGCAGGTTGCCACTGACAAACCAGACATTATCTGCCTAACAGAAACTTTCCTCTCCCAAGACGTGTCTGACTCCCAAGTATCTCTCCCTGGTTACTCCCTCTTACGGTATGACAGACCTGAGCCTCGTCCTGGTGGAGGTGTTGCTCTCTTCATCAAAGACTCTATTCCTCACTCTCCCTGCACTGCTCTCACTCCCCCACACCCCCAGGAATACCTCTGGCTTCGGCTTCCCCTCCACTCCCACCTCATGTTTATATGTGTACTGTACCGTCCACCGAACAGTGATGACTCCATCTACACCTCACTCTCCGAAAACATGGACCATCTTCTATCTTCTCATCCAAACTCTCTCTTCCTCTTATGTGGCGACTTCAATTGTCATCACGCCAGTTGGCTAGGTGTGGGTACCTCTCTCACCTGCCATGGGACATCAGCAAAAGCTTTCTGTGACTCATTGGGACTGACTCAATCGGTCAACTTCCCGACCCGGATCTCAACCAATGGTACTCCATCTCTTCTGGATCTGATTTTGACAAATTTCCCTGACAATATCTGCTGCTCTTCCTTCGCTCCAATTGGTTCTTCTGACCACGTCCTTGTTAAAGTGGACATCTCTCTGGCTGTTATCAGAGAACCACCTCACCGCCGTCGAGTCTGGCATTTCACTCAAGCCGACTGGCAGGGTCTCCGAGCAGCCATCAAACTTACAGACTGGTCTCCTATCACTACTTTCTCAAACATCAACTCATCCTGGGAATTCCTTCAAAGAAACTTGCTCTCCCTCATGCACAGATTTATCCCCTCTCGTGTTCAGTTGTCTTACCCTTCCTCCCGCCCTTGGTTTACTGAAGCTTGTGGCGAGGCAGTTGTCCTGAAACAACTTGCCTTTGCCTCATGGAAAGCAAACCCAACTGAGGGCAATCTCAGTTCTTTCCACAAAGCTCGGAACAAGTGTGTAGCTACCCTCAGGAGAGCCAGAAAACAACATCTTTCTCATCTCAAGTCTGAACTCTCAAACCTCTCTCCCTCCTCAAAATCCTGGTGGCGTTTAATCAAATCTGTTTCTGGTGTATGTTCCCCCTCCATCCCCTCCCTTACCTCAAATGGCCGCACTGCTGATTCCACACGTGATAAAGCTGAATGTCTAAACTCGGTGTTTGCAGCTAAATCTTGTGTCCCAAACCCATCACTATCTCTACCCACTTTACCCAGTCGCACCCAACTGTCCCTGGACTCTGTATCCTTTTCTCCTGACACGGTGGAGAGCTTGCTTTCAAACCTCGAGTCAGATTCTGCAACCGGTCCAGACGGCATCAGCCCACGTGTCCTCAAAGCCTGCTCTTCTGCTCTTGCTCACCCTCTCTCTGTTCTATTCACCCTCTCATTTTCCCAAGGTCATCTGCCATCTGCTTGGAAATCTGCTAACATCACTGCCCTGCATAAAAAGGTGCAAAAACAGATCCCTGTAACTATAGACCAATCAGCCTTCTCCCAATCATCAGCAAGGTTATGGAATCCATCATCGCTTCAGACATGAAATCCTTCCTCTTCTCCAATGGCTTGATTTCCAATCATCAATTTGGTTTCAGACCAGGTCACTCTACCCTAGATATGCTGCTACTGCTCTCCCATCAATGGATTGAGGTCCTCAATGCCAGACAGGAAATCCGAGCCGTATCCCTGGACATATCACGTGCTTTTGACACAGTCTGGCACCCTGCCCTACTCACCAAACTCTCTTCCCATGGTATTCAAGGCCATCTCCACTCATGGCTCGCAGACTTCCTCTCCTGTCGCAGTCAACGTGTGGCCCTAAATGGAGTTCTTTCATCCCCTCTTCCTGTGCAGGCTGGAGTTCCTCAAGGTAGCGTTCTGGGCCCTGTTCTTTTTCTGGTTTTCATCAATGATCTCTCGGACTCTCTGGAAAATCCTCTATTTCTCTTTGCCGATGACTCCACCCTCTGCCGTACCATCTGTCATCCCTCAGACCGGCAAGCAGCAGCTTCTTCGCTCACTGCAGATCTGGATAAAATCACAAACTGGTCCAACACGTGGAACATGTCTTTCAATCCAGACAAATCTCACACTCTCACTATGTCTCTTCGAAAGGACCGTTTACAAAACACCCCCCATCCACTTTCTCAACAATCCTCTGGAAGAAGTCTTTTCTTTCAAGCTTCTGGGTCTCACTATCTGCCATGACCTTTCCTGGGAAAGTCACATTTCCAACCTTGCCTCAAAAGCCAGTCGCCGACTGGGAATCCTCCGTCGTGCAAAGTCCTTCCTCGGCCCTCTTGAGCTCCTGACCACTTACAAAGCTTTTGTCCGTAGCCTGATGGAGTACTTCTCTCCCCTCTGGGCTGGTGCTCCTGCCTCCCACCTTTCTCGACTTCACGCTGTCGAAACCAGGGCTTTTAAGATCATTGGCATCTCCGGCAATGAAGCTGAGTCTTTGGGCCTCTCACTCAATCACCGCAGGTTGGTCGGTGGTCTTTCTGTCTTCTACCGACTCCTCTCCAGCCTTGCCCCCCCTGCTCTCTCTGCGATTTGTCCCCACCACATTTCCACAGGGCGCTCAAGGTCCGCCAACAACCCCCTTCTGGTAAAACTACCAAAATCACGAATCACTGCTCATCTTCACTCTTTCATTCCTCTTTTTTCCCGCCTTTGGAATAAACTTCCTCACTCTATTCTTTCCCATTCTTCCCTCCAGGCTTTCAAAACAGCTGTTCACCACCACCTCTTATCTTCCCCCATCCAAATCCTCGATCTTTTCTACCCCCGATAATCCACCCAAGCCCACTTCCTTCAATTCTCCTGCTTTCCTTCCTGAAAGTCCCTTTAATGTCCATCTTCCCCTCGCCATGTTCCCCGTCCCATCCCCATCCCTCTCCCTTCCACATTTCACCTGTGTCTGTTCCCCAATGTTTTGTCCCTTCCACTCCCGCCCCTCTTGTCTCATGCCTCATTGCTGTGAGTTGTGTGTTAGCTCTCATACGAGCCTCGACCAAGGTATACAAAAAAAAAAAAAAAAAAAAAAAAAAAAAAAGTTCATTTTCGGACACTGTATTTGGTAGTGCCACAGCACAGAGGTAGAACACTTGCCTTTAAGCTGTCGATTCTGGTTTTGATTCTTGTTTCACCTCTAAACTGTTAGACTGGTGTTTCCCAAAAGGAGCATTGCATCTGTCCATGAGGTGGGATATAATGTTGGGGACATTCTGCAAACATTGATTGCTGAGGCACATTAATCATACCATGGTCCTTTTTGATGAATAATTGCCGAGTTATTGCCAGCACCCTGACCGAATTCTAAATTCCTGCCATAACCACCTACAGAAAACCCAACCTCTGAATTGGGCCTCTGACACCCCATCAACCACCATAGACCACTGATGTCAGATAGAGATCAGTGATCCATGGTTTTCTTCGTTTGTTTGCAGCACAGGCTGCAGGGTATCATCATTGGCTGAGGGCACGGCTGTGTCTCTGACGCAGTGGCCCCTGCTGGTTATGGCAGGAATTTGTAATTTGTTCATGGTGCTGGCGATGGCTCACCTACTCATTGCGAAGGACACCGTGAGATCTTTAACATCTACCAACAAATGCCAGCAAACGGGACACCCATTTAACGTCCATCCGAGGGACGGCACACACATTGATGAATCACCCTGCCTGTGAAACACTGGGATGACAGTTTATAGCTGGGTTGGGATAAGAACCCAGGCTAGACAGCTTAGTGGTGAGTGTGCCTCCCTCTTAGCCATCGTGCCAGCCCTAGCGGTCTCTGGTGGGTGGTTGTCTTCGTTGTCTGGAAAGGTCACGACAACACCCTTTTAAGATTGTTGTTACTTACTCTTCTACAAGGTGAGTCAGGTGCGAAATATTGCTTCTTTAATTTCGTTTTCATATATTATTCATTCCACCATTTCTGTATTTTCCTCTGCTTGTAGCCTACTAAATATTTCATCACACACAGTTAGTTATCTCTTTCTATATTGGCTCTTGACGGCAGGCTTACTAAACAAGAATTTTGTTTCAACATTTATGTAAAAGTCAGGAGAATTGCCATTAGCTGGGAGAATCCATCTACGGGGTGAAGAAGGGCTTTTGCAGGAGTTCCAGACAAGAGTGGATGAATTTAAGAAACAGCTAAGTAAGCTAAGACAAGGTGACGTTTTTGTTTGTTTGTTTGTTTTTCCAATGTTTTATTGATTTTTCAATGATTTCATATTTTATTTATTTTAAAAATTTTCAACTTTTAAAATTTATTTTTCAATTTGAAATTTTTCCATTATTTGATTTTTTTAAAAATTATTTAACTTTGTTTTTATTATGGTTCCCAGAGGGAACCCAGAGGGAAGCATTAAGTGTTTAGTCTCGGTGTCCATGGTGCATCAAAAAAAAACAGTTTGTTATCATTATGAGGCAAAATTTCAAGAGCTACCAATTGGCTTATATTATGAATTGGCTCCACCGGAAACCATCAGCGATCTCCGATCGCGGCGCTCGAGTTTAAGAAAGGTTCTCAAGAGGAATTGGGGAAATATACACCAGTTTGTTTTATTTTAGTTATGGGAAAGTTGTTGCTGTGCTGTATCACGTGATTGGGTTTTCGTATATCATGCCTCGCCCGCTAGCAGTGGCAGGAATGTGCTTCTGGTCGCGCAATAAAGCGGAGTTGATGCTGGCACGCTTGCTTCTCATGTTCCACTGCACCTCGTACACTCTAGTTGGCGACGAGGATGGTTGAAAACGGACATGTGCCCGTTTTCGTCGGAGACGACTTCGGATTGTTTTCAGAACAATTGGGATGCTATTTCCACGCGACTGATGTGGTCGACGAGAGCAAACAGAAGTCAATCTTGCTCGCTTCGCTTTTGGTGGAGCATTATCGACTACTGCGTGATTTGGTGGCGCCGGACAAGCCCCGGGATGACGGGCTGTCGTTTCGGGACATGGTGCAGAAGATGAAAGCACACATGGTGCCGGAGAAGTCATTACAGCTCGCTCGATACCAGTTCGCTCGCCTCTCAAAAGGGGCAGAGGAACGCGTCGCTGATTTTTTGAATGCCACGGAAGCATTCTTCCGTGGCCTGCAAGTTCACGGCGGGGGAGCGTCCAGCGCGGCTCAGAGATCATTTTATCGCTGGTTTACAAGATGTGAAGATGGTTTCAGCGGTTCTACGGCTGAAGCGTGACGACATTACATTCGACTCGGCAGTCAGCACGGCTACAGCGGTCGAGCAGACTCGCGGGGATGTTCGGGCCATCACCGGCCACGCGGGGTCGCGAGCACCCCGGGACGCATGCTCGACCTTCGATGCGGGTCGGACGTCGCCGCGCGGCCGCATGTGCGGCGAATTGGGCCCGCGGACGTGTTTGGGATGTGGAGGTCGACACCTGCGCCGTGCGTGCCCGTATAAAGGCACCGTGTGTTTGAATTGTCACAAGGTGGGTCATCTGAAGCGTGTGTGCCGTGGGGCGCCGGCCACCATTAAGGTCATGGACGGCGATGTGCGAGGCGACCCGGGACGGAACCGGCGGCCGTTGATAGGCCTGTTTTCAATTGGCCCGGCGGCGGCGCGCCCGATGACGGTGGAAGTCGAAGTGCACAAAACGCCAATCACGTTCTAGGTCGATACGGGAGCGGCTGTGTCGATCATCGGCGAACAGACCGCGTGTAGACTCAACGGCCTGAAGCTTATCAGGTCCAACCTCACGCTGTTCACGTACACCCGCGAGAAGATAATGCCAGTCGGGATGGCAGACGTGTCTGTGCGGTACCAAGGCCAGGTCGCCACGCTTCAGGTGTACGTCGTGCGGGGGAGGGGACCGTCTCTCCTCGGCCGAGATTGGCTGGCCCGCATCAGGCTCGACTGGGCCGCAGTTTACCTTGTGCAACCCGTGCCGAGCCGGTGGGAGGATCAGTTGGAGAAGATTCTTCAAAGACATCAAGGTTTGTTTGGCGACGACCTTGGGAAACTCAAGGGCATGTAGGCAAAACTCTTCCTGAAGGAGGGGGTGGTTCCTCGGTTTTGTAAACCACGTCCGGTGCCGTATGCCCTGCGGGACAAGGTCAAGGGTGAACTGGATAGGCTGGAGGCCTGTGGAGTGATCGAACGGGTGTCGTGCTCAGATTGGGCTACCCCGGTTGTCACGGTGCTGAAACGGAATGGAGACGTCCGATTGTGTGGGGACTTCAAATCCACGGTTAACCCGGGGCTCAGCGTGGAGCAATATCCACTGCCGTCAATCGATGAAATATATGCGCGATTGGCGGGGAGTCAATACTTCACGAAGCTAGACCTGCGTGATGCATATTTTCACCTTCCGATGGATCTCGGGAGTAGCGAGCTTTTGACAATCAACACGTGTCAAGGACTCTATCGATATGCCCGAGTCTGTTTTGGGATTGCTTCGGCCCCAGCTTTGTGGCAGAAAGCCATGGATCAGGTTTGCATTGGCCTGCCCGCTCAGACCTACCTGGACGATGTGCTCATTGCGGGGAAAACAGCGGACGAGCATCTTGCGAACATTGCCCAAGTGCTGACAAAGCTAGAAGCATGCGACCTGCACTTGAACAGGGACAAGTGCGCGTTCATCAAGCAGCGCTTGGAATACCTCGGGCACATCATCACGCCGGAGGGGCTGTTGAAAGGTCCTCGGAAGGTGGAAGCGATTCAACACATGCCACCGCCTCGCGACAAGACGCAGCTGCGCTCGTTCATTGGTATGGCCCAGTATTACCAAAGGTTCATGCGAGGGCTCAGCTCACAACTTGCGCCGTTAACACGGTTGCTCAGGAAGGACGAGCGCTGGGCTTGAGGGCCTGCACACCAGGCCTCGTTCGACCGCGTCAAGCGGCTGCTCACAGAGGATACGGTCCTCGTGCACTACGAGCCTGCGCGTCTGCTCCTATTGGCATGCGACAGCTCTGCATATGGCATCGGGGCAGTGATCTCCCACAGGATGGACGATGGTTCTGAGCGGCCTGTTTGTTTTGCATCTCGGACCATGTCCGCAGCAGAGCGGGATATGCCCAGATCGAGCGCGAGGCTCTCATCCTCGTCTGGGGTGTGCGGAGGTTTCATCAATACCTGCTGGGGCGGCATTTCACTTTGCAGACAGATCACAAACCGCTTCAATTCATCCTGAGACCCGAACGCGGGGTGCCGGTGGTAGCGACCGCGCGAATACAGCAGTGGTGTCTGTTTCTTGATACTTACGATTATGATATTCAGTTCCGAAGCACTGAGAAGCATGCTAACTGCGACGGGCTCTCACGCTTGCCATGTGCGGAGGGTCCAGCTGCGTCTGAATTGGCCGACCGGGTCGATGTGTTCGCGCTGGGTCAGGTCCAAAGCGGGCCGGTCACGGCCAGACAGGTCGCGGTGGAATCGGCTCGTGATCCGGTGCTCACCCGTGTCGTCCAGGCGATTTCTACGGGAATTGGAGCAATCTGCCTTCGACACCGGCATTTCAACCTTTCACGTCACGCGCATCAGAGCTGTCGTTGGTCCAACAGTGCGTTATGTTGGGAATGAGGACGGTGATTCCACCGAAGTTCAGGCAGCGGTGTTTGGAAGAACTGCATGTCAGTCACCTTGGCATCGTGAAGACCAAGAGTCTTGCTCGTAGCCTGTTGTGGTGGCCGGGGTTGCACAAAGACATTCAGCAGTTGGTTAAGCGTTGCGCCATGTGCCAAACAGATGCTGATAACCTGCGTTGAGCTTCGGGACTATGGCCTACGCCAGACGGAGCCTGGCAGAGGGTCCATGTAGATTTTGCGGGCCCGGTTAATGGCAGAATGTTTTTGATTGTGATCGATGCATTCTCAAAATTGCCGGAGGTTGTAGTAATGCAGCATACATCAGCAAACATTACAGTAGAGAAACTGCGGACGATCTTTGCTAATTAAGGTTTATCGGAGATCCTGGTCTCTGATAACGGTCCGCAGTTCATCGCGGGTGTATTTAATGAGTTTATGCGCCAGTTTATACGAATGGGCAAGCTGAGTCGTTTGTTAAGATGTTGAAACGGGCTTTGCGCGGGGGGGGGGGGGGGGATTGCACCTGTGCAGACGGTGGTCGATGTCTTTTTGCTCCATTACAGGAACGCAGTTCATCCTGTCACGGGTGATTCTCCTGCCATTCGTCTCTATGGACGGGCATTGCGGTCCAGACTGGATTTGCTGTGACCTGGAGGGTCGGGGAGTGGGGCGGTGTCGCGTCCGACGCGGATGCGCGGCTTCGATGTGGGACAGCGAGTAATGGTGCGCGATTATTTCCACGATTCCAAATGGGTGCCGGCTGTGGTCTCTGTGGTACTGGGGCCGGCGAATTGCATGGTGCGGACTGATGGTGGGGATGTGTGGAAGCGGCACGTGGACCAAATGCATGATCGCTGTTCAGCGTCACCCCCCCCCCCCCACACCTCCCCGGGCCGAACGATGTGGGGCCCCACCTGTAATGTCGCCGGCACCTGACGTTGTATCGCCAGGGCCGGATGTGCCGACGCCCAGGGGGTCTTCGCCTGATGCTGTCCTACCCGGGGACGTCGGGCAGGCTGGTCGGCTGGGAGCAGTTGTTATTGCGGATGGCGCGAATCCGGCAAGGGTGTCACCTCGACTGAGCCGGGAGGCGTCTGAGCCTGGACTGTCTGGCGGCGCTGCCCGTCCGAGGCGGGTCAGGGTGCGGCCGCGGTACTTGGAGGATTATGAGTGTTGATGGGTTTCAGGTTGTCATGTTATGATTGTCCTTTCATCATTTGACTTGTCATTTTATGAGGGGAGGAGTGTGCTGTATCACGTGATTCGGTTTTCGTATATCATGCCTCGGCCGCTAGGGGTGGCAGGAATGTGCTTCTGGTCGCGCAATAAAGCGGAGTTGATGCTGGCACGCTTGCTTCTCGTGTTCCACTGCACCTCGTACACTCTAGTTGCAGATGTTAATTTGGGTTTGGATGGGAAACCATTTAAATAAAATTCAACGAATTAAAGGCAATCAGTACAGATTTATGAAAATGAGATTGTGTTTAACAAATTTATTAGTGTTCTTTGAAGCAGTTTCTGATTGAATGACTGACTGAAGTGCAGTAGATGCAGTTTATCCAGATGTTCAGAAGGCATTTGATAAAGTACCACATCGGAGGTTGTTTGCTCAGGTGAGGGCTTGCTGAGTGGCAGATCGAGTAGCTGATGGGATTGGAAATTGGCCTCGTGATAGGAAGCAAAGAGTGGCTCTGAATGGGAGGATGTTGGGCTGTGGGGTTATAAGTGGGGGTACCTCAGGAATCAGTACGTGGAGCTTTATTTCTAATATAATGTGAGCCGTGGTTTATGTCCATGCATTCATCTGTCTCTCGTTTTCGGCGGCCGCTTCTCTGTCTGCATTTAAAAAGCTCCGCATGCAGGCAAAGCTCAACATTCAACCAGAATAAGAGCATGATACCAAATGGGATACATTTTATACGTATAACTACAACATAGGTAGTTCATTCACAATGCGTTAAGATGTGACCTTAAGTTTATCACAAAGTTGAACAAGCCATGTCAGCATTGGTAATAACAGTAACCAACAATGAAAGTCTTTGAACAAAGGTTGCAGTGCAAGGTGATCTTTTCATTCAATAAAAACCTCCATTTAGCATTGTAACCTAAAATGACGTTTAGTAATAAACTACAAAGAGGTCCAAAATAAACATAAATTTAATATTTGGTGGACTTGATGACATAATTTGTTGGAGTTGGAGGTCCACTCTGGGTCGAGGGGTTGGTTTTTCAAACCACGGCCAATTCATTCGTTATATCAAAGACTTTAAAAATGGTGTGTGGTGCTTCCTTGCTTGCTGCTCAACATTTAAAAAGGATAGATCATAGAGATAGGGAGAGAGAGGGAGAGGGAGAGGGAGAGGGAGAGAGAGAGAGAGAGAGAGAGAGAGAGAGAGAGAGAGAGAGAGTGAGAGTGAGAGTGAGAGTGAGAGTGAGAGTGAGAGTGAGAGTGAGAGTGAGAGTGAGAGTGAGATTGAGAATGAGATTGAGATGGCAGAGAGGGGGAGGGAGACAGAGAGATTGAGAGGTCGGGGAGAGATATAGAGGGGCCGGTGAGAGAGAGACATGGGTGGGGGAGGGAGAGAGGGAAAAAGAAAGGCAAGAGAGAAAGAAAGGAGTGAGAGAGAAAGAAAGGAGCGAGAGAGAGAAGAGAGAGTAGGGTTGGGTGGCAGAGAGGGGGGGAGGAAGAGAGAATTGGGAGAGAGAGGAGGGAGGGAGTTTCCTTCTGTATCCCTCCTGTGCATCCCCATTTCTCCCCATACCCATTGCTTGTCCAAGTCTTCCTCTACTTTGTCCTTCAACTTCACTTTCAGTGCCCCCCCCCTCTCTCTACCATTCCTTTTATTCTGTGGTGTCCTGATGCATTCAGTGTTCTAGCTCTTCCATGAACCTTGACTGTGTACAAAAAACACTGTCATAGGTTGGCAACCATTGTGCAGGCTTGATGGAATGAATGGTCTCTTTCTGTGTTGAAGTTCCTTGGAAGGGAAGTCATCTTGTATATCATATTGCAAACCACTGTGTGTGTCTGTACGTTTGTCTGCCTCCCATTTGCGGCGGCCACCTCTCATGCTGTGTTTGAAAGCTTAACATTCATTTTTGAAATGACGGGAGAACAGGCATGAATAATGTTGATGCCAAATTTTATTTCACAAGCAGGATAGTCTCCACTCTTTTTAGACAAATCCAACCTCTGTTGCTTGATGTTGCACTACCATTTCACGATGGGTGGTTTTAGTAGCTTAAAGCTTTGGCTCTGAGTGAAACCAAGAGTGCAACACAAGTAACCTTTTTTAAAGTGCATGAAATACTTTAAATTCATCGATTAACAACGTTTCCCATCACTGGGGACGGATACTTTTGCTAGTTATTCATAATTCACATCAATGATTTGGATTGTTGGGTTAAGAGTCAGCTTTCTAATTTTGCAGATTACACTAAGCTTGGAGCTAAGATAGCAGAGAGGGGAGTGGGGGGAGGTGATCGGATTCAAGAAATTCTTGATGCTTTCATCGATTGAGCACATAGTTTAACATAAAGAAATGTGAGGTGCTGTGGATGGTTAAGAACAATGAAGAGAGAGATTACATCATACAAGGGGCAATCTTGGAGCATCACAGAGGAAAAGCATGTGGGGATGGTAATAGTGGCATCAGAAACAGTATACAAGTTTAAATTTGACTTAGGTACCTATAAGCATCCGCAATAGAGGGTAGGCCAGCATGGACATTGGTGGAAATGGTCGGTAGCTGAGCTATGGATCGGTCATTTGATACCTGTATCGTGATTGTGACGTCTGTGAGGCCTTGTTAAAAGGTGAGTGTGTTTTCTGTGATTTTTCATTCCTCACCCTTCAACCATGTTTGCCACCAACTGCTCCAAAAACAAACACAAATAAAATAAGAAATTACATTTTATAATTTCAATTAATAATAAATTTTCTGTCATATTATGTGTATGAAACACCCCAGTGATGTCTGTGCTTACTTCACAGTTCTCATCCACACTCCTCCACCCTATTCCTCTCTCCCAGTGATTGAAGTTGATAAACTGTTGGAATGAATTTATGTGCTGGAGATGTAGTGCAGTCTTGATGGGTCAAATGGCCTCCTCCTGCATCCAAGTTCCTTGTGTATCCTTGTGTATGTTGTTGGACAGCAACGACAGTCCTGGTAATGTGCCACATCATGTGTCTCTAAAAGTACTGTACTTTACGACATCAGCGGATGTATTTCCCATCAAATTGTCTTGGGGTTTAATGTCATGTTAAGCATCCCGGTGACAGTTTGACTTGCGAGTATAAAGGTAGCATCCGTTTAAAAAAAACAAATTCCGCAGATACACCTGGAAGTTGCATATTCCCTCAAGGTGACCTTGAAATTGGCATAAAATCCAAACATGTTAATTGAATGTGTGATTCCTGTTTCCAGCCACAGGCGAATTGCTGTTTGTTATATGCTTTGAACACTATTATATGATGTATTTAATTGTAGATAATAAATCAAGAGAAACAATAACAGTCAAAAAGGAAATAAAACATGAATAAAGGCTGAAAATTAAGTATGGAAAGTGAGATAAATGGACCATTAGTTGAGATTCTGAATTTAATGGCGATGAAATGTATACAATGTCGAGAGCAGTGCTCTTCCGCTAATTTCATTGCTCACTCACACATGATGTTGACGGGTTGAGTTGAAACGATTCCTCAATATGACATCAACGATACGGAAGTTTTCATTCATGCTTTTTCCCATCACACCAAATATCAGTGTGACTCGCAGTTTGAACTTTTTTTTTTTTAAGGGAATGTGTTTTAAGTTAACAAGTCAGAAAATAACATCAAAAAAATGAAAAAAACATGCAGGAATGGTATCTCCAAAAAAATATCCAAACAAGGTCAGAAGGAATGAAAATAAAGGAATGACACCACAATATAACACCACAATCCTTTTACGGATTGCCATCACGACATCTTTTGACACTGACAGAGACATGACAACAGAGGTTGCAGGTCTGCGAGAACAATTGGGTCAGGAGGATTGTGGGAGTGAAGAGAGTTGATAGAAGGAGGATGGATGAACTGAGGGAGGAGATTGGTGTCCAGATGAGCTCAATGGTGAGATTTATGCAAAACTGGCTGAAGTGGCCTGAACACTTGGTGCAGATGGAGGAAGGGAGGATGGTAAAGAGAGCAGATAGGTTTAGGGAGCAAGGAAGGAGGAAACGAGGTCGACTATGGTTGAGATGGGAAAATTGTGTGAGGAGTGATATCAATAATGTGGGGGCATTTGGAGAGTGGAGAGAGTTGCCTGAGGACAGGGGGAAGTGGAGGAGTATCATGAGCAAGACAGGGCAGAAGCTTGGTACCATTGGTCCTCACCCCTTTATAAAAGGAAGAGATGAAAGACAAAGAATAAAAGCGATTAATCACCTTATTTGTTCAATCCATCGCTGTTTAACACTTGGTTCCTTTGGAAAAAAATAAAAGCTGCAGGTATAACTCTGGTAATTACAATCTGGTACGAAACACTTTACCATCTTAACAAAGCTACAGTGGTCATATTCTACGAGAGCATAAAACCAGGATGTGCATTGTCATTCCAACATGGCATCATCGCTGTGGTGCTCTTTTGTGGTGTTTTATTTTTTAAATCAGATTAAAAAAAAAAATTGTATGATAGCATGGGTGCATTTACCCAATTTTAATATGGAATAGGCAAAGCCTAGAAGCGAACGTAGAATTCTTCTTACATTCGATGCTGCAATTTCCGGTTACTTCGGCCTGGATTCGGGATCAGCGATCAAATAATGTAAACCACGATGAAAAATTATTTTTTGATGATGCGGGAGATATCTTTATTAAAATCAGTGGAGGAAATATAAACCATGTCTGATATTTGGGTCTTTCATGTCTCCGACGATGCCTTGATCTCCCGGGACGCATCATTCCCCATGACAAAAACCGGAAGCAAAAGGGTCATAGCCGACGACACGGATTCCAAATTGCCACAGAATATTGTGCTGCTGTTGTTGTTGTTGTTGTTGTTGTTGTTGTTTCCTATTCTCTCATGTGCATGCGTTGAGTATGAAGCTCACTACGTTCGCTATGAATAGAGAATGTCACTTCCTTTTTTGGAATCATTGTAATTGCTTCAGCCATTATTGTGCTCGGCAGGATGACATTTATCAATAATTCTATGGATGAACAATTTGGCGATTGTGCGATCTCTCGACAGGGTATTTTAGTGATGTATTCTGGCAGATTTTTAAATTCTTGTTCATTATGAAAACATTCGAGAATAAAAGGTATGGCCTTTTTAAAGCTTGTGACTTCACTCAATAGTAGTTTTTAAGCGTAAAATTTTGTACTCATTTGAACGGGCGGCCATTTTTTTCCCCGTGCCAACCCTACATATATTGGTATCGTGGAGTACGGTAGTGCTCTGTGAGTGTCCTTACAAGGAACATAAATGCAGGAGGAGTCCATTTGGTCCAAGTCTGAGCATTTTTTGACAACTTGTAGTTGTTTGATCATGCTCTATCCTTTTTGAATGCTGAGTGTGAAGCAAGGAAGCAGCACACATCATTTTTAGTCTTGGTAAGACTCGGCTGGTATTGAAAGTTCGAACCACCAATGTCTGCTCCAACCATTACACCACCAAGTTCCATGTCTTCAGAAGTAAACAAGAAGGAAACTAAAAGTTCACTGTGGATTACTTTTTAATAATTGTGTTGTTCACTTTTGCAAGGCTGTTGTTACTGAGACTAGACTTCTTATGTTCCCAAAGTGGATTAAGATTCACCTTTAATATTCCTTATTTTTTTTACAGGATCTAAGTAAGGCTCAGAGAGTAGAGCGGCCAAAACCACATCTCACAAAAATGGACGTACAGATGAGCATATGCGACACAATACAGGACTGTTAGGTGAGACAAACACAGTCACTGGGGCATTAGATTGGGGGCAGTTCCATCACTTCCTGGGGCACTCTGCGTACCGCCGATGCCAAAACATTGACAGTGTCTTTCTCACTACACGCAACAGGGCATTTCTTAAGGAAAATTTCCTCCTCCTCATGGATTCAAACCCATGGGGAGTGTTCATATGTACAAACTCGGAAGCAGCACACACCATTTTTAAAGTCTTTGGTATAACTAGGCCAGGGATTGAACCACTGACGTCCCAGACAAGGAGCAGACACTGTAACAATTTCACCACAAAGTCTTTCTACTCTATATTTGCTATAATTGGCCCATGCATGCCCATTCAGAAAGGATTTATCAGACATGGTAATCTGCACACATTACAGATACACAAGGGGTGTTACCATTCCTTCGTTTCAATGTATTTTACAACAGATTGGTTTGGGAACATCTTTTACTTTTGGTCTTATTGTATAATCCTGTTTTTACTCTAATCACGGTCAATGATAGCCGATGTGCTGGTTTGTCTTTTTGTTGGTTTGTTTGTCAGGTTTTCTTGTGTTGCCTTCTGAAAAACCAATTGTCATCTCTGCCTATACAGATGATGTTTGTGTATTTATGCGCATTAGTGATGCTACCACTCCGCTGCTCGATTGCTAAGATAAATTTTCTTCGGATCGCACGAGGATTAATTGTTATAAATGCAAGGCTTTATGGGTTGGCTGTACACCATCTGTTGGCTTACATCCCAGGCCTTCCCAAAGGCTTACAATGGGAGAAGGAAGGAAAGCATCCAATATGTTGGAGTGTATCTTGGCATTCCAATCTTTATGGCTATACATTGGGATAATCTGATAAACAAAATTGTTAGTTGGCTAAATACGTGGAGAATAATATTGTCCACATTGTCCTTTCGGGGTTGTCACTGGAGAATCAATAATTTGATGGCTCCATTGTGGCCCGAGATGATTGCTTTGCACACTCCGAACGCCCTCCTCAATACGATCCAGAGGTATCTACTTAACCTTTTCTGGGGTGGAAAACATTGGTTCAAGCCTGAACTCCTAAACTTCCATTGATAGAAGGTTGTTATCTGAATAATGGCCTTCTGCATCACCACAGTTGAACGATTTTTGTATCTTGAGACACTGGCATGGCTGGCAGCCCACCAAAAATTTCCTACTTAAAAAGATAACTTTTTCTCATGAACCTGCAACATGTCTCACAGCTGTCAGTGTTCTATCAGAACCTGTTACAAATTTGGAAGGCTTTTGTGGTGGACCAAAATATGTATCATTTCAGCATGAGCAATTATCTCCATGAGCCTATCTTAGACAATGCACTAGCTGGCCTAGCATCCCCCAATCATGCACATTCTTTCAACATTTGTGTGTCATTGGTTGTTGTCTTCCATATGTATGTTTCAGAAGCTGGAACGGAGCCCTCCCAGGTCTCAAAGTATCTACCTTCTTGGGTGTGTGTGTGTGTGTGTGTGTGTGTGTGTGTGTGTGTGTGTGTGTGTGTGTGTGTGTGTGTGTGTGTGTGTGTCCATCCATTGGGACCATACTCTATGCAGAGCATTGGTGCTGTCTAAGCAGTCTCTGGCTATTGGGCACAATCCTGGATGGGTCACCACTTCGACACAGGATACCAGCAAGCTGGCACTCATTTTGCCAACCTCGGAAGGATGACAGGCAGAGTCAACCCCAACTGGCATTAATTCAGAATCCAAGGATCTCAAGCCCACCTCCCTCACCATTAAGCCAACACCAACCGCATGTATGTATTGATGGATGGATGGATGGATGTATTAATTTGCTTTGGGAGTAAAAATAAGTTCTCCTGTACATGATTACCCTCTGTGATTTTCCCGATGTATTTCTCTTCCAAGTATGGCCATAAGCTAGGAACCGAGTCTGTTAAACAACAACAGGAGAAACCTTGCCTTCCTGGGTTTGGGAGGCAAGGAGGCCATGCCCCAAGGACATAAGAGAGGAGGATAGAGAAGACGAAGAGTGTGTGCTTGGTGGATCGGTGTGGAGTGTGTGCTTGGCGAATCGGCGCACAGTGTGTGCTTGGCGAGGGTGCACGCCTGGAGCAGATTGAGCGGATTGGTGCACGTCGAGAGCTGATCGAGGAGGTGCTGGCAGGATTTGTGCATTGTAATTTGGAAGGCAGAAGTAGGCGAGGCGCGATCCTGCCTGCGCATCCCATTGGATGGTGGAGGCGCTTTCCTCCTGGTCTCGGTGGGAGACGGTGCTATTTTGTTTGGCAGGTGCATGTGCTGGACGAAGCTTCCCAGCACCAAATCGACAAGAACCAGGCTGAGGTACCAGTGCTTTGGAAGGGAGGATTTATTTTCGTTGTTACCCTTTGTCTGTGTTTGCGTCTGTGTGTTCGAGGCCTCGATCGTAGGACTTGTTCTATTGAATTTCTGCATTGTTGTCCTTATGATCTTCATTAAAAAATCCATGTTAATGAGCCTGCCCACCTCCTAGAAATATGGACCGTTCGACCATCCCTGGAGGTTCATCAGTGTTACCCATCTGGCTACCACAAATTTGGTTAGTGGGATTTGATTTTCAACCCATCGACGGCCGCATTTATTCCCGTCCGGTTGCCATCACTGAACTGCTGTCCGGTAAGTGCTGCCGTCTATCCAAAAAATATGAACTCGAGTAAGGGAGTACTCATTGCATCAAACACTAAACATAAACACAACTGATAATAAATAGTATAGC
>NC_140963.1:16410025-16417525 GCF_056783735.1 Eptatretus burgeri
GCAACCAGCAATCTATCAAATGTATCTGTTTGTTTCACAGAGATTACTGTATTTGTGTTTAGTTAATTTAATGAAGCTGTTTATTCAATTCTTCCATTTACAAGAGTGGTTTAGTGGTGATTTGAAGGTGTTGTACCCTAACTTGTTTGCACAGTTCTGGACTATATCCAGTGGACAAGGTTATCATCTGCCCAACAAAGTCATCCACTATCCTTATACCCTCTTCCCTCATTTTCATTACTTCCACCCACCCACTTTGCTGCTTCCAGGCTTCACCTTGCTTACAATCACCTTCATTTTAGCACACAAATAACTTGGGTTTGCCAAAGTTGAGGCCATCTGGCCAATTGGTCTGCACCTGATTGAAAGTCTTCCCTTCACTTGGAGTCATTGGTAAAAACATTCAACCAGCATCCCTTGCTTTGGGGATAGGGAAGAGGACGGGAATGTGGTGTCCATTTCTTATTATTGTCACTTCCCCTCCCGAAAAGTATGTTTGTTGGCTGATGACAGGATTTGGAACTCTATCCACAGCCAGTATTGTAACAACATTGACACATTAAACGAATGTGTTTGGTTAAGGTACAGACATGATGGTCAAAGTGACACAAGGCTAATCGTAGGAATCATGAAAACAGGGTGATGAAATTTTTTGAACGAGTCCTCAGAGTTAACCATTTGTGGAAAGAATATATATATATATATATATATATATATATATATATATATATATATATATATATATATATATAAATATGTATATACATGTATATATCTTCTTCTTCTTCTTCTTTCGGCTGCTCCCGTTAGGGGTCGCCACAGCGGATCATCCGTTATGATCCGCATAATGATTTGGCACAGGTTTTACGCCAGATGCCCTTCCTGACGCAACCCTGGTCGCCTCTTACAACACAGGGATATGGTACACCTATTCTAACCGGGGCATACACCAGGCCCAGTAGACTGGTACTCACTTCGCCGACCTCGGAAGGATGACAGGCTGAGTCAACTTCCTGGTGTGTATTAATTCAAGCGGACAAACGAGGCTTCAACTCAGGACCTTTTGGATCCCAAGCCGCTACCCTAACCACTACGCCAACACCAGGCAATATATACACATGTATATGTATATGTATATATATATATATATATATATATATATATATATATATATATATATATATATATATATATATATATATATATATATATATATATATATATATATATATATATATATATATATGTATATATATATGTATATATTTATATATTTATATATGTATATATATATATGTATATGTATATATATATGTATATATATATATATATATATATGTATATATATGTATATATATGTATATATATATATATATATATATATATATATATATATATATATATATATATATATATATATATATATATATATATATATATATATATGTGTATATATATATATATATGTGTATATATATATATATATATATATATATATGTATATATGTATATATATGTATATATATATATATATATATATATGTATATATATATATATATATATATATATGTATATATATATATATATATATATATATATATATATATATATATATATATATATATATATATATATATATATATATATATATATATATATATATATATATATATATATATATATATATGTATATATATATATATATTGTTGTGGTTACCAAATTCGCAAACCACCATTCAGGTCCCTTAGGTGAGATATCTCGGTAAGTACATGTGTAGTTAGGCCCAAACCCGTTGTCTAGTGGGAATACATGTCATTTATGCGTGCTGCGACTCTTCAGGATAGCCGTTTTTCTTTTACTATCTTTAATTTGGACCAACCGCCATTGTTACCACCACCAACCACCACATCAACCACCCACCGCGGCGCCGCTTCACGTCACACCTCGCAACCGTCGCATCGCCACCGTTCTTGCGCCGCTTGTGGGTACTGGTGTTGGACTCGTGCAGGGCGCGCGCCGAACAGCGTGTACAAAACCACGGATTTTCCACTTCAAAAACGGATCAAAAACGACACACGCCCACTTTTGTTCCGTCCAATCGGTGAGCGAGGGGCGATTTGGCCCCGCCCCCAGGGCGTTGGAGGGCGATCGATATATGCAAATTTATGGATCAAAAAGCATTCACGCCCACTTTTTCTCGGGCCAATGGTTAGCGAGGTGAAAGGTCGAAGGGAGGGGGTCAAAGATGAGAGAGCGAAGCCACGGGGCTGATATAAGCGACCGCGTTCGTCAGTCAAGTGAATAAGGAGTTAAGACTTCGCAGTCGGTGGAGTTGGGAAGAAGAAGCAAGAAGGAGTTGGTCGTCGTCGTGTGCGTTGGAGTCGGAACGGAGGGGACGGAGCTGTGGAAAGGCGGCGAGGGCAGACGAGGGGGTGCTCGCGTCGTGCAGGGAGCTGCACACCAGGGAGGCCGACGGCGCGACCTGGCCGAGGTGGAGACGCTCGTCGCGGGACTCGAGGCAGAGTGGAAATCCTCTATACCCCGAGCATCAGCAACCCCCTCCTGTTTCCCCCCGCGCTGAGATAGTGCGACCAAGGGGGCCCCTTTCCCACCCCCTACCAGACACTGCCCGCCCGCGGAGTTGAGGCACCATCGCCGCTCCGCGTCTCATCACCAGACGGGTAGGCCCGACCCGGTCTCGGCCTCAGGCCCGCCTCATCCTTGAGGGTTCTCTGTTCTTTTCCTTGGTTTTGGGTATGTGTTGTCGGCGCCGTCTGTGAAGTAAAATTGTATAAGTGTTGCCGTGTGCTCGCGTAATCGGTATTAGATCTGCATTGTCGCATTTGCTTTTTGTGTAAAATTGCATTGTGTTTCTTTTCCTTTTCTATGTGCTTTTGGTGAATTGTATATGTGCGCTTTCCGTTCATCGCGAATAAATGTGCTTTGTGTTGAACTGTTTCCCGCTTCGCTTCGTCATTTCTTTCATTGAATCCTCATCTTGCTTCACGTAAAGGGTTGGTAGTGGGCTGAATACGCCCGATAATTAATCGAACCGTCGAGGTCGACGAATAACACCGCTCGGTTATCCCGATAGTACGGAACGGGTCGCTTAAGTGGCCCGTGTCCGAAGTCGACCTGCGGCGAGGTGCGATCGCCCGGTCTACCCTCCGCGTTGGTACTTAGGTAGGTCGAATTTGGCGAGAAACCCTATCCCACGCGGGGGCTGATTGGCTCGATCGCGGTGAGACCGAAAGGTCCACCCGTGACTGGTTCCCGGCGTTAGTCCGAGAGGGTCACGACTGGATTGTCCGTCCGGTGGGCGACGTGCCGCGATTCAAGTTACGTGGCCGTCAGCACGCCGGCGGGCGCGAAATCCGTAACACTGGTGTCAGGTCGTGCGATACAAATCCATCGCCCTCCTCGCGGCACTGGTATCGGAGAACAGGAAAACGGGCTCTCCTGTCTCCAGCTAAATTCACGGGAATCGGTCCAGGGGTGAGAGAAGCGACCCCCGATTCCCTCCAAATTACGAGCGATTCAAATTAACCCTTTAAGAGAAGCAAGATGGCGTCTCAAGGCGAGCGGGAGCCGGGGGTATTAGAAATGGATGTAGAATGTGTGGAATCCATGGTCCAGGATGGAATCCCCGTGCAGGAAATGTTGATTGTGCAGGAACACGGACTCGCCCAACTGAACCCAGAGCCCGGAATAGGTGCGGCAGCGGCCGCGGTGTATGACACCTCCCCCCCCTCTCCACCAAAACCCTTCCCCAACCCTTGCCGAAACGGCTCACCCAAGCGCACCCGACATGGCCCAGCTATTCGCCATGCTGGCGGCTATGACAGCGAGGATGGATGCGGATGCACAAAAGATGGATGCGTATACACAAAGGATGGATGCGTATACACAAAAATTGGATGCGAATACACAACAAATGACGGAATGGAAACAAACATGAAGGAAGAAATGAAAGAGCTACGGGGTGAGACGCAGAACATGGGCCGATGCCTGCAGGCGGGCATGAAGGCCGTGACCAGGGAGCTGGGAATGGCGACTCCACGTGTGGGAGCAAACGAGCTGGAAGGGGGTGCAACGGCTGACAGGCCCGCGGTGGAGGCGGGTAAAAAAATAATTCAGGGGGCGTGTTGGGCGATGGTCGTGACAGAGGAATCGACGGTGACCAAAAAGGAAAAATTAAATGGGGAGACCAAAACGTGTGAGACGAGACACGAGGTGACGACGACAGAAACTTATAAATGTATAGAGACACGGGAGATAGAAAAAATAGAGGAGAGACAACACGATGAAGACGGGGTAAGTGACGCACACACACAGGTAGTGGAGGACAATGGGGTTGAGCTCGCGGAGCGTGTAGAGACCCAGTGCGAGCACCTGGATGGCCTCCTCCAGGAACGAGGGGAGGGAGTATGCCCCCTTGAGGTGAGTCACGACCAGGTGAGTTCGGTCGTGCTTTGCGAGGTTGAGGGGACGGGTGCTGTGGACAGGTGCACGGAGAGCTTGGGGGGTATAGAGGCCCCGGAGACCCTTTTGGGGACACGAATCCCCAGTGTGGTTGTCCCTGTGTGTGTGGTGCAAGGTGTGAGTGCGTCCCCGTGTGTGGAAGCGACCCCGTGTGTGAGTGGTGAGGTGGCGATTCTGCCAGAGTACGTGCTTCCCAGCACGCCGTGTGTGGATGAGGCACCGTGTGTGGAAGAGGCCGTGTGTGTGAGTGAAACGGCCAGTGTGGATGAGGAACCGCGGTTGAGTGCCCCCGCGTGTGTGAGTGAGGCACCGCGGGTGAGTGCCCCCGCGTGTGTGTGAGGCACGGTGTGTGGATGAGGCTGTATGTGTGGATGAAACGGCCAGTGTGGAAGAGGCCGTGTGTGTGAGTGAAACGGCCAGTGTGGATGAGGAACCGCGGTTGAGTGCCCCCGCGTGTGTGAGTGAGGCACGGTGTGTGGATGAGGGACCGCGGGTGAGTGCCCCCGCATGCGTGAGTGAACGGCCGTGTGCAAGGTCGCTGTGTGCAAGGGAGACCGTGTGTGTGAGAGAGCGGTATGTGAGGGAGATGTCCGTTGGCATGCGGGAGCACGCAGCCGCGTCTCCCGGTGTGAGTTTAATGGTGTGGAGTGTGAGCGTCGTAACACGCAGGTGTGCGTGGGTCGAATGGCGACGACGGCGACATGGGAGAAACGAAAGCCGAGTAGCGGCTGTGGTTGTTTCGGGGACCGTGCCGGGTTCACCCAGCAGTGAGCACGCGGTCCGTGCTGTGCAACGCACGAGACCACCACGTGCTCGCTTGCGAGAGTGAAGTCCCGGTCCGGAAACGCACGCGGTGGATTTGCCGATCCCGCGGACGGACAAAGTTTCGGCAGGATAATGGATTTGGACCGGATGGGTTCTCCACGCGATCGTGTGTGTTAAGCTCCAACGGGCAAAGCACATGTGTTCGCGTGGGGAACCCCTTGAGACGTGAGGCTTGTGTTTTTTTATGTGCCGGGTGACGTCATGGCTGCGTGTATGGTTGGAATCCGGCAGGAGGGTGAATCCCTGCCAGATGGTACCGTCCAAGAGGGACGAGGGACGCGAACAGCTGCCATGACGTCACGCCAAAGGTGCACAGCTGTGAATTGCCGCGCTGGTGTGCAGGTTGCGAGTTACCGCGCTGGTGCTGCGCAATTAAAAAAAAAAGCAGCAAGCACCGCTTTCGGGTGAACAGGATTCCTGGGCAAGGGGTGGATGATCCCCTTGGCCAGGGCACAGGATGGAAACTAGTTTGGGGGAAGGGTTAGCTGAGTTAGACCGGCTCCATGGGGCAGGGGGAAGTCCTCATCGGGCCCGTGGAATGGATTAGGTAGAGGGGTTTAGATGAGTTTTAGGATGGGAAATGATTTTTAGAGGTTTAAGGACATGGACAGACTTGTGAATGTGAAGAGGGGACGTAGTTTAGCTACGTAGTGTTAAATGGAACGTGCTGTAGTGTAAGGGATGACGTGGGAGCACGAGTTAGTTCGGGGAGGTAGTTGGAAGGATGGCAGAGTTCAGCGGTGTGTGTGTTGAAGAGTTGGTGAGTTGAGTGGAAACGTGTGCTTGGTGAGTGAGTGAGGCCAGCAGGTCTGTGTGAGTGGAGCGAATGTGGAATGCATGGTGCGATGAGTGATTGGGGGGAGGAGTGATTCCCGCCCAAGGGACCCCGGGTCAGTGTAGAGTGAGTTAGGGGGTTAGTCAAATTGACAAAATGGAGGTCGTTTTGTTGTTGGTGGGAATGTAGGCTCGATACCCATTTAGAGGGGTGCAGGAGCCCTGTTGACGGGCTGGGAGCGTGGCTACGAATGGTGAGTATCGCTGAGTGGGTACCCCGGGCACCAGGCTAGTCGGCCATAGTAGGCCAAGGGCCCATGGGGGCCAGGATAGCGTAGTGGGCACGGGTGCGCCCGCATGGTGCGGGGGCCCGTGGTGCCATTAGCTGCGTGGGCAGTGTTGTGGGCACGGGTGACCCTTGGAAAGGGGCCCGGGAAGCCAGCCTGCCCGTGTGCGTTTCAGGGGAGGTGCCATGGAGGGCACTCCCCGGTGTTGAGGGAGCTGGTAGGCTCGGAGGCAGTGTAGTGCCCGGGGGTGCCATCGTCGGAGAATCGGCAGAGGGTAGTGCCTGCCAAGGGGAGCCACGCGTCCCAGCCATGAGACCGTGTGAGGGCACGGAAGAAAATTGGGGGGGGGGCGAGGCCCGAAATTGTGAGGACACCTACACAGGCGACGGGAATCTGGGCTTTTAGAACCAATATCTTAAGCGAGATGCGCTTGTTGAAAGCCCCGGGGTAGTTTAAAGGTTAATGGATAGGGTAGATTAGGAAGTGTACCCCTCCGCACCATCCATCCCTTCGCTCTCGTTGTGGGCCGCTGCACCCACTTTGGGTGAGATCGCTGAAGTCTGGGGAGGCCATCTTGAGGCTTCGTTGGGCCTTGACACAGGATGCTAGCTCTCCCTCATTCCCCTCCGGCAAGGGAACGTAGGGGTTAGGAGTAGGCTAGGACGAGATAGGTTAGCCAAACAGAGACAGTAAAGGGGGTTAGGGGACGATTTATAGTGGGGAAGTAAAAATAAAAACAACAACAAAAAAATAAGTTGGGGCTAAATTGGGTTTTACAAATTAAGGGAGTGGGTATGTACAGTGACAGGCAAAGGCGATAGGTGGGCAGGAGACAGGTCGGTAGGTCTGAGCCCGCCTTCTGATTGGCCAGCACCACCGCACTCCCTCCACCAACCTCCATCTCAAGGCTAAAGGCAGGCCAGCTTCATCTGTTGGCTGTGTTACTTCAAGGCCTGTGCCGGCCAACTTCATCGGCAGCTGTCGATTTGCTGCGAGGCCTGTACCGGCCGGATTCTCAGCAGCTGTTTTGCTGCAAGGCATGTGCTGGCCGGATCGTCTGCAACTGCTGTGCTTCAAGGCCTGTGCCGGCCAGTTCATCTGCAGCTGTTTTCTGCAAGGCCTGTGCCGGT
>NC_140963.1:16422525-16445025 GCF_056783735.1 Eptatretus burgeri
AATCTTTGATAGGAGGGAAACCACGGGGTAACATCCCTGGGTCAGATTGCGGGAGAGTGTGTCGGAGTGGTGCTGAGGTGTCGTCCACCAGACGGCGGTCTCCTTAGGTTAACCTGAGGCGGTCCCTTCGGGTGGGTGCCTGGAATGTCCTATCCCTAAGAGAGGATGATCACCTGTCTCTGTTATCATCTGAGCTCAAGCGTTTGGACATCGGGATTGCAGCTCTCTCTGAGGTTCGGAGACCGGATTGCGGCGAGATAATGGTGGGTGGTTACACCTACTATTGGTCTGGTCGCTCTGATGGTTACCATACCCAAGGAGTTGCTGTAGCTGTGTCCAATAAGCTGACCCCAATGATAATTGAGGTAACACCGGTCAACGAGCGTATTATGAGATTAAGGATTCGTCACTCCTTAGGTGTCATTTCCCTGGTCTCTATTTATGCTCCGACTGAGGCGAGTGATCTTACCGTGAAGGATGCATTCTACGCCACACTCGAGTCTGTGGTTGATCAGTGCCCCAGACGAGATACACTTCTAGTCTTGGGGGATTTCAATGCATCGACTGGAACTGATAGGGATGGTTATGAGGTGTGTGTTGGTCCCCATGGGTCAGGAACTATGAACCAGAATAGCACTAAGTTCCTTGACTTTGCAAGAAGTCATGGACTTAGGGTGGCTGGTTCATGGTTTCAGCGCCCGCAAGCTCATCGCTGGACTTGGTATTCCAACGCTGGCGGTGTGGCAAAGGAGATTGACCATGTCCTCATTGACGGTCGTTGGAGGATGATCCAGAACTGCAGGGTCTACCGGAGTGCTCAGTTCCTCAATACTGACCACAGGCTTGTTGTAGCAACTCTAAAGCTGCACCTTAAATCCTGGAGAATGGTACCATCCCAGCCTAGGCTGGATGTTGCCAAGCTCAGGGATGAGAGAGTAGCTGAGGAGTTTGCGAACAGGCTGAGTGGACACTTGGGGGGTCTGGGTGCTTTGGGGGGTCCTGAAGAGTTGTGGAGCACCTTCAAGACCACCGTCCTTGATGTTGCCGGTGGATGCCTTGGAGTTCACCGCAGGGCAAAGAAGAATTTTGTCTCTCAAGGGACACTGGGTACCATTGACCAGAGTCGCAGGGCCAGGCTGAATGGCAGAGCTGAGCTGTTCAGGGAGCTGAGGCGTAAAACTGTACGTGCACTGAGGGTGGACAAGGAGGCCTATGTGCGAGGAATCTGTGAGGGGGTAGAGCATCACCTGTGGACAGGTGATTCTCGTCCCGCTTACAGGGGAATTCGCGCATTACGTTCATCCAAGCCCATCCCTCGGAGCACTGCAGTTCGAGCAGAGAGTGGTAGGCTCTTGACAGAGGAGTCTGAAGTGAAGGCCCGCTGGGCCGGTTACTTTGAGCGGTTGTACCAGGCTGATCCCCCAGCTGTCGAGTTGGACGTCAAGGGTGTTACAATCCCTGTTGCTGACCCTCGAATCAACTGTGGTCCACCATCGCTTGTGGAAACACGGGCTGCGGTGAACCAGTTGAAACGGGGCAAAGCTCCAGGGATCTGTGGCATCCATGCTGAACTTCTCAAGGCTGGTGGAAATGCTGCACTCGCGTCGTTGCATGCAGTTTTGTGCTCTGCCTGGAACACAGGCATCATCCCAACTGACTGGAAGAGGGGCCTTGTTGTCCCTCTCTGGAAAGGGAAGGGTGATCGCCAAGACTGCAACAACTACCGAGGGGTGACGCTGCTCTCAGTGCCGGGCAAGGTCTTTGCTCGGATAATTCTTGATAGGGTTCGCCACCATCTGCTTGAGCACCAGCGTCCAGAGCAGTCAGGCTTTACACCAAAGAGGTCAACGATTGACCGTATCCTTGCTCTTCGTGTCCTCACTGAACGCAGACGAGAGTTTCGGCAGGGGCTGCTTGCAGCCTATGTTGATCTCTGTAAAGCGTTCCATTCAGTGAATCGGGATGTCCTCTGGAGGATTCTTGGTCTTCGTGGGGTGCCACCGAAACTGATCGATCTGATGTCTGAACTCTACTCTGGTACTGAGAGTGCTGTGAAGTGTGGTGGTACCGCCTCTGACTTATTTCCAGTTGTTACTGGAGTTCGTCAGGGATGTGTACTTGCCCCCACACTTTTCAGCAATTGTATGGACTGGATTTTTGGGAGGATGTCGGAGAGATCAAGTTGCGGTGCATCGTTTGGCAATGTCAAGATCTCGGACCTTGATTTTGCAGATGATGCAGTCATCTTTGCGGAGACTTTAGACATCCTCTTGGGGGCCCTCGAGGTGCTGAATGAGGAGTCGGAGCCGTTGGGATTACGGATTTCTTGGGTCAAAACAAAGATCCAGGCTTTCGGTGACATCTTGGATGCTGCTGTCCTGTCTGTGTCTGTTTGTGGTGAGGATGTTGAGGTCGTGGATAGATTCACTTACCTTGGCAGTGATATTCATGTCTCCGCAGGTTGTGAGCCGGAGGTCAATAGACGTCTGGGTCGGGCCTGGGGAGTCATGGATTCACTGGATCATGGGGTGTGGCGCTGCCGGTACCTGTGCGGGAGGACGAAAGTCCGAGTCTTCAGGTCCTTGGTACTTCCAGTCTTGCTCTATGGGTGCGAGACTTGGACTTTGACCAAGGATCTGAGACGGAGACTTAATTCCTTTGGTACCAGGTCTCTTCGGAGAATCCTTGGCTATCGCTGGTCGGATTTTGTGTCCAACGAGCGGTTGCTGAGAGAGACTCGGATGAGATTTGTCACCTGCATAGTCCGTGAGCGTCAGCTGCGGCTGTATGGACATGTGGCTCGTTTTCCTGACGCTGATCCTGCTCACCAGATTCTCTCAGCGAGGGAGTCTCATGAGTGGAGGAGGCCAGTGGGCCGACCACGTGCCTCATGGTTGCAGCAGGTTGACCATCATCTCAAGGAGATGGGGATGGGCCTGGCATCTGCCTGGGGGATGGCCAGACGGAGGCCCCTGGAGTACCGGCGGAAAGTGGACAGTGGACGCAGCGACGCGCTGTTCTGGCACATGCTCCCATATCTGACCTGATATATATACAGTAGACTAGGCGTAAGTCGTCACCATCGGGACCGAGAAAAAAGTGACGACTTACGCATATGCGAACATTCATGATGACTGTGGGGTGAAGGATGAAGTCACGCGTGGCCTGGACACATACGTGTGAGAGGGCGCAACAATCTCTAAGCCGGCTATTGTACCAAAAGGGAAACACAATCCTCGGGGCATAGGTGGGGCTTCATCACAATAACCTATCACTGGCGGTGTAAACCAATGAACGTGCATCACGATTCCATGAAATCGGGCTTCTCACGAGGTCGAAGTTCTGTGTCACGAGTTAGGCATGGTAATTTACTTGAGTTTCCATTACGCGGGAATGGACAACATCTGACGACTTCGACGAAGTGACGACTTCGAGATGACGACTTACAGACTTATTCAAAGGGATTTAACATTCGATAAATTCGGTACTTTTCGACGCTGCCGACTTCGGTGAAGTGACGAGTTACACGCTGCCGACTTGCGCCTCGTCTACTGTATGTATGTATATATATATATATATATATATATATATATATATATATATATATATATATATACATATATATATGTATGTATACGTATATACATGTGTATATGTACGTATATACATATATACATGTTATCAACATCGTCTGGCTGTAATGGTGAGCATCAGCCACAAATTATCTCTCGCATGGTAAAACCGCATCATCTGGAAAGAAAGAAAAGCCTGTCCACCACCCGGACAATTGTTCCCACAAATGCAAACCAAAAAAAAAAACAGAAGGCAAGTGCCATCGCGTGGAGATGTAGGCCAAAATATGTGGAGCGATCTAGAATGGAAGTGAGTCCCATGCATGGCTTCCGTTTGAGATCGCGTGAGAGTGGTTCATCACGCTCCACACATTTTGGTGTTATATATACAGTGCCAGTCAAAAGTTTGGACACACCTCCTCATTCAAGGGTTTTCCTTTATTTTTTTTTTACTATTTCCTACATTGTAGAATAATCGTGAAGACATTAAAACTATGAAATAACACATATGGAATTATATAGTAACCAAAAAAGTGTTAAACAAATCAAAGTATATTTTAGATTTTAGATTTTCAAAGAAGCCACCCTTTGCCTTGATAACAGCTTTGCACACCCTTGGCATTCTCTCAACTAGCTTCATGAGGTCGTCATCTGGAATGCTTTTCCATTAACAGTTGTGCATTGTTAAAAGTTAATTTGTCGAATTTCTTTCCTTCTTAATGCGTTTGAGCCAATCAGTTGTGTAGTGACAAGCGGGTGTTGGTATGCAGTCACGAGCACAATTTAGTGAAAGACCATTATTTTGTCTGTGCCGTAGTCGTCCATATTATGGCAAGAACAACTCAACGAAGAAAAGGGAAATGACAGTCCATCATTACTTTAAGACATGAAGATCAGTCAATCCAGAAAATTTCAAGAACTTTGAAAGTTTCTTAAAGTGCAGTTGCAAAAATCATCAAGCGCGATGATGAAACTGGCTCTCATGAGGACCGCCATAGGAAAGGAAGACCCAGAGTTACCTCTCATGCAGAGGATAAGTTTATTGGAGTTTCCAGCCTCAGAAATCACCAACTAACTGCACCTTAGATTGCAGCCCAAGTTAATGCTTCACAGAGTTCAAGTAACAGACACATCTCAACAGCAACTGTTCAGAGGAGACTATGTGAATCAGGCCTTCATGGTCGAATTGCTGCAAAGAAACCACAACTGAAGGAGAGCAATCAGAAGAAGAGACTTGCTTGGGCCAAGAAACACGAGCAATGGACATTAGACCGGTGGAAATCTTTTGGTATTTTGGTCTGATGAGTCCAAATTTGAGATTTTTGGTTCCAACCGCCATGTCTTTGTGAAACACAGAGAAGGTGAACGGATGATCTCTGCATGTGTGGTTCCCACCGTGAATCATGGAGGAGGAGGTGTGATGGTGTCGCGGTGCTCTGCTGGTGACACTGTCAGTGATTTATTAAGAATTCAAGGCACACTTAACCAGCATGGCTACTATAGCATTTTGCAGCGATACGCCATCCCATCTGGTTTGCGCTTAGTGGGACCATCATTTGTTTTTCAACAGGACAATGACCCAAAACACACCTCCAGGCCATGTAAAGGCTATTTCACCAAGAAGGAGGGTGATGGAGTGTTGCATCAGATGACCTGGCCTCCACAATCACCTGACCGAAACACAATTGAGATTGTTTGGGATGAGTTGGACCATAAAGTGAAGGAAAGGTAACCAACAAGTGCTCAGCATATGTGGGAACTCCTTCAAAACTGTTGGAAAGCATTCCAGGTGACTACCTCATGAAGCTGGTTGAGAGAATGCCAAGAGTGTGCAAAGCTGTCATCAAAGCAAAGGGTGGCTACTTTGAAGAATATAAAATTCAAAATATACTTTGATTTCACACTTTTTTGGTTACGACATAACTCCACATGTGTTATTTCATAGTTTTGATGTCTTCACCATTATTTCACAATGCATAAAATCATAAAAATAAAGAAAAACCCTTGAATGAGTCGGTGTTTCCAAACTTTTGACTGGTACTGCATATACATATATACTGTATATATCCCCCGCTCTTCCAGCCAAATAAAGCTGCATAAAGCAATCAAGAAAAGCTACATAAGGTGGGCCCTTTGCTGTTTCAAACCCTACTTGGGTTCCTCTTCAGCTGCAGACATTCACAAGTAGCCCATTCATGAGAATCTCAATGCTGCACGTCCCCCCCCCCCCCAGATACTGAACTGGTTTCATCACTTGTTGGTGAGTCATCAGCGCGACAGCGTATACAGCAAAGCACACCACCGAGCCTCCCAAGCATGTCCCAAGTGCAATGCCAATAGCAGTTAACATATAAATAACATGACCCAATCACATCTCTCACCCGTAATTGGGGGAATAAACAATCACCTCTTGCCTAATCAATTACCCCAGGTGGTTAGGATTTTCAAACAAATTCACCCCCATGCTCTTCTAGCCAAATAAAGATGCATAAAGCAACAAAGAAAAGCTACATATCACATAAGCCCTTTGCTATTTCAAACCCTACCCAGGTTCCTCTACAGCTGTAGACATTCACAAGTAGCATATTCTATTAGTGAATGTCTGCTTTTCGCTTCCCGTGCTCACTGGGTAAAAAGATTTGGCAGCATCAAGAGATGGTTGGGTATTTTGTTTTCTTGTTCATGAATATCTGCATATTTTTGATTTTAAAGATGTCAAGGCAAGACAACTTGAGAGGCTTTGTCACATAAGGACAAGACAATGATGGTCTTTACAAATGACCATACAATTGCTGGCAGGATGGGCTAAAGGTACACACACTCACCTCTGAGCTATCTAACCTGGGTTAGAATCTCGGCCCAGTTATAAACGGTCAATCTTGCAGGCCAGGAAAGGCATCAATGTGTATGCAGTCTCTCAGCTGGATGTTAAACTTCTGGTCCCGTTTGTTGGCATTAGCTTCGGGATGTTAAAGATCCCATGTAGTCTCCTTTGTGAAATGCATTCGAGCTATTGCTGGCACCCTGGAAAAAACATTATTTTACATCTGCCTGCTCTAACCTACAGGGATTATTGCATTAGTGGCAAAGTCACTTCCTCAGCCAATGATGCTACACAGTCATGTGCTGCATACGAAAGAAGAAGACCACACAATCAGACAATTGGAAATCCTTTCATTGTTTAAAAAGTGTCATTCTTTAAGGAATTCCTGTTACAAAGAAGAAAAAAATTTACATCAAGTTCTGCTCATTAAGAGATGTACCTGGACCTAAAACTTTTCAAATAGTTTTATGTGATTCATAGCCTGAAATACTTTCACCTGACTTCCACTTATATCTGAGAAAGTTTTTAAATACATGGATTGCCACTGACTCACAAGGTTTTCCCTTTCATGGAGGAACTTGATGTTCATTTATCTGATCCTTTTTGGTAATCCACCCTCATCCATTCTCATGAACATTTTGGGCAGGGCAATTGTCTTAGGATATCCTTAATCGTTCTTCAACTGATGAAGATTTGAAATTATCATGCCACATTATTTATACATTTATTTATTTATTTATTTATTCATATGCAGCCTATGGCTCATTGGCTGCATTATTTTCTGGGGGTGTGATTGTGCCACTGATGCAATTCCCCTTTACCAGCATCAAAAATTCCCCTTTTTAACCTCAGAAGGATGAAAGGCAGTCAACCCTACCTGGTGTTAATTCAATGCCAAGACAGGGGCTTGAACTCAAGACCCCAGGATCTTAAGCCAACACCAAGCCGATTAGATTTTGGTTAATGTTCGGATGCAGATCCAGCCTATCAGTGAATACAAAACATAAACTGTTCAGGCTGGCAGAGGGAGGTATGTGCTCCACCGAGTGACATTCTGGTTCAGTTTACTATCATCCTGAATGGGCTTTTAAGCCTGCTGTTCTGTCTGCAAATCTCAATGCCTTGGATAGTTAATATTAAGTGCAACCTTTTGATAAAGGTAGGCTACCATGCTATTCAAATTATTTCCCTAAACTTCTCCTGAGAGGACAATGGAAAACCACTCGGTGCACTGTTTGACAAAACACTTCTTCAGCAGCACCTTCTTTTCCATTGGACAATCGTACTTATCAACTTGCATCTCTCAGTTCTATCAGCTTTATATTGCCTACAAGCTCTTTCATTTCAGTGCAGTCCTATCCTTCATAACTGTCCTTTCCTTCGTTGAGGAAAAAATGTCTTGATGCGTGTGAGTGATCCAAATGTTCCTTGCTTCATCTCCATCACTGAATTTCAAATACAGTTTAATGAACTAAAGTGTATAACTGTATATGCTATCAGCATTTCATGGCAGAAAGAGATAGTGGAGCTAATATTATGGGTTGCCATAAGCACATGTGTTTGAGAGCATTAAATCTATACAATTGATATTGCGTATTTCATTATCTCTGCTATTTTGAAGTCCAGGAAAGTGAAATATTTTTCCATTGCTCCAATTTTTTCTGAGAAATTTACAAACACTTCTGCTCAGTCATAGATAGAGGGTCGTGTTGTTCATATATAGAGCGGTTAGCACTGTGGCTCTTCCTCTTGTTATTTAATGGCTATTTTGATTTCACATAAAGGAGGATGACTGTCTTAACAGCTATTCAATGTCTTCAGATAGACTTATATTGTCATCCAATTGAGTGCTAATACTGTATTGTGGAAATTCCTAACGCAATTCTTGTTTTGTATTCTCCTCTGCCTTTTGTCTCCTAGCAAGTACCCATCAAGCAGCTGTTGTCCCACCTGCCAGGCCCACCATGACAACAGGCCTTGGCCTAACTCATATTCTTCCCTTTTCTCTCAACTCATTGGGCCTTCTTCCCAATCTTGCCAGTGTAAGTTCCATATCACTTTACATATGCGGCAAAATCGAGGTATGCATTTTTTTTTTAGATCCTCGTGGAGGATCTCCAAGTCTTACTCACGTTGTTGTTCTTGAACTTCTTCTTGTGGACTTTTTTGTTTCACAGCCTACAGTTTTCATCGAAAATTCCTGAAACTTGGCATTTATACGTAAAAATACCCTGCGCAGACAGTAACCATCTCCGATTTTGAAAATTCCTCCTAGAAAAAAAGTTATGACTTCAAAATATCTCCGCTAATGGCAATCGCCTAAAAAATTATCTCCGAAACTAGGCAAGCTTTTTGAACTATGTTTGTGGGAATCGAACAGGGCATTAGCAGAGATGAATTACCGCACATATGATACATCACTATGACGTCTTATCAATTTTTATGACGTCATTCCTATTTGTTGACATTTTTTGTTTCACAACCCAGAGTTTTCATCGGATCTTCGTGAAACTTGCCATGTATATACAGAAAGGCCACGCGCAGGCAGTAACCATCTCCGATTTTGGAAATTATTCCGAGAAAAAAAGTTGACGTCATAATATCGCCGCTAATGGAAATCGCCTATACCATTATCTCCGAAACTAGGCAAGCTGTTTGAAGTTTGTTTGCGGGAATCAAACCGGGCATTAGCACAGATAATTTATCGCAAACCTGATACCTCACAATGACGTCATATTCGTTTTTATGACGTCATCATTAAGAGGACGAGGATCTTAGCTCATTTGAGCTTGTTTTTGATGAAGAGGAACATTACCGACTCAGCAAAATATTTGTGCAGAAGTGTTAAAATCCCTTTGAGAGTGCACGCGGGTTCCATGCTCTACCACATTCAGACTTGAGATCACCCGATATATCAAAAGAAACCCAGATGTAAAAAATAACATGGGACAGAAATATTATCTGGATCCAAGGTGGAAAAATTTGTTCAAATAATGACTTTATCCACAAAAGAGTTGCAGCTTAATGCAGAACCACCACAAAGACATTGCAAAGTTCAATTGCCCATGAAATAAATATTGCAGATAATCCGCCATTTTGCTTGCTCATCTGTGCACATGTCCCGTACTCCATCGGTTCGGGGTCTGCGCAAACGTTATAACTTATTTTTGAAACGTCTGTTTTTCACCAGATTTTCTTTGATTCCCTGCAGAGCACCTCGCTAAACCTCCGAAAATATACACAGATCTGGCGCACGCTGTGGATAGGCAGTCCCTCTGGGGGACAGGGCGTGTCAGGTCTCGCAGTGAATGCATTTAATCATATCGCTCAATTTTGTTACGTTCCTCAATTTTTTGTTCACTCAATATAATTCTCCAAACAGTAGAAAAATGTAAATGAATGCAATGGAAATTTCACATTTTCTTGTGTATCTACGGAGAATGAGGGAACATAACATTGCTTGCTTAAAGTATATTGGCATATCTGCTGAGTTATAAGACTCGTTATTTCTTTAAATTATCAGATTTCACAACAGATTTTGATACTTATTTAATCCGGACGATATCCAATCCTAAAAACTGAAATAACATTTGGACGATATACTCTAATTTGTCTGTGATAGTAGATCGTGGAAAATCGTATCATATAATGCATGAAATCACTCCAAGCTCCTAATTTTGAAACTATATCACTTACAAAAGTGATGTACACAACGATTCATAGTTATGATGAACAGGCATTCGATAATGTGAGTGAGGAAAGTGAAGAAAAAAACTTTCTCGTTAATACATCGTTGCAGCCTGTTCCAAGTCAAGGCATGGTTGAGCAGGCCCAAAAGCATAGCGGCTTTAGACCCCAGCGAGGTTACCCAGGAAACGCCTTAAGACCCCAGAAAGCGAGGTGGCCGAGAATTGCCTAATGAAGGAAATAGATTAATTAAGGCCGTTAATTATCTTCAAAAGGGGTGTTTTAATTAACCCAAACACCCAATTTTCACTCTTGCACTTCCTTAGGGTTTTCTTAGTATGCATGCAAAGTTTCAGGCTGCTTGGTTTTATGGTTTTGGAGTTATGGAGGAGACACACTGACACACACACACACACACACACACACACACACACACATTGACATTTATTAGTATAACATATTTATAACAATAAGCTGTGAGCCCAAATTTATTTATATAATAACCGCTTTATAGCATAACAATCAGCCCAAATTATGGTGTCCTGATCAGCCCAAATAATGGTGAAACTGATAGGAGGTTGTGACCATCTAATCATTGATATGTGACCATCTAATCTTAAATGTTCGTCTTTACCTGTGTGAGTAACCCTGCAGAAGCCATCCCAGTTTGGAGTTTAATTGGTTGTTGAATTATTTTTTTTGTATACAAAGTCAAGGCTCGTGTAAGATAAGAACACTGAACAGATCAGGATGCAACAGGACAAAAGGAACAGTAGAAAGGGGGGGGAGGGGACACCAAGACAGAGAGAGAGAGAGAGAGAGAGAGAGAGAGAGAGAGAGAGAGAGAGAGAGAGAGAGAGAGAGAGAGAGAGAGAGAGAGAGAGAGAGAGAGAGAGAGAGAGAGAGAGAGAGAGAGAGAGAGAGAGAGAGAGAGAGAGAGAGAGAGAGAGAGAGAGAGAGAGAGAGAGAGAGAGAGAGAGAGAGAGAGAGAGAGAGAGAGAGAGAGAGAGAGAGAGAGAGAGAGAGAGAGAGAGAGAGAGAGAGAGAGAGAGAGAGAGAGAGAGAGAGAGAGACTTGGACAATCAATGGGTGTGGGGAGGAATGAGGGGTAGGGGAGCATGCATAGGGTGGACAAGGCGGCTGCAGATGCAAAATAGAGGAACTAAAAACTGGCGACTTGGAGGAGGTTCGCTTGGAGGTGGGAGAGGGGATGGGGGGAGGGTCAATAGGTGTAGTAAAGATCATGGTTTTGGATTGGTGGGGGGGGTGGGGGGAATGGTGAACAATTGTCCTCAAGATCTGGAGGGAGGACAGAGATGAAAGAGAATATGAAAGTTTATTCCACAGGCAGGAGAGAAAAAAGAGGAGCAAATGAACGTAGGTGAGCAGTGGTTCTGGATTTTGGGAGTTTCACCAGAAGGGGGTTAATGATGGACAGCCTGTACCTTGCAGAAACATGGATGGGGGGGGGGGGAGATAAAGCATGAAAAGAACAGAGGGTTCAAGAAAGGAACGGAGGTGGTTAAAGACAGAGACACCACTGACCTTTCTGTGATGTGACACTGATAGGCCCGGAACGTCGTCTTCATCATGGTGGATTCCAATGATGTTGAAGGTCTTGGTTACCATGGCATTACATTGTACCAGTTTTGAGGCAGGAGCTCCATCCCAGAGGGGAGGGGAGAGCAGTACTCCAAAAAGCTGCGGATGAAAGCCTTGCACATGATGTCGGTGTCATGTCATATTCAATGTTGGAAGAGCTGTTTTTTTGTATCATTTATCTTGCCTGACTGCACCCCTCCTCCTAACTGTTATTCAGAAAGGCAGAGACAAGGATAAAAGGATTTAAACTAGAGTAATTTGACTGCGCGCAGTCGACGGGTATGCCTCCGTTCTCCCGCACAAACACTTGAGTATTGACATATTTGACCCTTGACCTTTATCATATCTGGCCCAAAATCTAATCAGTTAATTGTCCTGTCTAACTTTACCTTTGTACCAAGTTTGATGAAATTCTGTCCAACATTTATTGATTTAGGGCATAAACAGTAAAATTTCAGAGTTTGACCTTGACCTTTATCACATCTGGCCCAAAATCGAATCACTTAATTGCCCTGTCTTACTTTAACCTTTCACCAAGTTTGATGAAATTCTACAATTTGCTTCTTGAGTTATCGCGTAAACGAAAATACGGACAGACGGACGGACGGACAGATGGACAACCCGGAAACATAATGCCTCCAGCACCCATCGTGCGGAGGCATAAAAAACACACTTGTCATTTAATATCTCATCTCTTTCTTGTGCACAGATTCATCCCATCTCATCTTCAGTTATCATACCCATCATTGCGCCATTAACAGTCTGACTTATTACATCATTGCCCTAACCTTCTTCCTGCCCATGGTACAATGAAACCTGTGGTAAAGCAGTTGCCTTGAAACAACTTGCCTTCTCTCTCTGGAAGGAATATCTGGCCAAAGGCAACCGCAGATCACTCCATGAAGCCCGCAAACAAATGTGACTTTTCCAAAAATTCATCCAGTCTCCTCCCTGCCCTGATTATACAGGGTGTACCAAAAAGATCTGGCCAGCTTTGATTGTTAATATATACTTAGTACGACAAATGTTATAATGATACAGTTTTTTATATGACACAAACTCATAAAGTTTTCTTAAAACTTTATGAGATTCTGTATCATATAAACCAAAGGGTATCATTGTATCATTAGTGGTTCTAAATACATTAACAACCAAAGTTGTCCTGGTCTTTTGGAACAACCTGTACAGTATCTTCAGTATCCTGAACGTCCACACCAGAGAACTCACTGGAAAGGTTAGAGGCTATGTTCAAATGAAAAATGTTCAGTTTCCTGAACAAAATGACAAAAGAGGAAAAAGATATCTTGCCCCATATTAATACTTGGCCAAAATGTTTTTTTTTTCGCCAATTATATTGGTCTGTAGGGTTTGTCTGTCTGTTGGGTCGCCAAAATAGGTGACCCTTATTGTCAGTAATTCTTTCTGTTTGTTTGGATGTTTGTTCATTTGTCATCAGCATAATTGGTAGTAAACGTGGGTCGATTTTGACCAAACTCGGGTGGTAGGTACATCTTATGACCTAGTGCTTTGGAAATTGTGATGGTTGCTAGGGACGCTTTGGTTCCCGAGCAACAGCCGAAAAACCTTCAAAATCGGTACCGTTCACGCGAAATCAATTCCGAAAGCCATTATCCCACGTAGGCTTATGAAATTTGGCATGCGTCATCTACAGGTGATGCTCTACCAAATTATTCCGGTTTTTGTGATATATTGATTAGTTTACCCGCAGCGCCCCCTACAAATGGGGTATGCCCAAAAATTGGCGGCCCCCAAGCAACCAGGTGAGTGCATCGATCCGAATGAGGTTCATAGCATGCAATTTTGCAGGTTCATAGCACGCAATGAGTACAACAACTTTGCCTCAGGACATATTGACCGATATTGCTTAGGTCAGGGGTCAAAGGGCAAAAATCGATAATATGTCAGAGCTGGAGGTGCCTTCGCGCCAAATGCTACTAGTCGTCGGGTTATGGTCAGGAAAATTCACACTAATCATCTAGAATGCATTGTGCACAAACGATCAAGCCGGATTTTCAATTTATATCTTTGTTCACCCACAGCACCCCCTCGAACTTTGGGGATTTCCAATATCAAACCGCATTTTCAGTACTTTTCTTTCAAATTGATACCGAGTAGTTATCAGGAGATGGAACTCGAGATTTGGAATGCATAATCTTAAGGTGATTCTCTATCCGCTGTATGACCGATTTTTTTCTATATCTTAGAGTTTCCAAATGGTAACCCTCTCAACTTGGGTGTCCGAGGGCCATTGAGCATTCCTGCTGAAAATTCAAAGTACACTAGCTCCGAGATGGTTGAACCGAATCAAATGAATCTTTACATGCTTATAGACCGTAATGAGTACTACAACTTTGCTCATTGCATAATGACCTATCTCGAGTAGGTCAGGGGTCAAAGGTCAATAAGTGCATTTTTCGGGTGAAATTACCATTCAAGGCACCCTTGCTCCTACACAGATTAACCGATACGAATGAAAGTTCATAGGTACATAGTACTCAATGAGTACTACAACTTTGCTTCAGGACATATTGAGCTATTTCGGCTAGGTCAGGGGTCAAAGGTCAATGAGTGCATTTTTCAGGCAAAATGACCATTCAAATCCCCCTTGCTCCTACACGGGTTAACCGATATGAATGAAAGTTCATAGGTACAGAGTACTCAATGGGTACTACAACTTTGCTTCAAGACATATTGACCTATCTTGGCTAAGTCAGGGGTCAAAGGTCAATAAGTGCATTGTTCGGGCAAAATGACCATTCAAAGCCCCCTTGCTCATACATGGGTTAACCGATTCGATTGCATTTTCGTAAGTACTTAGTACTAGATGAACTCAGATCAGGGGTCAAAGGTCATCGGATACTCGGCGACCCATGGCCGCCTACCGGCTTGTTTGTCTGTTTGTCACACGATTTTTGGCCACAGTTTCCGAGCAATCGTTCTGACTTTATTTTTGTATATAGTTGACCATCCAAGGACAGCAACGCTTAATTTTGGTGAAGATCCGAATCCGGATCTGGATCTGAGAATTTTTAAGTGATTCTTCACCATCGAGAGATATGACCAAAAATGATACAAAGCACAATATCTCAAAAGATTACGCATGGATTCGGATGAAACTTGGTGGACAGGTTGGGTTGTGACAAGGGCGAATCAATTCAATTTTGGTGAAGATCCGATAATTATTTAATTTTTAGGTGAATCTTCACCATTGAGAGATGGGGTGATAAACGATGTACAGCATGATATCTCTAAAAGTTGTGGACGACTTGTGACAAAATGAGGTGGAAGAGTTGGTTAGGTGACAATAACAAGCTGATTCGATTTTGGTTAAGGTCCAGATTCAGATACGATCTGTCAGTGGCACACAAAATTTAAACTGTTCAGCCTGGCGAAGGTTTGCGCTCCACCGTGTGCCATTCCGTTTCACCAAGTTTCACTCGATGAGTGATTTTTCATTTTAATGTTCTGAAGTATTCAGAGGGTGATGAAGTAATCGTGTCTTTGTGGTGTTGCCACTTTCTGCTTGTATCACCACTGAAAATATTCATACAAAACAAGAAAATGATTTCTGCTTTGAAAGACACGAACTTCCAAAGAGAGTGGAAAGATGACTTCAAAATAAATTCTCGTATATTAGTTGCATGCATCAAAATTCAATAATTTTAAATTGACAAACTTACTGTTCAGTGAAGATTGCTACTTTACATTGTGAACAAACTGTGGTCATTTAGAACATTCATACAATTTCATATTTGACTCCGCAGACTCATTTTTCCTCCAGTATCTCTGGGTGATGGATAAGCTTCTCCGTCCATCATGTATTAACCACAGACTTTAAATATAATACAATCGGCAAAAAAAAATTTTGTTCGCAATGTCAAGGCTCGTGTAAGATCGAAGAGCTAAAATTAACAAAAATATATACCCAGGGTCAGTGTTCAGATTGGAAAAACCACATTGATGACCTTTTTAGGTTCTTTGACAAATTTCATGCAAGTTATGTTTTGCATGCAATGTAATTTATACATAATGCAATGTTGATATTCAACGTGGTTCACCCACAATTTTGTACCATACTAATGATCAGATCTGGTTGCTTATTGAAGCTTACAGCACCAACAATCACTCGCCTTTTCCCTGGTGGCTCATCCTCCTCTCCGTATCCACATTAACATCTGTCCCTGAGCAGGCGTGTGTTGCCCGATGTGCGTTCGGTGCTGCTGTGCGGAATCTGTTTTGAAAGAAGAAATCCTGTTATTCAACAGGAGGAAGACAGGTGGGGGTGGATGGAGGGGGTTATAATTAGTACGCAAAAGATGTTGAGAAACACGGATTCATATTGCTGTAATTAGCGTGGATTTATGAGGGAAATGTATAATTCTCATTCCATCAATCTTGCACCCCCGCTGCTGTTTCTAAAATTAAATTTTGTGCATTCCATGAGTACGTGTTGTTTTAAATGCACCAATCTTTGCAAATCATCAGCTTTCATTTAACACAATGACAACACCAAACAAGAGCTCATGTTCAAGATTAAATTCAATAAAATTATATCCATGAGCCAAGACAAAATAACCTCCAAAGGAAGAGATACTGCGCTTAATAATTTGGAAGTGAAGCTTGAGAACAAATAATACCTATAAAGCAGATAATATGCCAGTTCATGAGGAACCTAATACGATACAATGGTCCTCCCATGATACACGCCATAAAATAAATACCATGATTCTCGCATTAGAAATGCGTGAGGCTTTTTCGACAAGACATTTCTATAAGGGACGACTTAAATAAAGATATCAATAACATATAAAGTCCTTTTTTTCCTTCTCATTACCTCCATCACCGAAGGTGGACTAAGATTATGTTTTCACCCCTGTTTGCTTGTCTGTCTGTGAATAGGATAACTCAAAACGTTTTAGACAAGTGGACGCATTCAGTGTGTGACAAGGCCGAATTTATTCCATTTTGGTGACGATCCGGATCCAAATCTGGATACCAGAATTTTTTAAGTGTCACCATTGAGAGATGGGGCCAAAATGATACATAGCACGATATTTCAAAACGTTGTGGATGAAACTTGGTGTACACGTTGGGTGTGTGAAAAGGACAAGCTGATTTGATTCTGGTTAAGGTCGGGATGCAGATCGAGCCTATCAAGTGGGAGACAAAATGTAAACCCTTCAGTCTGGCAGAGGTATGCGCTCTACCGAGTGCCGCTCTAGTTTATGATGCAACAAGTTGGGCCACCCAATTAAGACCGGGTTATTTCGACTTTTGTAAAACATCAACATTGTCATTCGCAAACATTAAGTCTAAAGTCAGGAAAACCAAAAATACATGATCACACTGTAATGGAGGGAAACGCACCAAAAGCATGGTCGAGGGACACTTGAAGGAACAATGAATATAAAAATAAAAAATGACCGTTTTTACAGCCATTTTTCCCTGCTGTGCAGGGGTTGGCTTTTTCTTGAGGCAATGTTTTATGGCCGGATGCCCTTCCTGACGCCAACCCTGGTCGCCTTTTACGACACACAGGGATATGGTACACCTATTCTAACCGGGGCATACACCGGGACCAGTACACTGGTACTCATTTCGCCGACCTCGGAAGGATGACAGGCTGAGTCAACCCCCTGGTGTTAATTCAGCAGCCAACGGGGTTTGAACTCAGGACCCTGGGATCCCAAGCCACCACCCTCACCACTAAGCCAACACCAGGCTTTGAAGGAACAATGAATGAGAGGAATAAACATTCCAAAAAAACCCCAAAACTTCTCAACCCAGAAATAGACGATTCACACTTGCACTAAAAAAATTAACTCAGGAGTGCAACACTGCAATGATGGGCAAAAAGGCCTTTTTCTTGTTTACGGTCAAACAGGATCGTGCGACCACTCGTTAGATTTGATGGAGACTGAGGATCTTTTGTGTATCAATTTTCCAAAATATATATTTAAATCAAATAGATTCGATTCCAAACAGAGCATCCAAAGCTCTCCCCCTCTCCCCACTGTGGGAGGCACCTGAAATACAACACTTGATCTCCCAAAGGACTGTTATTTCTCGTTTTTACATCAACTTGATGAAGAATTGAATGTCTTTATTGTGATGTTGACTTTCCACGTGTGAAAATAATGTGGTTCAGCAAATTTTGGGAAAATTGGCCCATGTATTTGAGAATGTATAAGGTGGTGTAATGGTTAGAGCATCTGCTCTGAGGTTGGTGGTTCAAACCCTGGCCAAGTTATATCTCCTCTTCTCCTCTTCTCCTCCTCGTCTTACCTTAATAAGGGGTGAGGTCCGATGTGAACACACTTCTGCCCTGCCTTGACAATAATACTCCTTCACCCCCTTCTGTCCTCAGCCAACTCTCTCCACTCTTCAACCACCCCAACCTTATCGATATCCCTCCTCACACAATCCTTCCATCTCATCCATGGTCTTCCTCTTTTCCTCCGATGTTGCTCCCTCAACCTACCCGCTCTCTTTGTCATTCTCTCTTCCCCAATCCGCGCCAAGTGCCCAGCCTATCTCATCCGGCATTTCAACAATCTCCCTGTCAAACTCATCAGCATACCAATATCCTCCCTCAGTTCATCCATCCTCCTTTTATCCACCCTCTTCACTCCCACAACCCTCCTGACCCAGTTGTTCTTGAAAAAAAAAATACAGCCTCTGTTGTTTTCTCTCCGTCAGTGCCACCGTCTCCAGACCATAGAGGTAGGCCGGCATTACACATGACATCAGAACCTTCGCTTTCAATTTTCTTTATCTCTCTGTTTGCCATTACTCCCTCCACCATCCTCCACGCATTCACCCCCACCTGAATCCTTCTCCGAACATCTGTCTCGGACTTACCATCCCGTCACTGTTCCTCCCAGATACTCAAAACTATTTCCCTGCCTGATCTCCTTCCACTCTAACCTGATATTGATTTATTTTCTCTGCTGCTTGACCCATATCACCTCAGTCTTCTCCATACTCATCTTCAGCCCATACTTTCCAAATGCCTCCTTCCACTCCCCCAGTACTTCCTGCATCTCCCGCCTACTCTCCACCATAACAGCAAGATCGTCCACACACAGCATCTGCCCGATACTACCCCTCGAGTTCACCTTTCTGTTTACCAGCTCCATCAACATGATAAACATGAGTGGGCTGAGAGCACTTCCCTGCCTCAAACCAATGTTCACGCTGAACCTCTCAGACATCCCAAGACTGACCAAGACTCTTCCCTTCATTCCCTTGTGCATCCCTTCCTAACTTCTGCTCCCTGCACTCCCATGCATCTCAGTGTCGCCATCACCATCTCTCTCGGGGACAATGTCATGGGCCTTCTCCATGTCCACAAATCCCAATACCAAAGACTTAAAGAAGGATATATGCTGCTTCCTTGCTTGACATTCAGCATTTAAAAAGTTAAAAGCATGGACAATTCCCATCGGTTGGCATCCATGGGAAGGAGAAAATTCCTCCTGAGTAAAGGGGTGTACAGCATTGGAATTCTCATGTATGTACTACTTGTGAATGTCTGGAGCTGGAGAGGAACCCGCGTAGGGTTTGAAACAGCAATGGGCTTACCTTGTGTAGCTTTTCTGCTTATGCAGCTTTCTTTTGCTGGAAGAGGATGGGGGTTAATTTTGAAAATCCAACCCGTCAGGGGTAATTGGTGAGGTGACAGCCGATTGGTTCTTCCCTCCATTTACGGGTGAGGGAGGTGATTGCATTTTGATATTTTTGTATAAAGTGTGTGTGTAAATATTTACAAATATACTAATGGAAAAAAAGTTCATGGGCACCATTAAAAAAGGACACAGAGTGATACTGACATGTACCCGAGCAATATGCTGGTCAGCCAACATGTTCCGCAGTTTACCCGTGAATATCTGGGACGTGCATGGACATACTGTGCATTGCATGCACAAATTGTCATGCACGTGTACTAAGTCATGTGACTGCGGTGCTGAACAAATTGTAGCGCAGCACGATTCGGTGAACCATCCAAGCTGTGAAAAACGTTTTGATTGACATCTAAACATCGTAAACATGATGCCATGCTTTTCCCAAAATGAACATCTCCATGCTATTGGCCTGCTTGAGACAGGAATGCCACAAAGTGTTGTAGCTCGGCGTTTTGGTGTTCATCGAAACACCATGCAATGGTCACTCTGGATACGTTATCAATAAACTGGCAACATCAGAGACCGTCCACTTTCTGGGTGACCATACGTGACATTACGTCAGCAGGATAACAATATCCAGTTGGTGCACCTTCGGAATCGGTTTCAGACAGCAAGTTTGACAGGTCGCAGCATCTCTGGCTTGTGACCAATCAGTGCCAGAATTGTCAGGAATTGGTTACCCAAGGAAAACATCTAACATCCGACCACGATGACCAGCAGTACGACTGATTTTGTTGCTCTGATAACATGCCCGCTGAGCTTGGTGTAGACAACGTCTGAGGTTCAGGAGACAAGATTGGGCTGCTATCCTCTTTACAGATGAGTTGAGGTTCCATCTTGACAGTAGAGATGGCTGTTATTCCATTTATTGATGGGAAGAGGAACGTTATGCTGACGCATGTGTTGCGCAACTTCCGTCGTTCAGCGGTAGATGTGTGATGGGATGGTGAGGTGTCACCACACATCACATAACCCAGCTGGAGGTCATTAATGGCAATTTGACAAGTATTCGGTACCCAGATGAATTTTTCTGTCCTCATGTCCTCCCGTTCCTGCAGGTTCATGAATGTTGCATTGCACTCCAACAGAATAGCGAGCACCTTCACGTTGCACGCGTGGTTTCCCACACTTCCCTGGCCAGCTGTTTTGCCTGGTCTTTCTCCAACAGAACATGTGTGGAATGAACTGGACATTGGCCCAACTATGGAAGGCCTTGGTACAGATCTGGAATGACATCCCTCAAGCCTTCTTCAACCATCTTGTGTCCTCAATGAGGTGTCGTTGCCAAGCGTGTGTCAACGCAAATGATGGTCACACCAGATACTTAGCTGTTACTTGACTTTTGACCACACCCCTCTTCGAGCCTCTCGAGTCGTCTTGCAGTGTTGCACACACGTGTTGACATTCTCATGTCGATTTCATGTTTATCAAACACGAAATGTTGAAATGACCAAGCAATGTGATGTGTTTGTTTTCATTTCTCATTTCACAGAGAATTCTGATTCAACTCAAGACTCGAACCTGAGGACCCATACATGTTTATATGCATGGCATGATGGTCTCGAGCACTCTTGAGTCTGAGCTATCGAGCCTGGGTTTGAGATGAACTGCCAAGATATAAACTGCTATCTTAATGTTTCACAGACAGAGTGATTCATCGCTGCTTGTGCCGTCCCTTGGATGGACGTTGAACTGATGTTCTGTCTGTCGGCATTAGCTGGTGGACATTAAACATCCCAGGCCATGGTTTTCTTCACGAAGATCTGGTGAGCCATCGCCGGCACCTTGAACAAATTACAAATTCCTGCCCTAACTACTGCTGGAAAAACAATGACAAACCACCCAGCACGACCCTTGCCAAGAAACTGCTTCGGCAGCACCAACGCTCTGTAACGGAGTATGGACATTGATTTTGACATATGTACACACACACACACACACACACACACACACACACACACACACACACACACACACACACACACACACACACACACACACACACACACACACACACACGAAAATACTGTACAACTCTATAAAGCAAGTGATGTGTGAATATTAACGATGGACAATGGAATATAATTCTTGTTATACTCGACACAGCGTCCGAAATTTTAATGTCCTCAACGATTGTGTTACATTAAAGGAAACTGGAATGTATTGGGAGATTTGGGAAACATTGTGTTGACTCTCAATATCATTGGTCAAAAATACTTCCTGAAGGGAATGGTCCAATGTACTCCATTTTCCCCTAAATTACACATTAATTAAGTTCCAAGAAAATAGACCTTTCTGAGCTCAAGCTGTCAGCTGGGAAAACATGGACCTCATGGCTGAAGGTATTTCTAAACAAACGATTTTTTTGTGTCCAAAAACCACATACACCCTGATGTTCTCTGATTTTCTGATTTTTAAAAGCTATCATTTTTTTGTAATGTACTGCAACTCTTTCTGCCCCCAGCGAGACGATTTGCACAGACCCCTCAGGAGCACGTTGCCATGCCCTTCACCACCACGCCGTAGACCATTGTTCTGCTGCAACATCTGCCAGATCCGCTTCAACTCAGAGGTGGGAAATGATGTTGTCATAACAACCCTGTAACCATTACATCGGTGGCATCTATATTAGTTGTCCGAATGCACCTTTGACCCTGTTCTCAAAACAGACATGTAGCAATTTAGAGATTTAAACTTGTTTCCACTAACAGCACATCTTTGACTGTACATTATTTATTGAAAAAGGCCAGCAAACCACTTTATTGCTTTCAGCAGTTTCATGGGCTGTAAGGATAGCTGAGAAGTACAAACGTCGCCCTCGATTTTGAGTGTGTCCGAAAAGAACCTAAGCTGGAGACTCCTCTGTCAGTATTGGCTGCTGGTGGATGTTAAAGCTCCTGGTGGTGTACATGCTAGCACTCTGGAGCAATTCAGAATTCCTGCTCTTTCATGCAGGGACACTGAATTTTAGTGGTTGGAAAGACAACTGACATACATTCACTTTGGAATTATCCCACTTAAACAAGCATTCCTGGAGTTTTTTTTTTTGTATACCTTGTTGAGACTCATATGAGAGCTAACACACAACGCACAGCAAGGGGGGGCATGA
>NC_140963.1:16450025-16480025 GCF_056783735.1 Eptatretus burgeri
ATTGTGACGTCATACCAAACGAAGAAGAAGAAGAATTGTGACGGCAATCGTGCAAAAAAAAACAACATTAATTGTGACATCATTCGTGATGTCATAGCACCGTGTCCTGTCATTAGTTGACAGACGTTATTGGTCATTATTGGTTGGCAGACAATATATAGGTCGTTATATGTTGTTGACAGACATCGTTATTCTTTTTATTACTGCCAATTATTGTGCTATTATTATTATTATTATTATTATTATTATTATTAATATGCTGTTATCATTATTCTGAGATATCTTTGGGGAAAAAATGGCATGATAAGGTGGAACGACACTTCAGCTGCGATATATACACCTTTCCAACACTGAAAAAAGCAATAAAATGGCCGTATCCTTGGAACTGCTCGTCCGATTAATATCATACCTTGAAAAGGCACATCCGCGGGTCCCCAGCAATATTCCTGGCAAGTTTCAATCAGATCGGACCGGCGCTCTTCGAGAAACAGCGGTCGCATACAGAGACACACACACACACACACACACACACACACACACACACACACACACACACACACACACACACACACACACACATTGCTGGAATTATAGATAGATAGTGGCCAAGCATGAAACCTTATAACCTTTGTAAATCACACCGAGTCGTATGAAATAACCAATTTAGAAATGCATGTTCATCTACCTTGTAGCAACTACCGACTGTACATCCCGATTGGGACACGAACTGTACTACTATCGACTGTAGGGCATTCGGCAAGTGGCTTAAGCTCTCAAGCAAGCACTCCAATTAAGTGGCTGATAAGGAACAGCTCGCTTAGCAAGCGACAACAATCACCGAACCATCATATTTAATAAACACCTCCCAAAGATGCCCAAAACGTCAAATTTGTCCGAAGAAGACAAATGAACACTTTATTTTAGCAGTCGGAACTGCTGCTAAGTTCAATTTTGGAGCTTTAATTTTGTAATTTGGCTGAGTTTAAGAGATTATCTAGGTTATGGCATGTGCATAAATGAAATAAAGCCATGAATGGTGGCGTCTCCGCGCTTTCATAAGCATTGCAATGTATCCAGCGATTCATACTTATGATTAACAGGCATTTGATAAAATGAGTGAGGAAAGTGAAGAAAAAAAAAACTATCGTTATGAAATCATTGTGGCCTGTTCCAAGTCAAGGCATGGTTGAACAGGCCAAAAAACATGGCGGCTTCAGACCCCAGCGAGGTAACCCAGGATACTCCTTAAAACCCCATGGAGAGCAAGGTGGCTGAGGATGTGCCTGATAAAGGATATAATCAAATATGGCCATTAATTATCTTTAAAAGGGGTGTTTTAATTTACCCAATCACACGATTTTCACTCGTGCTCTTCCTTGGCGTTCCCTTAGTATGCATGCAAAGTTTCAGGTCGCTTGGTTCCATGGTTTTGGAGTTATGGAGGTCACACACACACACACACACACACACACACACACACACACACACACACACACACACACACACACACACACACACACACACACACACACACTTATTTGTATACAGTAGATTGTATAAACTTGTGTACAATATTGCAATGAGTACCTTCCTTGTTCCTTTCCCTCCCCGTTTATAATTACACACCATGAAACGAACTGGGCTTCATTTGAGTTATTCAGACATTACCAATCACTGTGTGAAAATAGTCGCATTGGCTTTAAATCCTTTTGGAGGATATTCGTGTCATGGCCAATTTTTTTTGTATACACAGTCGAAGCTCATGGAAGAGTTAGTTCCCATACTGACACTGAATGGATCAGCATGTAACAGGACAAAAGGAACAGTTTCGAGAGGGAGTGGTGGGGGAGGACAACAACATGGGAAGAGGAAAGGAACATTGTTATGAAACCGGTGTTCCTAAGGGACTTGATTGAGATTTGCAGGAGATATAGTCCAACTCCACAGGAGAAGCCTGGTGTATGATGTGAAATCTGATGCTGGTGCAAGGGAAAATTCCGGTTACCAATTTAATTTGCATGCTAATATTTTAGCACCCTTATATTCCCAAACAATAATTTATGAATGACTAGTGTGGGCCTGTAGGTGCGTGCCCGTAGGTGTGTGCCAGTATGTGCAGCTTCGTTCCTTCGCTCTCGTAAACGACCACTGGATTGGGGCATTTTTTCAAATAGATCAGACCAACCGTATCATAAATGGCCATAACTTGGGAAACACCTGGGAAACTTACTCAGGTCCCCAGTGTCAATTGTGACGTCATATCAAACGAAGAAGAAGAAGAATTGTGACGCCCCCTCTCTCTCGCCCCCCCTTCTCTCCCCCCTAGTCTCGCCCCTCCTCTCCCGTCCCCCTCTCTCGCCACCTCCTCTCTCCCCCTCTCTTGAATTGTGATGCCCCCTCTCTCCCTCCCCCTCTCTCCCTCTCCCATCTCTCCCTCCCCCTCTCTCCCTTCCCCCTCTCTCCCTCCCCCTCTCTCCCTCCCCCTCTCTCGCCCCCTCTCTTGCCCCCTCTCTCCTCTCTCCCTCCTCCTCTCTCGCTCCTCCTCTCTTGCCCCTCTGTAAATGTATTCACAAATGTCTACCAAATGTCTACCTTTCCAACACTGAAAAAAGCAATAACATGACCGTAACTTGGGAACCGCTTGTCCGATTAATATCAAACCTTGAAAAGGCACATCCGCGGGTCCCCAGCAATATACCTGACAAGTTTTATCAGATTGGACCGGTGGTCATCGAGAAACGGCGGTCGCAGACAGACAGACAGACAGACAGACAGACAGACAGACAGACACACACACACACACAGAGATTGCTGGAATTATAGATAGATGGAGGTGCAGTTGTGCAGCACAAAACCACAGTGACCAGTGGAAAATTAAGAGGTTACATTAAAAAAAAAAAAACATTGGGACACAGAAAGCAAATTTTTCGATTTATTAATGTGATGGAGGACAGGAATGTACCAAATGGTACTATTTAATTGAGAACAAATACAGGCTCAACACCCATCTTAAAATAAGCTCTTATCACGTGAAGAGGAATATCACGTGTACCTTGAATCTCAGCTTACAATATAAGCCAAGATAATTGAACAAGTAAAAGACGTTCACAACCATCTTTGACCATGTTGTGGAACCAAGGCCCTCACTTTTCTTTTATTCGGCCTTCACTTTTTCACCTTTATTGGTTCACGAGCGCCAGCCAGAGTGACCACTATATTCGTTATGTCTCAGAGACTATGTGTCAGATATACATGAAACTGGTATGGTAGGTTCATGGTATGTCCTAGTTATGTGTGAGAAAGAACCGTTGCTATGGACGCTTTTGTTGGCTCGTAACGGGTGAAAAGCGACTAAATTTGACTTGATCGACTACCCATGTCCGCCTACCAGCTTGTCTGTGTGTCTGTCTGTCCAGAGCATAACTCCGTGGACTTTGATCCGATCTTGATGAAACTTGGTTATGTGTTCGATATCAATGTCTAGTTGTGTTTTCCTGGATGAGGGCGTGCTACTCCCATTGTGGGCGGAGCCACGCCCAAAAACTAACCATTTTTAGGGGGTAGTCGGATTAAAAATCTATCTTCTCCGAGGGAATTGACTGAATGGAATGGGTTCTTCGGTATTTGAACAGCAAAATGAATTATCTAAAACTTGTCGTCGTCCGATTTTTCATTTTCGTCCCAAGGTCAAAAACTTAGAAAATTGAGAATTTTGACATAAAAATCATACGACCGCTCAAACTTTGAGAGCTCGGATAACAATATTTTTTATGCATAATCTTGAGGTCATTCCCCACCTAAAGTCTTGAAACCATTTTGCTCTATCTCGAACACCTTGTCCGTGGTGCCCCCTTCAATTTGTTTTTACGCTGATTTCATCAAAGTATGGATAATCCGAGGAGTGCAAAATGCCATATAGCCTATATGATGTTATATTGTTCCTGGAATGTTCCGGAGGAAATTTTGCACCAAAGGTCATAATCCTTGACCTTTGACCTTAAATGGCCACAAAGGTCAAATTTTTAAAGTTGTGGGAATCGAACCGGGTTTTCGACCTCCTTCGATGAACTAACTCCAATAAGCTATAGCACGTATCCTGTTTCCTTATTTTAATGTCCACAACATTGTTTTGTGACCTTTAAAGGTTATACAAAGGTCAAATTTTGACAGTTGTTGCACGAAACCGGGTTTTCGACATTTTGCAGCTCATGACCCGTCACCCGTACCACATCATGTTGATCATTTTTATAACTTGGTCAAACATTATCACATTGTCTCATCCTTGACTTCTGAAACAATCAACATCGTCAAATACCGCTCGTGAACCATCGTCGTCTTCAGACTTGTTTAATTTTAAATTTGTTTTCTCCACAACCGATTGAGCAATTAACATAAAACTTTCAACATAGGAGTGCCGAGCAATGGAATTTTTATTATTGTTATTATTGTTACAAAGTGACATTTGATGATTGGATGGAAAATGCGACCGGCATTGCTAAAAGGATGTTTTCTCTCGGCATGGGTTGCAGGGTGCTTCACGTATTAGAAATCATTAAAAGAGACTTTAACAATCGAACATAAAAGTTGTCGAATTATACGAGCTGACCTAACATCGGATGGTTCCAAATTCTGGTTCGGGGTCTGCCAACCAGTACAAGTATTGGTGACAAAGCCCCTGAAAAGGAAGAAACCAAAACCAAAGGATTGAATAAGGGACCTACTTTGGCAATCATATTGGAATATATTGTTGGAAAACAGGTTCACACACAGAATAATACAAATTGTATGAACCCTCATTAGTTATTATATACCACTGAAAAAGCCACTGACCAGCATTTAAAAAACGTTGATAAAAAGAAGGCAGCAAGGAGGTGTCAACTTGCTGCATTTCAAGGAAACCTGAGCAAACCAGCTGGCCGGAGCAACCCAGAAGCCAGGGACTGCCAAGACAGGACTTCTTTAAATCAAAGTTGCCAGCCAAATGGCCAATATTTTACTGATAATGTGCACCAGTCATGGGCATCCTTCTGCAATTGGGATGCTACGAAATCTGTTCATAGCCGGTACAGACCATTCCAGAAAAGATTTACAAGGACTCGCTGTAAATGAATTATAAGAGATTTATGAGGTTGCAAAATAGCCATCCTTTTCCAAAGTTTGGAACCAGCTAAATTGTTTATAAAAAGTATTGAATACAAAATCAAGGCTCATGGAAGAACTATAACACAGAACAGATCAGCAAAGAACTGAACAAAAGGAACAGTAGCAAGAAGGGGAGGGGGGGGGCAGCAGGGTTGAGGGACAAAATTGAGGGAGACTTGGACAAATGGATGTGGGGAAGAATGAGGGATTGAGGAGGAGATGCATGGGGTGGACAGGGTGGATGTAGAAACGAACTCTCAGGAAGGAAAGAGGTGGGTTTTGGAGTGGGTGGGGGAGGGGGGCAGGAGTGAATAACAGGAGTAGGAAAGAAAATGGTTTTGGATGGGGGATGATCTGAGATGGTGGTAAACAGCTGTCTTGAAGACCTGGAGGGAAGAATGAAATGAAGAAAATGTGGAATGTGGTTCCACTGGCAGGAAAAAAAAAGAGGATGGAGATGAGCATTGATTCTGGATTTTGAGTTTCACCAGAAGGGGGTTGCTGGTGAACCGCATGTTCCTTGCAAGTGATAGGCCCATAGACTCAGCTCAACCTTGGGAGATTTATACGATTTTGAAGTCCTTGGTTTCCACGGCGTCCAGCTGAGAAATGTGTGAGGCATGGCCACCAGCCCAAAGGGGAGAGCAGCACTCCATCAAACTGTGGATTCCACCTTCTCGGGTGCAAAAGACAGAGTCCAGGAGCATTTTTGGTGTGATTGGGTATGGTGGATTACAGAAAAGGGGTTGGGGACAGCCGATTTGGAAGCAAAAAACAGAATTGATGCATTTGGCGTTCTCACGAGTGCAGTTGACTGTGGTCGCATTTTAAGTGAGGGAATAGAGGGAGGGGGACCATACTCCAGAGGCAGACTGAACAAGGCACCAGCAAGTTTTGGAGGAGGGAGACAAGTTTAAAAGTTCAGTAATGAGGTTGGACAAATGTTTTTTCTGGCTCTCCTGAGAGTGGACAGAGTGGGCTTTGTGGAATCATCTGAGATTTCCTTCCATCTGGTTTTTTAACCTTCCAGGAAGAGAAGGCAAGTTGTTTCAAAGCAACTGCCTCACCACAGGATTCAGTGTACCAAGGCCAGAAAGAAGGTTCGGATGGGATGGATCTGTGCATAAGTGAGAGCAGGTTTCTATGGAAGAATTCTCAGAATTCCCAGATATAGGCGACCAGTCCTAAAGGAGATGGCTGCTTGTAGTCCCTGCCAATCTGCTTGAGTGAGCTGCCAGACTCGCCAGCGCTGAGATGGCTCTCTGAGAGTAGCCAGGGAGATGATGACTCTCACAAACACATGATCAGATGAACCAATTGGAAAAGAGAAAGAACCAATTGGAGAAATCAAGATTGGAAAGTTCACAGGTTGAGTCGGGTCCCACAGAGTCATATAAGTCTTTGCTGAAGTGCCATGGCTGGTGAAAGAGGTACCAACGCCCATCCAATTGGCATGGTGACATTTGAAATCACCACATATGAGGAAGAGAGGGAGAGTTGGGATGGGTTGTTAAAAGTTAGTCCATACAGTGGCCTGCAAAAGTTTCACCCTCCTCCAAAGTTTTCACATTTTGATGCCACCTGAGGTTATTACCTTCGCAAACTTCGTTTGACGAAGGTATTGTATTGACCCCTGTGTATTTATTTATTGGTAAATATGTGTGCGGACAACATTGCGCAAAAACTGCTGGACCGATTTGCATGAAATTTTCAGAGATGATGTGCAGTTACTCAAGGACGCCAGGCGAAGCTTTTGGGAGCAATCGGATTAAAGGTCAAGGTCACGGTCACGAAAAGGTCAGAATCGTTTTTTCGTCATAACGCGGTCAATTTTTATCCGAACGAGATAAAACCAACACCAAAATGTTCATTACTCAATTCTACATTCTAGGCTATGCCACATGAAAGTGTGGCGTAATTACCCTAGGTAGCGGTTGGGGGTCAAAGGTCAAGGGGGTCACCACAAAGCATTTTTCATTGGGCAGCGTCATGGACAACATTACGCAAAAACCACTTAGCAGATTGTCATGAAATTTTGTGCACTTGTATTGCATCATGAGAGGACAAATCGATTAGATTTTGGGAGCGATCGGATCAAAGGTCAAGGTCAAGGTCACAAAAAGGTCAAAATCGTTTTTTTGCGATTAAAGTGTCAATTTTGTTCCGATTTACATCAAATTAAGTCCAAAATGTTCAGTATTCAAATCCCGATTCACTGATATAGCGTATGGTATAGTCTTTGCAACCCTAGTTAGTCTGTGGAAGTCAAAGGTCAAGGGGGTCACCAAAATGGAGTTTTTGATTGGGAAGCGTTGTGGACAACATTACACAAAAACCACTTCACAGATTGTCATGAAATTTTGTGGATGTGTTTGGCATCACGAGAGGACAAATCGATTAGATTTTGGGAACGATCGGATCAAAGGTTCAGGTCAAGGTCACAAAAAGGTCAACATCGTTTTTTCACGATTAAATTGTCAATTTTGTTTTGATTTACAGCAAATTAACTCCAAAATGTTCAAAATTAAATTCCCCATCCTCTAATATGACACATGGTATAGTACTTTTGTCACCCAAGGCAGCGGTTGGGGGTCAAAGGTCAAGGGGGTCACACAAATTCACATTTATATCGGAAAGCATTGTGGACAACTTAACGCAAAAAAAAACAAAACGCAGAGAGGCTTTAATTGTTTTGGATTTGTTTGGCATGATGAAAGGACAAATCCATTAGATTTTGGGAGCGATCGGATCAAAGGTCAAGGTCACAAAAAGGTCAACATCGTTTTTTCATGATGAAAACGGTTAATATGTTTCCGATTTGCATCAAATTAACTCCAAATTGTTCAGTGTTCAATTCCCCATCTTCTGAAATGACACAAGGTATAGTACTATTGTCACCCTAGGTAGCGGTTGTGGGTCAAAGGTCATGGGGGTCACGAAATGCATATTTGTATTGAGATGCGTTGTGGACAACTTAATACAAAGGTAATAACTAGAATATATCTCTGTCTCTAAACTGTGTCTGCTGATGCAACAAGGGCCATAAGGGCCCTACCAAACTTAGTTACTAAGTAAAATACAACAAATTTTCATTAAGGAGACTTGGTATAGTTTGATATGCACATAGCTTCGCTCATGGTTTAGTAAAAGGAGTTTTACTTTCTTGTTTAATTAGACGCCAATTAAAATGACGTTTTTGTCCTCGCTCGGATTTGAAAACATGATCTACTTGATCCAGGTCGTGTCTGCGTGGTCAGTGACATTCGACCGAATCCGACCCTACATGCTACAGAGTTCGGCACTCGGGACAATGAATCACCTAAAATTGTCATAATCGTAATAGTTCTAATAACAAAATCCTTTCACAAAATCCAGATCATGGACTTTAAATTTGCGAAATTCCCGAACAGATTTAGTGGAATTTTAGTTCCTCATTTCACTCTCATGCCATGTTCAAACTAGTGGCTGCGGCGAAGGTATGCGCTCTACGAGTGCCCGTTCTAGTTTCATGATGCTTTCAGATCAAACTTAATATAGAAGAGAGTCTTCAGCCTGGTGTTGGCTTAGTAGTTAGTGTGGTTGGCTTGGGATCTTAGGGTCCTGAGTTCAAGCCCTGTCAGTTGCTGAATTAACAATTGGGGTTGACTCAGCTTGTCAAGCTTCTGGGGTTGGTGAAATGAGCACCATTGTACTGGTGGAGGGGCACAGCATCAGTGGCGCAGCTGTGCTTCCAAGAAATGATGGCTATCTGGCAGCCAAGCTGCCATATGTAAGAACAGAACAGAGAGTCTTCACAAACTATTCCAAAGTGATAAAGCTAAAAAAATGCAGATAAAATGTGAATAAGTTACATTAACAGAGAGAATCACATGATTCTCCGCTACATAAGTATCCAAACACTTTGCATAATTAACCCTGAATCACTTCAGGAACAAATTATTTGTTTAAAAGGTTAAAACAAAAAAAAATTATAATCCACAAAGTATCTCTACTTTGTGGAAATTATTTTGCACAGATTCTTTTGTCCCTGGAGTACCAGTGGAAAGTGGACGCAGCGACGCGCTGCTCCGGCGCATGCTCCCATACCTAACCTGGCTTTGGCCTTGCAAGGTATTTTTCACCGAGTGAACGGCTCCACGAAGAAGTGGGCACACTATCTTTTATAGCTCCAGAAATCCTGCGAGGAAGAGGGTACAAAGGTCCTCCAGTTGATGTGTGGGACAATGAAGATGGGGTTTTCAGCAAATTGAAGGTCTCCTTTTTGGGGGACTAAGAAGATGATGACTTTTCCGCAGCTCAAGGGTAGTTCTCCAAATTGTATCTTTTCTGAAAGAACAGTTAATAAATGTTCACCCAGCAAATTCCAAGAAGTGCTGTAGAATTCCATTGGCAAACCTTATCCAAATGCCCTGAGAGGTAAAAAAAAAAAATTCATACCTTGAGAGTGATACCAACTTTAACTTCAACAGCAGATTGCTGAACTTCTGTAATTTTAGGCAACAAGTCCTAAGGAAGTATGCCTCGAGGAGTAAAGGTGAGAAAAGAAATTGTTACGGTATGCTTAATATCACGAGTGTGAGTCAAAATCCTCCAATTAGAAGAGCTCAAGGACAATTACTGTTGCCATTGTCATCCAAAGGAGTGCAGCTTTCACACACTTCACCAGTATGGGGTTGAGCAGGACTTTCTTTTCATATACCATTTTCTGCTGCCCATATCACCAACAAAAGAAGTAGCATTGTTTTGTAAGTGAAGAATTTATGCTTCAAAAAGATTACTGGACATATCATGATCCCGAGTCCGATACCAGTCTTAAATCGAACATGTTCTGCAGATGCCAATCCTTAAATTCATATGTTCTGCGGATAAGCATCCGTTCATGGGGCTGTCTCGAAGATCTCGAATTGTGTTCACACCAGCAACTGAAAAACAACTTGTCAGAAGGCACGTGAGCGAGGGATTCCAGGAAAGAGGAGATTGTAAAATAAGAGCCGGGTTTCACGGAGGAAGCTTTCATTGTCAGGCATTCGAAACATCTTGGTGAATGTCAGGGATCAAAGATGGATCCACGTGTTGCAGTTCCGTTTAAACTGTTCCTCGTTTTATCCTAGCCCGCCAGCTTGTTTCAATAAGTAGCTTGAAGTTGATCTCCGGCGAAAGGAATCGGGAAGCAAGAAACGATGAGGAGCAGAGATGTGGAAAGCCATCACTCGACGAGGAATGTCTACAAGACCGTGACCACTTTCTGCCAGTGGAAGGTGGAGAACCTCCGGCTTAAGCCAGTGTTTGCCACGCCAGCAAAACATCAAGCGGACATTTTTGAATTGTGGACAACAGTATTGTCGGTGGATGCAAGGCAATCATTTTGTGCCGTAGCAAAGAGTCTATCAAGTTGTAAATTACCGAGGCATGGCCTCTAAAGTACATGGGAGACAAAATTCATCTCCACTTACTTGGCTTATTGTAGATCTTGTAGATCAACCCATCTCGGTTTATTTTCGCAAAACCCGGGGTACCAAGGTAAACACCAATGTATTTCACACCCTTTTCCCAACTTACATTCATCGGGAGAAGTGGTGGGCTCGGGAGTGGCACACTGCCTACCCAAACAGCTTTGCATTTAGACCAATTGATTTGTGTTGTGCATGCTTGAGAGTACACATGAAAACGCTCAAACAACATGCTGATATCATTATTTCTGCAAAGGGTAAACCAGACATCATCAACCGAAGAGAGAAAAAAATAAAGGCGTTTTCTAAAAGTGTCACCACCAAAAAAACCCCCCAAACAATCTGTTCGTGCGCACGGCAGCTTGGCTGCCGGGTAGCTATCATTTCTTGGAAGCATGGGTGTGCCACCAATGCGGTGCCCCTACACCGGTACACTGGTACTCATTTCACTGACTTCAAAAGGATGACAGGCTGAGTCAACCCCACCTGGCGTAAATTCAGCAGCCGACAGGGCTCGAACTCAGGACCCTAAGGTCCTAAGCCAGCCACCCGAACCACGAAGCCAACACCAGGCTTAACCTAACAATGAAGAACATAAACAAATCAAAAAGGTTTCGATACATAAAGAATGCAGAATTCAAGACACAGGACAACCTTGGTGAACTCCTCTCTGAACATTGGTGAACAAAGACCATCATTAACTTTGATTAAGCGAAACATGTGATTGTATAGTAAAGTTACATCTCATAAATATAATTAGTCATCTGTCTGTCTGTCTGTCGTCTGTCCGTCTGTATCTTCACGTTTTTTGCAAAGACCGCTGAGCCGCCAAGCACCAAATTTGGCACACAGACAAAATCCGACCCGGGGATTGTCCCGAGGGTATTTTAATCTACTACCTCAGCCTTTAAAGACCACTGAAGACCCTTCAAGACTCCAAAGACCGTTAACAACCCAAAGACCCTCAAGACCCCACAGATCCCGAAGACTTTAAAGACACCCAAGACCCTTTAAGACCCTAAAGATCCATAAGACCGCAAAGACCCATAACACTCCAAAGATCCACAAAACCATTAAAGATATTGAAGACCCCAAAGACCCTAAAGACTCTTTAATACCTTGAAGACTCCTTAGACCCTTTAAGACCTTTTGTGACCCCAAAGACCCTTTAGAGCTTAGACCCTTGAGACTCCAAAGCCCTTACACCCTTCAGACAGATTAGATAGGTTGGACATGACCATTTAGAGCTTTAGACCACTTGGACCATTTGTAGACTCTTTTAACATACTTGAGAGATTAGATCATTTCGACCCCTCACACACTAACTACTATTGGAACGTACCCTTTTAAGTTAAGATCATCTCAAACCTTTGATGCACACACCACACAAACATCTATCATCTTCTTGCAAACACAGACGATACTTTTTTTTCAGTAAGTAATGCGCAAACTCGACCCACCCAGAAGGTTGATACTCTGCTATGTCATATCTTACCTGTTGTGGGGATGGGGTGGGAGGAGGCAGGGGATGGGGTGGGAGGGGGAAGATGGAGGTAAAGGGTGGGAGGGGTAAGATGGAGGTGAAGGGAGGGAGGGGGAAGATGGAGGTAAAGGGTGGGAGGGGGAAGATGGAGGTAAAGGGTGGGAGGGGTAAGATGGAGGTGAAGGGTGGGAGGGGAAGATGGAGGTGAAGGGAGGGAGGGGAAGAGGAAGGGGGAAAGGTGGGAGGGAAGAGGGAGGTGAAGGGTGGGAGGGGAAGAGGGAGGTGAAGGGTGGGAAGGGGGAAGAGGGAGTGAAGGGTGGGAAGGGAAGAGGGAAGGGAGGTGAAGGGAGGGAGGGGGAAGAGGGAGGGGAAGGGTGGGAAGGGAAGAGGGGGGAGAAGGATGGGAGGGGAAGAGGGAGGTGAAGGGTGGGAAGGGGGAAGAGGGAGTGAAGGGTGGGAAGGGAAGAGGGAAGGGAGGTGAAGGGAGGGAGGGGGAAGAGGGAGGGGAAGGGTGAGACGAGGTACCCGGCGTTGGCCGGCAATGCTGTGCACCTTTGCTAGAGAGAAATAAAAAGTGCTCCAAAACTAAATTACTTTAAAATGTGAAATAGATATTCATGAATAAGAGGGTGAACGGTTTTTTTAATTGATCAATAATGAAAAGACAGTTCAGTATATTCCTGTTGAAGTACACATAGATCACATAAATCCCTTATTAAAAAATGTTATCATGCATACGTCGACCTATTGTGGAATACTATACGATTGATCATACACAAAAGAAACCTTGGCAAAGGAGGAGGCCGTTTGGCCCATCATGTCTACGTTTCAACAACCTCAGAAACCATCACCCATCCACACCTCAGGTCCCTCCAAGTCCTGCCAATGTCCCTATAAAACTTTGTAGTAACCGGATCTGGATCCTCCACTAGAATCGAATCAATAAATCTTTGTCACACACCCAACCTGTCCACCAAGTTTTGTGTGAATCTGTCCATAACTTTTTGGGATATACTGCTCACAAACAGGGGAGAAAACATAACCTCTATCAACCTTCGGCGTCAGAGGTAACACACACACACACACACACACACACACACACACACACACACACACACACACACACACACACACACACACACACACACACACACGGAACTCACATTATCCGGAGTGTATTTAGTATAAATATTTTGGCTATATCTGAAATGAGCCTTTATTGTCAAGTTTTAAAGAATGTAGACATTATATCAATTAAGCAGAAAAGACACCTTGTTGGGATATTTATTTATTTATTTATTCGTACACAGCCTGTGGCTGCTTGGCTGCATCATTTTTCTCGGGGCACAGCTGTGCCGCTGATGCAGTGCCCCCTGGTACCAGGAAAGCTGGTAATTGTTTTTCCAAGCTCAGAAGGATGACAGGCTGAGTGAACCCACCCAGTGTTCATTTAATGACACGACAGGGGGCTTGAACTCAAGACCCCATGATCTCAAGCCAACATCAGGCTGACTTGTGGATATTGATCGACGATGATAAAGATTAAGCTTGATATGTAGTTGGATGGAAACATGACACTTCACATTTCTTACAAATGCTCCCTTCTTGTGTCTAAGCTTCCTTTTAAATTATTTTAATATTTCACCTTTCAGTGTTTCCATCTTCATTATGAATACATGCAGCAACATATTCCATTTATGATGTGCATCATATTTGTGAAGTCACCTCACTGAACGCCAACCTCTTGTGCCTTGGCCCTTGGCGTATTCCTCTTCATGAATTCTTATGAGGTCTTGCCCCTTGCTGCAGCCATTTTTTTTTTTTTTAGAGTTCTTATCAATGACTATTTCAGAATCACTTGAATGTTTTTCAAAAAACTTGATCCTATATCTAACTTTCACATTGTTTTCCTGTGCCCGGTAGAAGAAGACGGAGATACGGAGTGGAGTATCGGTCGCGTAACCCTCAACGTCCAGGTTTCACAAACAAAGACTCGTCCTGCTTCCACAGGACACATGTCCAAGAGCTCTCCAATGGATACCAGCGTTGTTCAACCAGCTTGCAGTAATCTCGTTCAAGAAAACACGGTTCAGCAAAGTGTCGGGAGCCACATGGGAAAGGGTTCTGCAGTGACCACCAGAGAGACGGAAGATGAAAAGGCCTCACGCCTCATGTACTGCTCTCTCTGCAAAGTGGCCGTTAACTCAGCCTCCCAGCTCCGGGCACACAATAAAGGTGAGATATGAAGGACACAATGGACACAGTACCCTGAATCGAGCACAATGGACGCAATAACCGAATGCTGTCCATTTCACCAGACAAGCACATGATGGAATGGGAATTTGAATGGGATTTGCCTGGATGCGCTTGATTTCCGAGAATCTTTGTGTTTATCCGTGCAGAGATGGCCAAGTTTCTGGAAAGACGGCCAACAAGAGTCAATCTCGGTTACACTCCATCTCCGCAGCCCCGTGGAGAGGGAGCTTGTCGCACCGTAGTCAATGGGCAGAGGCGGTTACTCGTTGGCGCAGGCTTCGGAATGTGGGCACTCTAAATGATTTAAGCTCCACCAAAAGCAAGAAAAACAACAATGAATGATAGCATAACATCTGTGCACATCGAGTAACAGCATCTCCTGCTGCTGCATTTGATGACTAATAAGGTTCACCATTTGTCAGAAGAGGTAACGAACTTGGATAATATTGGAACACCCTTTAGATTATTTATTCAGTTTAATATTTTGGCACAACATTACCAAATAATGTGTGGACTAATTCTTGGAAGAAAATTAAATAATTTTGGCTTCCTTGATTTAAAAACAAGAATATTGGACACATGAAAGGAATTTCGGTGGTTGCAACCTTCTGTAAATTTCTCTTCGTCTTATCGACATCCTCGTAACAGCGTATGCTTCATCCATCACATTGGATGTGAAATGTGACTCTGTTGTGGAATTCTTACCCACGCGGTGCTTGAGCGCCGACTAATTGGTACTTATTCAGCATGCACCAAATGTTCTAATCAGAGACATGTGAGATAGTTAGGCTTCGAAGCATGCTCTCGGTAACATTGTCCAAGGAAGGTAAAGCTTTCTGCCTTCCTTTGGTTTGCAGCACATGGCTTTAGCATCAATGGCTGATGGGGCATAGCTGTGCTGCTGATGCAATACTCCCTGTAAGCTGGAGCAGGAAATAAAATTTGAAGTCAGGCCAGTCATATAGCAACTCCTATGGTATGGGACCGTGTGACCATACTGCCCTGTACCATGGTCGAGCAGTCTGCGACTGAACCGTCAACCCTCTTGGAAGGACGTCGAGTCCACTCATGGAGAAGGGTGTCTGGACACCCTGTAGGATGAAGAACAACATCTGTAAAAAAAAAAAAAAGGGTGGGTCCCGCAGACCGATAACCGAGCATACAGGAATCGGAGTCCTCGACTCACAGGTAGTTACTTTACAACCAGAATTTCTCAGTGGTGGATCAGGTGAATGAAGAAGTCTCATCTTTTCAATGGCTGAGAAGGCAGAAGGCTGCAGCAGAACAGGGACCTCCAGTTGTGGAGGATCCCTTGCAGCTGGACTAATAACTCTGAACTGTCGCGAACCGTGTGTGGCAGTTGGTGTGCAGCGAACCGTGTGTGGGAGTTGGTGTGCAGCGAACCGTGTGTGGCAGTTGGTGTGCAGCGAACCGTGTGGAAGTTGCTGTGTGGCAGTTGCTGTGCAGAGAACCGTGTGGCAGTTGCTGTGCAGGGAACCGTGTGGCAGTTGCTGTGCAGGGAACCGTGTGGCAGTTGCTGTGCAGGGAACCGTGTGGCAGTTGCTGTGCAGCGAACCGTGTGGCAGTTGCTGTGCAGCAAACCGTGTGGCAGTTGCTGTGCAGCGAACCGTGTGTCAGTTGGTGTGCAGTGAACCATGTGGCAGTTGGTGGCATCCACACATTAAATTAAGTTATGCCCAGGCGTCCTCTTATTGTTTTCCCCAGCACTTACAGAAAGACCTGCAGTGACTGCCAAGTGGCAGTGGAAGCAGAAATGTGAATCTGGAAACTTGCATTCAAGGACAGGTACATGTGGCGACAAATGCAGGATGGTCGTCTTTGGTCCTGGACTGATGCAGAAGAACAGTTTGGCAGAAGCATTAATGACTAAGTATTTCTATCTCGGATCCACTCTGTTTATCCCACCTATGGAAGGGCTATAAATGGTTCCCAAAACATAATCTGCCTCATCCGTTTTTCCAGACTGAGTAGCCTTGCCCAGTAGGGCCACCTCTTCAGCAGTTGAAACCGTATAATTTTATTTGGAACTTGGAATGTCCATAATATGATGGACAAATTGAATAGCACTGACCGAAACAGTCATAGTTGCCAGAGAAGTGAAAAGATTTGATATTGACATTGCCGCACTAAGTGAAACTAGACAATCAGGTGAAGGACAACTGAAAGAACAACTAGGAGGATACATCATCATTTGGAAAGGAAAAGGAGAGGAGAAATATTCATGTGGTCGGCTTTACCGTTAAAAACGAGATTGTCAACAAAATCTCAGAACTCCATGGCATCTATAAAATCCACCAACTAATGCTCACAGAAGGGACACCTAGTTTAACATCCATCTAAAGGACAGCACACATATTGATGCTTTCCTTTGCATGTGAAACACCAGGATGCCAACTTATAGCTGGGCCGAGATTCAAACCCAGGCTCGACAGATCATAAGCTAGTGTGGATACATCTTTGAAGGAGGTGGCCTGGAGGAGGGCAAGTTTAACCGGGGTAGAAAATATGGTGATCTGAGATGGTGGTGACCAGCTGTCTTAAAGACCTGGACGGAAGGATGACATTGAAGAGAATGTGGAAGTTAATTTCACAGGTTGGAAAAAGAGGAACGAAAGAGTGGAGGTGAGCAGTGATCCTGGATTTTTGAAGTAGGGGTTACATCTCTTAAGATAATCTTATTGCGTTTTTGGGCAAATTTGAAAAAAATGGCTCTTCTTGTTATTTGGGTTGCCGACCTCTGCTCTCGGCTATTCTACCAGCGCAAAATTTGAAAACACCTGAAAATGTAAAGCCTGTCCGTGCATACTAAACATGATGAAAACAGCCAAAAAAAAAAAAAAAAGACAAAAATATTGACAATTTTAAGTGATCTTACCCTTTTGACCTCAAAAGCAATAATCTTCAGTGACCCATTATGCAAACCCTGCTCAAATTTCAAGTAAATCGGATGGAAACTGACGATTTTGTGAACTCGACCTTTGGTCTTTTGACCTCAAAACAATCAGGTTCAAGCGTTTTATTGGTGAACCAATTCATTGACACAACATGCAAACACCCTGTTCAAATTTCAAGTCGATCAAATGAAAATTGACGATGTTATGCGATATTGACCTTTGACATTTTGATCTAAAAAAAAAAAAATTGTCAGCTTCCAGCTTTGATTGGTGAACCATTTCAGTGACCCAATTTGCAAATTCTTTAAATTTCAGGTCAATCAGATTAAAATTGATGATTTTATGGAACTTTTACCTTTGACCTTAAAAAAAAAAAACAATCAGCTTCTTGCTTTTAATTGGTGAACCAATTCAATGACCCAATACGCAGATTCTTAAAATTTCGATCAATTAGATGAAGATTGACGATTTTATTTGATGTTAACCTTTGACCTTTTGCCCAAATTATTAATTTGTCTTCTCCATATTCTCAGAAGAAAGCTTTGTTGAAAATTTAATAACAAAAGCTCCAATGATAAAAGCGTTATGACCTGGACACGGACGGACGGACGCACACACACACAGGTAATTGCAAAAATCCCCCCAATGTTTACAGTGATGACTCCATCTACACCTCACTCTCCGAAAACATGGACCATCTTCTATCTTCTCATCCAAACTCTCTCTTCCTCTTATGTGGCGACTTCAATTGTCATCATGCCAGTTGGCTAGGTGTGGGTACCTCTCTCACCTGCCATGGGACATCAGCAAAAGCTTTCTGTGACTCATTGGGACTGACTCAATCGGTCAACTTCCCGACCCGGATCTCAACCAATGGTACTCCATCTCTTCTGGATCTGATTTTGACAAATTTCCCTGACAATATCTGCTGCTCTTCCTTCGCTCCAATTGGTTCTTCTGACCACGTCCTTATTAAAGTGGACATCTCTCTGGCTGTTATCAGAGAACCACCTCACCGCCGTCGAGTCTGGCATTTCACTCAAGCCGACTGGCAGGGTCTCCGAGCAGCCATCAAACTTACAGACTGGTCTCCTATCACTACTTTCTCAAACATCAACTCATCCTGGGAATTCTTTCAAAGAAACTTGCTCTCCCTCATGCACAGATTTATCCCCTCTCGTGTTCAGTTGTCTTACCCTTCCTCCCGCCCTTGGTTTACTGAAGCTTGTGGCGAGGCAGTTGTCCTGAAACAACTTGCCTTTGCCTCATGGAAAGCAAACCCAACTGAGGAGCAATCTCAGTTCTTTCCACAAAGCTCGGAACAAGTGTGCAGCTACCCTCAGGAGAGCCAGAAAACAACATCTTTCTCATCTCAAGTCTGAACTCTCAAACCTCTCTCCCTCCTCAAAATCCTGGTGGCGTTTAATCAAATCTGTTTCTGGTGTATGTTCCCCCTCCATCCCCTCCCTTACCTCAAATGGCCGCACTGCTGATTCCACACGTGATAAAGCTGAATGTCTAAACTCGGTGTTTGCAGCTAAATCTTGTGTCCTAAACCCATCACTATCTCTACCCACTTTACCCAGTCGCACCCAACTGTCCCTGGACTCTGTATCCTTTTCTCCTGACAAGGTGGAGAGCTTGCTTTCAAACCTCGAGTCAGATTCTGCAACCGGTCCAGACGGCATCAGCCCACGTGTCCTCAAAGCCTGCTCTTCTGCTCTTGCTCACCCTCTCTCTGTTCTATTCACTCTCTCATTTTCCCAAGGTCATCTGCCATCTGCTTGGAAATCTGCTAACATCACTGCCCTGCATAAAAAGGTGCAAAAACAGATCCCTGTAACTACAGACCAATCAGCCTTCTCCCAATCATCAGCAAGGTTATGGAATCCATCATCGCTTCAGACATGAAATCCTTCCTCTTCTCCAATGGCTTGATTTCCAATCATCAATTTGGTTTCAGACCAGGTCACTCTACCCTAGATATGCTGCTACTGCTCTCCCATCAATGGATGGAGGTCCTCAATGCCAGACAGGAAATCCGAGCCGTATCCCTGGACATATCACGTGCTTTTGACACAGTCTGGCACCCTGCCCTACTCACCAAACTCTCTGCCCATGGTATTCAAGGCCATCTCCACTCATGGCTCGCAGACTTCCTCTCCTGTCGCAGTCAACGTGTGGCCCTAAATGGAGTTCTTTCATCCCCTCTTCCTGTGCAGGCTGGAGTTCCTCAAGGTAAGCGTTCTGGGCCCTGTTCTTTTCTGGTTTTCATCAATGATCTCTCGGACTCTCTGGAAAATCCTCTATTTCTCTTTGCCGATGACTCAACCCTCTGCCGTACCAGCTGTCATCCCTCAGCCCGGCAAGCAACAGCTTCTTCTCTCACTGCAGATCTGGATAAAATCACAAACTGGTCCAACACGTGGAACATGTCTTTCAATCCAGACAAATCTCACACTCTCACTATGTCTCTTCGAAAGGACCGTTTACAAAACCCCCATCCACTTTCTCAACAATCCTCTGGAAGAAGTCTTTTCTTTCAAGCTTCTGGGTCTCACTATCTGCCATGACCTTTCCTGGGAAAGTCACATTTCCAACCTTGCCTCAAAAGCCAGTCGCCGACTGGGAATCCTCCGTCGTGCAAAGTCCTTCCTCGGCCCTCTTGAGCTCCTGACCACTTACAAAGCTTTTGTCCGTAGCCTGATGGAGTACTGCTCTCCCCTCTGGGCTGGTGCTCCTGCCTCCCACCTTTCTCGACTTCACGCTGTCGAAACCAGGGCTTTAAGATCATTGGCATCTCCCCGCAATGAAGCTGAGTCTTTGGGCCTCTCACTCAATCACCGCAGGTTGGTCGGTGGTCTTCCTGTCTGCTACCGACTCCTCTCCAGCCTCGCCGCCCCTGCTCTCGCTGCGATTTGTCCCAACCACATTTCCACAGGGCGCTCAAGGTCCGCCAACATCCCCCTTCTGGTAAAACTACCAAAATCACGAATCACTGCTCATCTTCACTCTTTCATTCCTCTTTTTTCCGCCTTTGGAATAAACTTCCTCACTCTATTCTTTCCCATTCTTCCCTTCAGGCTTTCAAAACAGCTGTTCACCACCACCTCTTATCTTCCCCCATCCAAATCCTCGATCTTTTCTACCCCCGATAATCCACCCAAGCCCACTTCCTTCAATTCTCCTGCTTTCCTTCCTGAAAGTCCCTGTAATGTCCATCTTCTCTTCGCCATGTTCCCCGTCCCATCCCCATCCCTCTCCCTTCCACAGTTCACCTGTGTCTGTTCCCCAATGTTTTGTCCCTTCCACTCCCGCCCCTCTTGTCTCATGCCTCCTTGCTGTGAGTTGTGTGTTAGCTCTCATACGAGCCTCGACCAAGGTATACAAAAAAAAAAAAAAAAAAAAAAAAAAAAATCCCATCTACAGCTGCGCAGGGAATGGGCTAAATATCACCGCTTTCCTGTGACATGATATACTTGGCTTTACTAAATGCCGTGTATATGAAAGTATGAAATATTTTTCTACCATGCAGAGATAACCGTTATAATTTAAGGACATTCATGATGTGGCGTAGTTCGCGATGCAGGTTATACTTGTCGCTGATGGTGTTGGCACGATGAACAAGAGTGCAGCTCACAGACTGGAGAGTTGAGGGATGGTGAAAAGAGCGGTAGTTGAGGAAGCAATCTGTATGAATTGGTTTCCTATTTACGATGTGAGAGGGATTGCCATGAGGAGCCTTGAATGCTCAGCCCTCCATTCTGCACCATTTCAACCGAAGCTCTGGCTACATTATGTCGATGACATCTTTGTTATATGGCAACATGACAAAATAGATCTCAACACGTTTCTTCAGCACCTTAACAATGAGCATTGCAACATCAAGTTCACCATGGAAGTCGAGCAACAACAGTCAATTTCTTTCCTTGACATCCACATTACCAAAGCCCCTAACGAGCCAGGGTTTGAACCACCAACCTCCCAGACTCAAAGCAGATGCTCTCACCATTACACCACCGATTCTGATAAATAGTTTCTGGAATTGGAAATTTAACTTTGCATTTTATTTTCTCTTATTTGAATCCTATTGTTTATTTATATCTGGAAAGTTAGTGGTTTTTTTTAAATGCAGTACATGTATCATCTTAGTCTCTGTATTATGAAACAGACTTGGAACTCTACCTTTGCCGTTGTGAACTATAATGATGATGTATGACCTGGGCAAGGTGCTTTATCAAATCGTCACAATTCCAGACAGGACCTTATGGCTCGCACTTGCAGCAATCCTCATTGCCGGAATGCCTGAGCGATACAGACACTCACGGCAAAGGCAAAATTATAGTTACAAGTCTACATTGCAGAGGACAGAGAATAAGATGATACTTGTTTCCAAATTTAAAGAAACAAAAGTATTCAAATACATAGAAAACTAGAACGGGCACTCAGTAGAGCGCATACCTTCGCCAACGCTACATTTTGCCCCCCCCCACCCCCAGAAACCATTGATTGTGAGGGTATCCCATACCACATCTGCCATCTCATATGTGTTATGATGGCTTAAAAACATTAAATTTCCTGTGTCATATCGTATATCACAAGATTTGGCATTGAATTCACAACATTTTGGCATTGGTTGCATGCAAATTGGATAAAAATCGACCGCACTATGGCCAAATGACGATTTTGACCTTTTCATGACCTCGACCTTGACCTTTGTACTCTTAATTTTGTAATTGGTATTAGAGTGTGGGGAACAGAACAGTCAACATTTTGGTGTTGGTTTCATGCAAATCGGATAAGAATTGACCGTGTTATGACTAAAACCGCACATTTTGCAATGTCGTGACCCCCCCCCCCGACCTTTGACTCCCAACCGCTAATAAGGGTTATTACGTCATTGCGTCATGTCACATATCACTGTCACTGATAGGCCGGATCTGAATCCAGACCTGAACCAAACTCTTATCCGCTTGTTCTTGTCATCGATCCAACTCATCCACCAAGTTTTGTCATTACTCGTCCACAACTTTTTGAAATTCCATGTTTTACTCTATATCTTTTTTTGGCCCTATCTCTCAATGGTGAAGAATCACTTTAAACATTTTCGTGTCTGCATATAGAATCGGATCTTCACCAAAATCGAATTGATTCGTTCTTGTCACACACCCAACTTCACCATCAAATTTCGTCTGAATCCATCCACAACTTTTTGAGATATCCTGTTCACAGACAAACAGAAAACGTAACCTCCGCCCACCTTCGGTGGCAGAGGTAATAAATGCACAGTTAAATTTCCAACACGAAAAAGCAATCAATAATTATATTATACACCAGAAAGCATTTGCAAAAAACAACTTCCCAGTTTATACTATTGATAACAACAAATGGAAGGATATTGTCATATTGGAGGTGGGGGGGAGGGGAGGGTACGAATTTGGTAGTACGTTAAGTTAGTGTGGTTCATGTGTATGTGTAGGTGAGAGTATTTTCTGTAACCAGGGATCCATTAGAGTGAAGTAGTCCTCTTAAGTACGGTGAGGGGGCAGTATCGTTGACATAAGCATCATGATGGAGAGATCATGGGGTTTAGAGTAAAGAACATGGGGATGTTTTTGGTGGATAATGGCCTGCACCATCATCATGTTGGTGTGGATGTTACTCTGCCCTGGAAAAGACAGAGCATACAGGAGATGAGAGAGCTGCAGCAAAGGGGTTTAGCACGAGTTGATTGGTAGGCAGCCCCTGCAGAGTGTGAAGCAACCCAATGGTGTTCGAGACAGTGTTTGTGGGGGCGCAGTTGGAACCCGCAGGATCCAAGCCAGTGCTCCTGGGCCCAATGAGGTATAATTTGGCGCTTGTGTGTGAGCTAGCAGATGAACTTGCAATGAGCAAGTTCGAGCCTACGCCAGTTTGCGGGGCTGCATCTGCCAAGGTGTGAGATCTGGTGGCGGTGAGATTCGCACTGGGAACCAGGGGTTTGAGTCTAACCCCTTGGAGTCAATCCGCCGTCAGTGACTCACCACACTCGAGATGAGAGTTGACCCCTGTGGGGAGGGGTTAAAGGAGAGGTGTGTAGTCATAAGAGAAGAGCAGGCCATTGTGGGTTGGCCTGAGCCCCATTTGTTTTTGTGTGTTGGTGTTTTTGGTATTTCCGGTTCTGAGAGTCATGAGCAGTTGGCCACTTGTGGAATTTGGAAAAGGATACAAAAGCAAGAGGCAAAAGGCCAGCAGTAGTTGCAGAGAGGGGCAAATAGGCCCAAGAGCTATGGGGCAATTGCCCACAACCACATTTGGGCAACCGAGGCAGTGAGATTGATGTTGAGACAGCCTCGGGAGGACTTGCTCCCCATGCTCGATTTGCATTCGGACATGGGCACCGACCATGGGTGTTTGACAGCTCGGGCTGGATGGGGAACCTGGTGGTGGCATTGTGGCGGCATTGTCAGTCCATTGGAGTGCCCCCAAGTTGTAGTATTAGGCCGGTAGGTTTGCTGGATGCCATAGGGGATAAACCCTCTGAGCGATCAAGATGGTACCTCCAAAACACCTGTAATAGTGTTATGAGAGGACCACTAGGGAGAGGTGTTGTGGGGCTGCACTTTGGTGATGGCATCCCCAAGGGCCTGAGGAGGTGACAGCCCAGGCATGTGATCCAGCAGCCTCTCCCTGAGGCTTGGGGACAGCCCAGCAGCCCATTACAAATTATGTTAAGTTCACGTGATCCACGTGTTCATGCAGGTTAGAATATTTTTTTTAACTAGAGACTAATTAGAGTGAATTTTTCCTTTTCTTATGTACGCGGTTGACAAACATCAGGTAAGAAAACGTAATTTGTACGTGTTCTTTCTGTGAATCGGGCAAGGTGAGAACGGGGTGGCATCAGATGATATTTTGGATCTGTTTGCATCCTGTGTGTAACTTTTAGAACTTCTCTGTTCCCTTGATGGTTTGAAAGGCACCATGAATCCAGCCAGCCTGCATGATGCCACCCCAGCGGAAACTTGGTGCCACATGATTGGCGTGGATGTTATGGGATGGGGCAACATGTGGCCATGGGGGAGGTGAGAAAATGGGCTGCACACAGTCCTAGCAGTCAGAGTGGAAAGTTGGAGTGAGAAGTGCCAGTAACAGTGAGAAACCCATTGGAGCCGGTGCAATGAGCCAAGAGCTTGCTGGTCCATTCTCTCTCTCTCTCTCTCTCTCTCTCTCTCTCTCTCTCTCTCTCTCTCTCTCTCTCTCTCTCTCTCTCTCTCTCTCTCTCTCTCTCTCTCTCTCTCTCTGTCTCTCTGTCTGTCTGTCTGTCTGTCTGTCATCTGCTTGGAAATGAAACATTACTGCTCTGCATAAAAAGGTGCAAAAACAGATCACTGCAACTACAGACTAATCAGCCTTCTCCCAATCATCAGCAAGGTTATGGAATCCATCATCATATCAGACATTAAATTCTTCCACTTCTCCAATGGCTTGATTTCCAATCATCAATTTGATTCAGACCAGGTCGCTCAACTCTGGATATGTTGCTTCTGCTCTCCCAACAATAGATGGAGGTCCTCAATGCCAGATATGAAATAAGAGCCGTCTCCCTCAACATATCATGTGCTTTCGATACAGTCTGGCACCCTGCCCTGCTCACCAAACTCTCTTCCTGTGGTATCCAAAGCCATCTCCACTCATGGCTCGCAGACTTCCTCTCCTGTCACAGCCAATGTATGGCCCTAAATGGAATTCTCTCCTCTCCTCCTCTTCCTGCCCAGGCTGGAGTTCCTCAATGCAGTGTTATGGGCCCTGTTTTTTTTCTGGTTTTCATCAATGATCTCTCCGACTCCCCTGAAAATCCTCTTTATCGCTTTGCTGATGACTCCACCCTCTGCTGTACCACCTGTCATCCCTCAGATTGACAAGCAGCAGCCTCTTCGCTCTCTACAGATCTGGGTGAAATCACAAGCTGGTCCAACACGTGGAACATGTCTTTCAACCCTGACAAATCTCACACTCACTATGTCTCTGTGAAAGGACTGTCTGGAAATCCCCCATCTACTTACTCAACAATCCTCTTGAAGAAGTCCTTTCATTCAAGCGTCTGGGTCTCACTATCTGCCATGATCTTTCCTGGCAAAGTCACATTTCCAAGCTGGCCTCCAAAGCCAGTCGCCGACTGGGAATCCTCTGTTGTGCAAAGTCCTTCCTCGGCACACCTCAGCTCCTGACCACATACAAAGCTTTCATCTGCAGCCTGATGGAGTATTGCTCTCCCCTCTGGGCTGGTGCTCCTGCTTTTCACCTTTCACGGCTTCATGCTATGGAAACCAAGGCATTTAAGATCATTGGTATCTCCCGCGATGATGCTGAGTCTTTGAGTCTCACTCTCTCTCACCGCAGGCAAGTCGGTGGTCTTTCTGTCTTCCACTGTCTCCTCTCCGGCCTCACCCCCCTACTCTGTCTGCGATATGTCACTCTGTCTGCGACTCTGTCTGCGACTCTGTCACCCCCCTACTCTGTCTCCCCCCCCCCGCAATATTTCCGCAGGCTGTTCAATGTCTGCCAGCAACTCCCTTCTGGTAACATTACCAAAATGAAGAATCACTGCTCAGCTTCACTCATGTCTCTGTTCCCCATTTATTGTCCTTCCCTCTCCCTTCCCTCTTGCCTCCTGCTCCCCTTATTGTACGTTCTGTGCGTTAGCTCTCATACAAGCCTCAACTTTGTATATTTAAAAAAAAAAAAAAAATATATATATATATATATATATATATATATATATATATATATATATGCATATATTACCTCCACGTGTTTCGACTTATGAGTAACTTACAAGTAACGTGTGTCGACGTGTGTCAATGATCGCGTAACATGCTTACAACTTATGGCCAGCGAATGCGAAACGTGTGCGTCATACGCTGGATACGTCGAAAAATTATAATTATCAACATGCTGAAAATTTGTCGACGTACTCGGCGTACTACGACGTATGCCAGCGTGCTTCAGCATGCTTCAGCGTGTTCTTAACGTATACAAAACTTACCCATAACGTATTCGACGTGTGCCAGCATATTGGGCAATTTTTTTTATACGGCGGCATATGCTGGCTAAAACTTCAAGGTGTGACAGCGGCTTGACACTTCGATGTCTTGTGCAGTTATGATTTGAATCGTCGAGCGGCAGCCTGTTAATAGGCTACGCCACGTGATCGTCAGCGATACGCTGCCGCGCGCTATGCATAAGTTAGACTATCGTTGGGCATAGGTTGTGAACGCCGACAACACGCTCAGCATTCGTTGGTATAAGTTATCTATATGTTATCGAAACGTTCTGTGTACGTTACTAATACGTTATGCATACGTCCAACTCGTTATGAATACGTCCAAAACTGGAAAAAAAAAAACATCAATAGTTCAGCGTACGCCAGCGCTTTACATACATTTTGTTACCTTGCCATACGCTGGCTAAAACGTCAAGGTGTGACAGCGGCTTAAGATCTGCAAAAACACCACTTCATCTCCGTGCATTGGTCTGGTGCACCATCTCCAAACAGAGATTGATAAGCTCCTTCATTTTTAATGGTTATGTCAATGGGAATGTCTACTTAGAAATACTAGACGTTCTTCTTTCTGGAATTATATCAACATTTTTCAATTAGAGGGGAATACTTTCAACTGGGTGTGGTGCACCCACAAACAATGGGTAATGTCTTGGATTACCTCCATTCAGTTGACTCAGTGGTAAGGTCATGTCAAACCATTGGCCTTTAGTTTTGATGAAGACTTCCCCTATCCACCAAACCTGGATCTTAATCCATGGGACTTGTTTGTGCAGAGGTTCCTTAAATGATGTAAGTCTTCAAGACTGTCGACAACCTGAAAAGGGAAATTTGAGATGACTTGCATCATATTAGCTGAGACACTTAATGAAAAGTTATTGTCAGCATGTGCATGTCGATAAATGCAATACTGAATTGGAATGGTGGTCATAATGAAAATATCCTTCATTCCTTTCTTCCTTCCATATAAGTGTTGCTTCATCAAGATGAAGATTACTCTGTGTAGTAGTTCAAGTTTTATGTTAGTGTAATGAATAGTTTGTTACAAACAAGTATATTAAATCGTGGCATTTCAGGTGCATCACTTTGTACAACATTTTCTCCCCACCCCCGCCCCCCAATTTTTTTGTTTTAGTTTTTCTTGACCTTTTTGAAAAGTAATGCCATCCTGGTGCATGAAGTTTCCATTTTGCCGACATCACCTCTGAATATTCATGGGTTTTTCCAAAATGGAGTTTTCAGTCATAAAACTACTTTCAGCACCGTTTTGTGTTTGATGAAAGCAAATTTGAGAGTCAAACCTGGATATATGGGATAATGTTATGTTCCAGAATGATGAGTACTTGCGAGAAAACAAATATTGTGTGCTCGATATGGATAGACGTTGCCTTTAAGTTTGGAACAATCTTCCGCTTTTACACGTGCTACTGCTGTTAATAAAAAATTGCCAAATAAGAACCAGCCACATGTTGAGTCAAAAGGCTTTGATTCAAGTTTGATTTACCTGTGTGTCAGTGTTTTTCTGATATCACTGGAATTGAAACACCTAATGAAACCCACAACCCTGAAACTTCAATATGACACACAGGCTCGACATTTCCTTTTGAGCCTGCAGACCTCCTGTACACTTTGCTCACTGTCATAAACAACCGGCAGGTATTGATATTTAAAATAACATAAATGTTAACATTGTTCTGTGAAAATACAATTCTGGACGAACAGTATCAATAAACGTTTTAAATGCAGGTCACAGAAAAAGCAAGTTACAAACTCGTCGCCACTCATGCCTGTTGCTCTTTTTGGAACAAGTTGCCTTTTTACAAATCATCCGAAATGAGGAAGGTTTATGCCCAACAGATGGAAACATGATGTTTCTCTGTAGTCCACATAAACAGTCTTTCTCTGTCCCCCCCCCCCCAACCCCCTTTGGCTCATGAAGAAGCTTGCACACTGAACGCACGGAATACAATAACAGAAGTATCGTGCAAATAACAGGAGACAGATTTGAAACTTTACTTTCTGGCCGAGACCTTTAAAATAGCAGGCTACATGTTTGCTTCTGGTCAGTGATTAAAAATGCATCACATTCCCCCCCAAAACAGTGTTCTTATTTCGATATAGATTATGTTGATGGAAGAACAATAATAGGTCATGGTTTTTTTAAGGTGGTTTTTGGATAGCTTATAATAATGACCTGAATATATAGCTTCAAAACCCAAAAGGCTAATATTCAACTCTCTTATCCTATGTTTAATTTGCCCGATGCCTTAATGTGCATATCTTAATATACATACATCTCGACTCTCGAGCCTTCGTCACTGGAGAACGATTGCACGTTTGGACATTTATAGACAGACGAAGACTGCAGGATGCATTGCAAGTAAGAAAACAAATTAGATAACAGTGAAAGAGTTCAAAAGTAATCTCATTCAAAGGGAAAACAAATTTTAGTCTTCATGGAAATCGGAATGATTACATTCCCTTGCATTACCAACCCGACTACCTCATCAAGACGTCTCTATCCTTTGAAACCAACCATCCCATAATGTATTTTCAGTTGTCATAGTTAATCATGATTTTCTGCACAATTTATGGAAAGAAACAAGTGGAATCGAAACCCACATTTCATTTTACCGTATCATAAATTATAATTACATTCCAAGAACTGTAGTTCAAGTAACAGTAAATTATTAAACATAATGGGATCATGAAGCATTGCCCATTTGAGAGATTTGATTGGTATTAATTGTAATCACTGCACAAATATACATCCACACACGTTTTGAATCTATATAATTGGCGTGACAAAGCATGCAGCTTTGTGAATTATAAAATGAACCTGATAGATAAGAGTACGCAAGCACTGTGATATCACTATATATACACGACCAGTCTAAAGTTTTAGAACACCCCCATTTTTCCAGTTTTTACTGAAATTTAAGCAGTTTAATGTTTCAATGTATTGGGAAATTAAAGCATAGAACAAATAAACAATTGCAGATAAAAAAATAAATCATGAAATCGTTTTGTTGAACAAAATTTCATCTAAATTTTGACTCATCAAAGTTGCCACCTTTGGCAGATATAACAGCCGAACATACTCGTGGCATTCTTTCTCCAATGGAAATCTAATATTGTTCGGAAAGTTCTTCCCAACACTGTTGCAGAAGTTCCCACAAATGTGTTGCACTTGCAGGTTGCTTTGCTTTCACCCTTCTGTCCAGTTCATCCCAAACCAGCTCGATGGGGTTTAAGTCTGGAGACTGTGCTGGCCATTCTATGATTTGAAGCCAACCGTCTTGTTCTTTTCATCTAAGGTAGTTCTGACATAGCCTGCAGGTATGTTTTGGGTCGTTATCTTGCTGTAGGTTGAACCCTTGACCAACTAGGTGTTGACTAGAGGGCACAGGGTATTGCATGGCACTGCAAAATGCTGTGGTAGCCCTTTTGGTTCAGGGTGCCAGTCACTCTGTGCAAGTCACCGACTTTGGATCCAGTAAAAGAGCCCCAGATCATCACGCTTCCTCCTCCATGTTTGACGGTTGGTGTCACACACTGAGGAACCATCCTTTCACCTTCTCGACAACATACAAGAACCCTGCGTGATGAACCGAAGATTTCAAATTTTGATTCATCGGTTCATAAGACCTTCTTCCAGTTTTCAGTAGTCCATTGGTGGTGCTTCATGGCCCAGGCAAGCCTCTTTTTCTT
>NC_140963.1:16485025-16515025 GCF_056783735.1 Eptatretus burgeri
CTTGTTCATGTCCAGGACCTTGCACTCCATGGAAGTATGGAACATGATGAAAATTAAAATGTGAATATCTGAGATACCCCAATTAGTTACCTCCCTCCAATCTGAAAACCCATCACTCACTGCAACTCTGCATCACCAATCGCTAAGACGGTTCCATTTCAACTTTGCTACCAGCCCACCTACTTCACATGTTTTAAGTCTTCTGAACAACTTCTGATGTGGAACCTTGTGAAATGATATTTGCAAAGCACAGCTCTACATGTATATCAAACATACCATGCCATCACTCTCAACGCATTCTAAAATAGTTCTCACAACTTGGTCAAAAAAAAGATCTCCCTTCAGTAAACTCATGCTGACTACCTCTAATATATTGGTGTATATATTGTTGTGGTTATGCAAAAGACCTTGGGTGAGTCACACTCAACACATAAGGCATCCTTCGTTAGATATTTCATTGGTAATTGTGTTTAGTCAGGTTACTTTTCCCCTCGTAACAGAGAGGGAAAATGTGTTTTGTGTGTGTGTGTGTGTGTGTGTGTGTGTGTGTGTGTGTGTGTGTGTGTGTGTGTGTGTGTGTGTGTGTGTGTGTGTGTGTGTGTGTGTGTGTGTGTGTGTGTGTTTAGCAGGTTCTATCCTCAAAATCCCCCTCTTTATCAATCCATCCAAATCCCTCTCACCCTCTCCCTCTCAAACATCTCCTTTCCTGCACCTCCCCACAACGCAAACCATGTACACAATGCAACATGTCTTACAGTGCACACATTATGTTGCAAAACACCTTTAAAGCCATTTTATTTACAAGACAATCCCAGCACTGGGTGCGTAACCCACAACGTGCCACTGCAGCGCCACCGGGACCGATCCTCCGAAAAGCTATGGGGTAAGCCGCATGTGAGCGCCATGTGCATGATTGATCCTCTGAAAAACGATGAGGTGCGACAACCAATTAGAAAAAGCGACATGCAGGGATCAAAGAGTGATGTGTGTGTGTGTGTGTGTGTATGTATGTATGTATATATATATATATATATATATATATATATATATATATATATATATATATATATATATATATATATATATATATGTATATATTGTTGCGGATTCGCGCCCGCCGGCGTGCGAGCGGCCACATAACTCGAATCGCGGCACGTCGCCCACCGGACGGACAATCCCATCGTGACCCTCTCGGACTAACGCCGGGAACTAGTCACGGGTGGGCCTTTCGGCCTCACCACGATCGTGCCAATCGGCCCCCCGCATGGGATAGGGTTGTTCGCCAAATTCGACCTACCTAAGTACCCACACGGAGGGTAGACCGGGCGATCGCACCTCGCCGCAGGTCGACTTCGGACACGGGCCACTTTAAGCGACCCGTTCCGTACTATCGGGATAACCGAGCGGTGTTATCGTCAACCTCGACGGTTCCGATTAATTATTGGGCGTATTTAGCCCACGACCAACCCTTTACGTGAAGTAAGATGGTGATTCAATTAGAGAAAAGACAAAGCGAAACGGGAGAAACAGTTCAACATAAAGCACATTTATTCCGTGGCAAACGGAAAGCACACATATACAATTACCACAATTATGCACCAAAAGCAAATGTAACAAAAGAAGAAACAACAATTACGCACCAAAAGCAATTGCAACAAAAGAAACACAATGCAGATCTACTACCGACTACGCGAGCACACGGCAACACTTACACAGTTTTAATTCACAGACGGCGCCGACAACACATACACTCCAAAGCAAAAGAAAAAGGGGCCACCCTCAACGATAAGGGGGCAAACGGGCCTGGGGCCGAGACCGCGTCGAGCCTACCCGTCTGGTGATGAGCCGCAAAATGGCGGCGGCGCCCCGACTCCGCGGGCCTCGCTGGCACTGCCTGGAATGGGGTGGGAACGGGGCCCCCTTCTCACACTATCTCAGCGCGGGGGGGAAACAGGGGGGGTTGTTGATGCTCGGGGGAAGGAGGATATCTGGCTGGCTTGGGTCCCGCGACGAGTGACGCCACTGCGACCTCGACCGCGTTACCGGCCTCCCCTCTCCGCAGCTCCCTGACTCTGACACGAGCGCAGACCTCCACAAAGCTCCTTGGCTTCTCCAGACTCTCCAGACCCCGACAGACACTCTCTCGACTGATTTCGCCGCCGCCACAACTCTCCAACTCTTCCCTCTTCTCAACTCTTCAACTCTTCCCAACTGCTAAACTCTTCAACTCTTCAACTCTTCCCAACTGCTCAACTCTTCAACTCTTCCCAACTGCACTGATTCGCTCCGCGCTCGGCGCTTTATAGTGCGACAGGAGAAATCATATGCAGATTTTTGGATCAGGAACGGCTCGGGGGCGGAGCCACGCTCCCCATTGGATGGAGGAAAAGTGGGCGTGAATCATTCTTGATCCGCGAATCTGCATATAGCGATTATACTCCGACGCGCATGGAGGCGGGGCCAAATCGCCCCACGCTCACTGATAGGATGGAACAGAAGTGGGCGTGAATCATTCTTGATCCGATTTCTTGGAAAGGCCGCTTTTTGCACCCGCTGCTCGGTGCGCGCCCTGTACGAGTCCAGGATCGGTGCCCACAAGCGGCGCGGGAATGGCGGTGATGCGATGGTTGCGAGAGCGAGGTGTGACGGTAAAGGTCGTGGCTGTTGGCGTTGTTGTTGTTGTGAAGCGGCGTTGCGGTTGGTGGTTGTTGTGTGATAGCGGTTGTGGAGAAGGTGGATGTTGTGAAGGCGGTTCTGGAGAAGGTGGCTGTGGTTGTCGAGATGCGGTTGGTGGTGGTTGTGGTGGTAGTAATGGCGGTTGGTCCAAAATAAAGATAGTAAAAGAAAAACGGCTATCTAAAAGGGTCGCAGCCCGAATGAATGACATTTATTCCCTCTAAACAACGGGTTTGGGCGAACTACACATATACTTACAGAGATATCTCACCTAAGGGACCTGAATGGTGGTTTGCGAATTTCCTCAACCACAACAATATATATATATATATATATATATATATATATATATATATATATATATATATATATATATATATATATATATATATATATATATATATATATATCAAATTAGATTTGTAAGGGCTGATATTCCGTGTTGTTCAAGGTGTTTTCAGTGTAAATTGGAGATGTTGCCAGGGCAGGTAACCTGTGAATTTTATCTCATCAGGAATTGAAATTCCAGATAAGGTTTGTCATTGTGCACCGAACGTCTGTCTGTCTGTCTGTCTGTCTGTCCATCCATCCGTCTCCTATTTCAACTTCTGCGGCCAAACTGCTGGGCCGATCTGGCTGAAATTTAGTAAAAACGTTCCGCTCCTGACTGGTAACAGGGCTTGCAAGCCTCGTTCCAATCACATGACTTTAAGTAGGTCAAAATGTAAGTAGGTCATGACTTTAAGTAGTAAATTTCTTCAAAAATCTTCTTCTCCAGACCCAATATTCAGAATGCTATCAAATTCGGGTTGCAACATTAGGCCTGTGTAGGGATGCTGAATTGTGGAGGTCATGCCGATCACTTGACTCGAGGTGTGTCAAAATGGCCGACAATCAATTTTTGGGAAAAATCACATAAATTCGTTCAAAAAGCTTCTTCTCCACAACCATCATTCAGAATGCAAGCAAATTTGGGTTTCAACATTATGGCAGGGTCATTGATGGTAATTTGCGGAGGATACGCCGATCACATGACCAGAAGTGTGTCAAAATGGCAGTTGTGCAAATTCCTTCCAAAATCTTCTTCTCCAAATCCACCAGTCAGAATGCTATACCAAATTTGAATTACAACATTAGGCCAGGGTAGGGATGTTAAATTGCGGATGTCATGTCAATAACGTGACCGAAAGTGTCAAAATGGCCGGTTTAGTTAATTTTTGGGAAAATCGTGTAAATTCCTTCAAAAATCTTCCTCTGCAAACCCACCAGTCAGAATGCTATCAAATTTGTATAACAACATTAGGCCAGGGCTCAGATAAGATACGGATCCAGTGGTCCTTTTTTGATGTTTTTTGAAGATTTCTGTTTTTGTGCGATAGTGAATGGCACGATGATGTTGTCAAGTTGGAAGATGAGTTTGAGTGGTTTCATAGTTCTTTCCATTTTTATGTTTTTTTTTGGTTCCTATGTAAACCTACGTTTGCGTAATGATCGATGAGGATGTTAGTTTGTTGTTTCTCTGATTCTTTGTTGTCCGAGGTCATCATGACTACGTGTGAGGGTGTTATGTCACTGTTGGGGTTAGTGATCCGTTTATAATTTTGCACAGATGTTTACTATTGCTTGAGTGGTCTGGTGTGTGTCGAAAGGAGTGCCAGTTTTGTGGGGGTTTTTTTTTATCATGACTATTGTGTTTTTACCCCCGCCCCTTATGGTTCACTTCTGTCTGTCTGTCTACAAACGTCATTTTTTGATTGAAGAACAACTTGATTTCAATTTAATGTTCCATATTGAACGCGAATAGGAAGGAGCATGAGTCGGAAAACAAACCTGTAGTTTAGCAGTACTTTGGCAATGAATTTGTCCTGATCGCACATGCACACATAGGAGTGAGATAACATTTTCACTCCGTCTGCCTGTCTGGCAGTGAAACAAATTTGAAAATCATTCCAAACAGGAAACACTGTTTTAAAGGACCTCATATAGGATGCAAACAGTAATGAATCACTAATGTAACGTGTTAAACAATGTATGCCTGGTGTTGGCTTAATGGTTGGGGTGGTGGGCTTTGGATCCTTGCGTCCTGAGTTCAAATTCCGTTCAGCTGTTGAATTAATACCAGGTGGGGTTAACTCGGCCTGTCATCCTTCCGTGGTTGGCAAAATGAGTGTCAGCATGTTGGTATACTGTATCGGAGTGGCAACTCATTTAGGATTGAGCCCAATAGCCAAGGAGAATGCTTAGGCAGCACCAACGCTCTGCACAGAGTATGGTCCCAATCTCCTCCTCCTAAATAATGTGGTGTAAAAGAGGCTGCATCAATGGTGGTCAACTTCTTGAATTTTGTTCTATGAGTTTTAAAATCTCTATTTTATTTCAACTGAATTATATACTTGAACACCGTAGAACAGAAATCGCCTTTTTGGCACTTTCAAAACCCTTCCGTTCAGCAGTACTTGGACAAAATATTACGGCATTTTACGTCATCACGGCCAATCAAATTTGTCGTCCAGAGACCCCGCCCCTGTCCTTGTTTCTCAAGACAGCACGGGGTAAGGTGTTTTATGAACTCTGTAGTTGGTGGTGATGTTAGTGTTGAGTTGTTGGAATTATTATTCATTGTCATGCTTAAAGTTGTTCCATATTGCTTTTTTTGTAATTGGTGAACATTTTATGTTTGTTTGCATTAAGGTCTATATCTGATCTGTGTTTATGGTAATAGTGATAGTTTATGTGATCTGAAGGACGTTGTACTATTCTCCACGTGCTTGTGGTGGAATGTGATGGAGAGCAGAATGTTATGTCCAGTGATGAGTTGTTCTCACCAGCTGTGTGCGTGCGTGCGTGCGTGCTGGTATCGTTACGTATGGATAACGAATGGCATTTGGTGATTGGTATACCAGGTCGTGTCTTTGGCCTTGAAGGCCTCTCCGATTATGTTGTTTGTGAGGCAGTAGAGGTTCTGTAGTTGGGGTGAGTATTTGGTTGGTACAGTGGGGGATGTGTCTGGTGGTATGTAAATGTTTATGACGTCCGTGTGTTCTTTGTTGCCCATTTTCATTTTGAAAGCTTGAAGTCGAGTGTGTTATCTGGTGGTAGAAGTACTCGTGTGTCTTGCATGATATATGTACGTGTATTCAGTTGACTTTTGTATGTACAGTATGTATGTGATGAGACCTCCACCTCTAATGTCCACTCTGTGCGTATGGGTGTACAGATGGGGATCGTTGGTGTTTTGTTGTTCTGGTGTAATTTGGTTTGTTGTTTGTGAGAGAAGTGTTTAAGTTGCATGGCCTTGCTGATGAGGCTGCTCTGTGTTGTATGGGAGGATATTGAGGTTATGTGTGTGTTTTAGGGGTTGAAATCATGAGGGGTGGTGGTCATATGTTTGGCACTTATATCGGTGTCATTGTTTTGGTCTGAGTTTGAATTCAGCAGAAAGGTGCAGCCGCAGGTCCATGCATGTGTGTAATCTGATTGTCCTGAGAGCGGTGCAGGTCAGATGGAACCATTCACCGCACCTTGTGCAGCAGAAAGAATCCCTTTCTGCCCCTGGAGATATAGTGATGTGAGTTTTACATGTTGGGAAAATGTATGTTGTGGTGGGTCCCGGGCTAACTTCTATGTCTCCAGCTAGTATGAGGAGAAAGGGGAGGACTGCCGGAGGAAGGCCACTCCCCAAGGAGGAAAGAAAAATCAGAGCTGTTGTCGATATGTGATGTGTTTGTGAGTGTGATTTGCGGTGATTTGAGTGGTTATGTGTGAGTGATTCGTGTTGAAGATGAGGGGGAATGTGCCGGTCCACAGGGACCATTCGGCGCTCTGACCATGGGCATGCTGCCCTGATGAATCCGGGTAACAGGAAAGAGTGGGGAAAATTTGGCCTTTGTCTTGCATTGTTGGATACAACCACCACAGAGAGGCATTCCAAATAGTGCACATAGGGGGTTGTTAGCTCAGGTGAGGGCTTGTGGAACGACTGGTGGAGTAGCTAACTGGATTGGCAAAGTGGCTTGGTGCTACGAAGGAGAGAGAGGCTGTGAGTGGGAGTGGGAGGATGTCAGGCTGGGCGATTTTGTAAGTAAATGGGCACCTTAGGGATCAGTATTAGGCCAGTTATTATTTTTAACATCAATGATTTGGGCAATGGGGTTAAGAATACGTTTTCGAAATTTGCAGGTGACACGAAGCGTGAAGGTAAGGGAGATAGCAGAGAGGAGGTTGTTTATATCCAGCAAATTGGAGATACGTTGATAAATTTGGGAACAAGATTTGCAAATGCATTTTCACATGAGGAAATTTAAGGTGCTGGGGATGGGTAACAACACCGAAAATAGGGACGACATAAAACAAGGTGAAGACTTGGAGCATGTGACACAAGGAAAGGATGCAGGGGGGAGAGGGAGAGGGGTAAACGGACAGGGCAATGTCAGGCAGCTATAGGTAAAGCGAACATGGTTTTAGGTTGTATTCACATGGCGATAAATTGTAAATCAGAAGAGGTCGTCTTAACACTGCACAATAATTTTGTGAGGCCTCATCAAGAATATTGTGTACAGTTTTTGTCATCACATCATCATCGTTATCATATGGAGAATTCAGCTTATTGGAGTGACTCGATAAGGTGTGTGTGTGTGTGTGTGTGTGTGTGTGTGTGTGTGTGTGTGTGTGTCTTCTGCCAGGCTTCCTTCTTGGGATTGGTCTTTATTTTGACTGCATGGGGTGGCACAGGAGGCAGAACTTTATACATGAGAAAGGCAGTAATTTTGAAGGGTTTTGATGGGGATATTTAAGATAATTAATGGTACAGATAAAATAAATATTCGAAAAGCTTTTCATCAGATGGACAAGTCCACAACCCAGAGTAAAGAAAGGAGAGTTAGGATGATGTTGAGGCAGGGGTGTTCACTCAGAGTAGTTATTGCATGGAATAGTCTCCCTGGAAAGGTAGTGGCAGCAAAAACAGCAGCTAAGTTTAAACTAGAATCGGCCATCCTCTTCACCACCCCCTTCTCCCCACCCACCGTCCCCCCCAAAAAACCTTTGGTAATGTTCCTGTACTATCTCTATGCTTCTCCTCCCCAATGCTCCTCCCCCATTCCCCAGTGAATTATGCAGATAAAATGATAGATTTAACTGATGTGGTTTGATACAGCACTGTAATGATGGGCCAAATGGCCTCCTCCTGTGTTCAAGTTATTTGTACATCTGAGTAAGGAAGAGACTGCGGAGAAAGAAATACTGGATGCACATTTGACAATGTCCCACCAAGGCTTTGATTATGTGAATATGTAAATTAATGTCTTTCCTTCTCCAAGTACCTTAGAGTCACCCTTGTTCACAGCCTCACATTCTGCGAACACCTAAACCGGGTCACAGAAAAGAACTAGATGGTATTCATAGAATACATGCCCCACGCAGTCTTGCGAAGGACTTGGTGCGAGCCAACTCGTTTGTCAACGAACCAACTCGTATCCACCAAGTTTTGTCATAACTCGTCCACAACTTTTTGAGATATCACGATGTATATAGATTTTTTTTACCCGATCTCGTAATCTTAGAAATTAGGCTGATGTTGACATTTTGACCTCAAAGATAACTGGTGGTTGAATTCAGTGACCTGATATGCAAATCCTGTTCTAATTTCAAGTCAATCCGATGAAAACTGAGGATTTTAGAAATCCATTTCAGCCTTTGTTAATTTTTTTGCCGATGATGACCTCAAAAATAGTTGGTTTAATTCAGTGGCTTGATATGCAAATCCTCTTCAAATTTCTAGTTAATTGGTTGAAAATTGAGGATTTTATAAGAATGGCCTATGTTGACCTTTAGACTATGTTGACCTGAAAAGAGCGATTGCTATATCACATGGTGAAATTTTAATTTCCTCCACTGAACAATTTTCGATGCACGCTCTTAACAAAATGCAGACACGTACGACGTACGCTTCCGATCGCTTAACCCCACTTTTGCTTCGTAAGTGCAGGGTAAAAAGACCAGGGTAAACATCATTCAGAAACTAGCGAGAACGAGCTGGGGATCAAGTGCATGCACTGCGAGCCTTGCTGTTGTGTGCTCTGCAGTGGAATACTGTTCTCCTGTTTGGGCAAAGAACAGCCACATAAAACACTTGGACACTGTCCTAAAAACACTGATGCAGATAATTTGTGGTACACTGAAAACAACACCAATGCATTGGCTCCCAGTCCTGTCTGACATTCCACCCACCTGATGTGCACCAGAAGACAATAATGCTGAGAAAGTTTGACTGCATCAAATCATTCGCAGAGCTTCCATTCAACGAAGACCTGCAGAATCTACCAAATATGCAATTCAATTCACGCAAGCCTTTCTCGAGCTCTGCAATTGTTTTGAGTGATGCGTGCGTGGATTAACACAAATGACAAGTGGCAAGATCTCTGGACAGACGACAACATGGCAAACTAGAAGAGCACTCGGTAGAGCACATACCTCCGCCACGCAATGCCTGATCCACGAGAACATATTGGGCCCAATACATTTTTGAGATATCATGCTGTACAGTATGATATCTTTTTTGGCCTTATGTCTCAATGGTGAAGAATTACTTGAAAATTCGAGTAGTCAGATCCAGATCCGGATCTTCACAAAAATCTAATCAGTTCATCCTTGTCAGACATCCAACCTGTCCATCAAATTTTATCCGGATCTGTTCACAACTTTTTGAGACATCCTGAACACAAACAAACAAACAGACAGAAAGGGGTGAAAACAACCTCCTTCACCTTCGGTGGCGGAGGTAACAAAACTGGTGAGTGATCCGACATACAGTAAGAGCCTCCAGGATTTGACCTCCCCCAGAAACAGTGGTCTGTGCTCAACAGGATCCGCATTCTCCATGCAAGGGCATCACATCACCTCCACAATGGAATTTCAAAGACAGCCCAGCATGTGACTGTTGTCACCCAGATCAGACTATTCATCACATTGTGAATGAATGTCACCAACACAAAGTGTATGAAGGATTTAGGGCAATCCATACAACAAGAGACAGTGCTGTAACTTGGCTGTCCAACTTAGACTTACATTAGGCTGTAATTTGTTATATGCAAGAAAGAAAAGAAAGAATTAATGTCTTTTACACCCTGTTGATGTTAAGACATGGGTTAAGTATTTTGGGCCAAATTTTGAATTTTCATAAAGCTCCCACCCACCACCTCACCTCTTTCTTTATTACTACTTATCCCCTTTGTGTGTGATCTTCTACTCTCACAGTTTCCCTTTGACTCTTTTCCAGCCTTTAAACCTGCTGCCTGCTGTTTTTTTAGTTTCTCAATGGACCTTGATTTCTGAAAAATAAGTAAATAAATAGAATAAAGAGGAGGTGTTTATCATTTTGATGTAACATAAAAATCATATTATTTCCAAGTGTTCTCTTTACTTGCATATCAGTTGCACATAGCACTTTTTACCGAACACATGAACAAGCGGCTTTAGTCCAAACTACTGCTCAAGCAAGGATATTTCCAAATAATGTTTTTAAGGGAATGAAAAGTATTTGCCGCCGCCTCTCGAGCCAGATAACATTTGCACGTGAGTAAAAACCCAAGTGCCCGAAAGCAGGCTCTGTCTTTGATCAAAAGCCAATTGGAAACTGAATGAAATGTGGTTCAGGCAGGTCAAACACCAGGCTGAGATTATTTGAAGTGCGATGAAGAATGGTCCACTTTAAGGCCTGAATTGATTGACCATTTAACCTTTAAAAAGGCAAGCACATGGATTGTTACAAAAACTCTCTGCTCGGCTTGTGGCAGAACAGATTTGGATGTAGATGTGCAGGGTTGTAAGTGCGTCATGGTGTGGGAGCAAATTGGTTGCTTGGTATAATTCCCAAAAAGGTGAATGGAGGAGGGAACGGCCTGCTTTTGATCAGTGTTTTCAAGAATCAAGTGGCATGGTGCAGATGCAGGTCACATACAGTCTGTACATTCTTTAAAGTGCTGAAAGGCTAATGGAAGATGAAAAGTAAGCTGAAAATGAATTGATGAAAGACAGATGTTATTGCAAGAAAATCCCAGCTGCAGAAGCAATATCAAAATATATCAAGCTCTTTCGAACCACTCGCTCACTGACTCACTGATATAAATGTTTAGTACTTTCCAAGTAGGGTACAAAGCTCAAATTTCAGACACTGATGCAACTCAAAGCGAATATCCCAAGAAAAATCACAAAACCGTCATAAAATTTATGTAAATTTAAATAATCGCAAATAAAAGTCAGCCGGTGCAGCCCACGGTCAGCTCACTATGGGGCACGTGACCCAAGACAATGGAGCTTGCACTCAAACGAGTTGCTTGGCAACACTGACGTGCACCTCTTCTGCCATTTATTTTGTAACTTTTTCCGTATTTACATTAAATATTACTCTAACTGTAAACTTAAAAAAAAAGAGCTCTGACATCGCGGATGTGTTCCTGAAAAGTGCAACTAATGTTGAAACGACCAGAATCAAAGCAGTTTCTCTCATCAGTATGGATGGAATCGGAAGGGGGGGGGGCGATGCTTTCATAATGTCACAAATTCAGGTTTTGTAATAAAAAACAGTTACAAGACATATTTAAATAAAAACTATATACAGGGTGTCCATAAAGTCTCTTTATAATTTATAATTTGTACCGTCTTGATGTGCTTCGTGCAAATAATGGTGCCCATATAGAAGTGTATTAAATGAGGCAAAAAAACTTCAATATCTACTCCTCATTTTGTAATAATTTCCACAGGTTTATCTATTCATTTGCTTTTGTAATAAATTTTTTAAATTGTAAAGACACTTTATGGACACCCTGTATACTTCTTCCAGAAGCGGTCAAAGTTGATGGTACATCGTGGTCTTCCTCCTTCAATGAATGAGGGCATATTTATTGATCGGAGTCAAACTTAAAACCAGACAACATCAAGGGCATATTCCCCCAGAATCCTGTCGACAAATAACATCTAATTTCACTTCTAATGTAATGCTTATGCAATGCCTCTTAGACAATCTACAGAACAGTACATTTATTTATGTGTGAAGCAAAGAACAGTTGGTTCTTTCAGCGATTTTATGATCTCCAGATTTGGTGTTTAGTGATATATTATGGCGACTTTATCACAGTCTTCTAAGTTCTGATAATGCTTGAGAATAAAGGGTATGGCTTTAAAAATGATGTAAGTTTGAGAAGAGACGACGAATATCGAGAAGTGGTCCTAATAACCTGATGGCATATTTGCGAAATAACATGAGAAGAGGTGACGTAAACCGGCGTATTACTGTACCAGAAAAAATATCAATGAGAAAACTGTCCCTAAATGTCTGTCAGTGAAAATGTCCAGCAACAAAAGTCGGTCGGTGCAGCTTCGCTCCGTCTCACAGAGAGTTATATGTGATTATACGTGATATATCATACATATTATATACACACTGAATATACACATGTTATACGTGACATATCGTACATATTACTTCCACAAATATTATTTGTGATTGTACAAAATATATATATATATATATATATATATATATATATATATATATATATATATATATATATATATATATATATATGTATACACGATTGCACATGCATACATGAAGGTAGCTACTTTGAGACCTGGGAGGGCTCCGTTCCACCTTCTGAAACACGTATATGGAGACAACAATAAACATGCACACGCACACACAAACACCCACACATACACACACACCCACTATGCCATTGTTGAATATTCCCTTTATCACTCTGTTCAGCATATAATTTGCCGTAAGTCACCACCCATCTACTTCAAAGTCATGTAGCATCACTAAATGACACAAAAACTAGAATGGGCACTCATAGAGCACATACCTTCGCCGCCACTACTTTTTTGTTCTTGGTATGAGTGTGGGGAACTGGTTTCATATGAATGGTCTTATGACACAAACCACATATCTATAATGTCATGACCCCTCCCCCCGACTTTTGGGGGCTACGGACTAAACAACAATCAACTCACGTCGTTTTGGCGAGTCTTCACTCGCAGGCTCAGTGAATACAACATCTCAACAAGAGAAGGTAATCTCGTTTGATGCTGGTTTCATGCAAATCGAAAAAGAATTGACTGAGTTATGCCGAAAACCGCATATTTTTCAAGGGCGTGACCCCCCCCCTGACATTTTACCCCAACTGGTGACATGTGTTATGACGTCATTGTGTCACAAGATTGGGCATTAAATTCTGAACATTTTGGTGCTGGGTTCATGTAAAGCGGACAAGAATTGACCGCGTGATGACAAAAACCGCATATTTTTCAAGGTCGTGACCCCCCTGACCTTTGACCCCTAACCGGTAACAAGAGTATGGGCGTCATTGTGTCATATTGCATATTATAAGATGAGGCGTTGAATTCTGAACATTTTGGCGTTAGTTGCATGCCAATTGAATAAAAATTGACCGTGTTATCGTAAAAAGACGATTTTGACCTTTTCGTGACCTTGACCTTGACCTTTGACCCGAACGATCCCAAAATCTAATCGAATGCTTCCTGGCTAATAACCAATCATCCCACCAAATTTCATGCAATTCAGTTTAATACTTTTTGAGTTATACGAATCACAAGATTACAAATAAATAAATAAATAAATACACGCCGACCAAAACATAACCTTTTGCAGAATGCGAAGATAACTAGAACGGCACTCGGTAGAGTACATACCTCTGCAAGGCTGAACATTTTACGTTTTATATCCCACTGATAGGCTGGATCCGGATCTGAAACTCCAAAATCTAATCGGCTTATTCTTGTCACCTACTCAACTCATCCACCAAGTTTTGTCATAACCCATCCACAACTTTTGAGATCTTGTTTTTGGCCCGATCTCTCAGTTGTGAAGAATCACTTTAAAAATTATAGGATCCGGATCTTCATCGGAATCTTACTTTTTGAGATACCCTGCTCACAAACAAACAGACAGACAAACTAGTTTCCACAGCTTCAAGCTGAGCAAGGTGTGAGGTCGGGGAGCCAACTCAGAGGAGAGAGCGGTATTCCATCAAGCTGCAGATTAAAGCCTTGTAGGTGGATAGGAGTGTGCATGCATTTCAGAGGGGAGCAGGTTACTTGTAAGCTGGCTTATTGTATAACTTTAATTAAAAAAATTAAGGATTGCGTTTCATAAAGCAGCCAAAATATGAAAATGTAAGTTTTCAATAATATGGAACAAAGCTTAAAAAACTACTTTGCCGGTACTAGATAACATAAATGGATGTGTCGGTGTTTGCCCTAAACTCATGCTTACTGTTTACCCTTACCCTTTGCTGAGACTTTTGGAATGCCCTTACAGCACATCATAAGCCGCAGACACAAGGATCACATTGCAGGTCGCACTCCCAAGGCGAAGTTCATCCGATGCAGGAGGAGAAATACCTGGCATCAGTCCTCACCTCCTGTAAGGGCACAGCAGGTAATAAGCTACATCTATCATCTCCATGGTTTGTTTTTCTCCCACACCATTCCGTACACAACCCATGAAAGAGGTGTTCAAGTTACCTGACTGGATGATATCATGCCTTCGTTTTACTTGGTCGACTTATTATTATTATTATTATCACCAATTGAAAAGCACCACAGCAATGTTCATTTCTTGAGAACATTTTGGGTGACTTTGTTCAATTTGCAAGTTGCAGAAGTGCTCTTGGCAGTGTCCATTGATACCACGAAATGGTAAACGATAAACTTTATAAACTGGATTTTTGACAAGATTATTCCACATTATCAGAAAGCTATTCAAAAATGAAATGAAGGTTCGTTGACTTGGTTGCAACTTAACCGACTACCATATACATAAGCATAAAACTCTGTAATTGAGCTTAGCAGCAGTTCTGGCTGCTTAACAAGTGTTCATTTGCTAAACAAAAACAAACAAAGTGTCTCTGGATGTCTTCGTGTGGTGTTTCGTATGACTGGGCATATCTTAAGCACCATTTCAGCCACGTGATTACTTAAAAACCATAGATGATACACAGCACTTACCTCAATCTTCTCAGAAACACTCGTCTCTCGAACTGACGCAGGCAAACGGAACAAACCCAGCTTGTGTTCCCTGTTAGTGGGCCAACAATCCAATGCTTGGCGAATCAGTGGTTTATTAAAATTTTCAGATTTCACTCCAGACTTCGACACCTATTTTCGTTTCTCAAATCCGAAATAATATTTTGATCATATACAGCACTTGAATTAGTCCGTGAGAGTAGATCATATTTCCAAGGCAAGGTATGTTTGAAGAGGCCAAATCAAAATGGCGGCTAAGACCCCCTATGAGGTGAAATGGGCTGACAAACGAGAGCCTTTCAAGATGGTAATCCATTGATTGTCTTCAAAAGAGGTGTTGAAATTGATCCAAATTCCAAGTTTTCATTCATGCACTCCCTCGGGGTTCTGTTGGTATGCATGCAAAGATTGGGGTCATTAGGTTTTATGGTTTTGGAGTTATGCAGGAGACACACACACACACACACACACACACACACACACACACTGACAATTATTATTATAGAAGACAAGCAAACACCACCATTGCTTCACTGAGAGGAATACTTAGAGAGTGTGGAGGGAAAGGGACAGAGAGAGAGAGAGTGGAGGAAGATGTGGTGTATGGGCGTGGAGTGAAGAGAGGACACAACAGAAGAGAGAGGGGAAAGGAGGAGGGGAGAGAGGGAAGGGAGGGGGAGAGAGAGGAGAAGGGAGGGGGAGAGAGAGAAGAGTGGGGAGAGAGAGAGTGGACGGGAGCAGGATAGAGAGGGGAATGGGGAGAGAGAGAGAGTGAAGGAAGATGTGGAGTATGGGCGTGGAGTGAAGAGAGGACACGACAGAAGAGAGAGGGGAAAGGAGGCGGGGAGAGAGGGAAGGGAGGGAGAGAGAGGAGAAGGGAGGGGGAGAGAGAGAAGAGTGGGGGAGAGAGAGGGGAAGGGAGCAGGAGAGAGAGGGGAATGGGGAGAGAGAGAGAGAGAGAGAGAGAGAGAGAGAGAGAGAGAGAGAGAGAGAGAGAGAGAGAGAGAGAGAGAGAGAGAGAGAGAGAGAGAGAGAGAGAGAGAGAGAGAGAGAGAGAGAGAGAGAGAGAGAGAGAGAGAGAGAGAGAGAGAGAGAGAGAGAGAGAGAGAGAGAGAGAGAGAGAGAGAGAGAGAGAGAGAGAGAGAGAGAGAGAGAGAGAGAGAGAGAGAGAGAGAGAGAGAGAGAGAGAGAGAGAGAGAGAGAGAGAGAGAGAGAGAGAGAGAGAGAGAGAGAGAGAGAGAGAGAGAGAGAGAGAGAGAGAGAGAGAGAGAGAGAGAGAGAGAGAGAGAGAGAGAGAGAGAGAGAGAGAGAGAGAGAGAGAGAGAGAGAGAGAGAGAGAGAGAGAGAGAGAGAGAGAGAGAGTGAGTGCGTGTGCTCTCCCCACAGGACAGAGGGGGGACCAAGAGAGGAGAGAGGGGAAGCAAGGTGGGGGAGGATGAGGACGAGGAGGGGGACAGGGGAATGAGGAGGGGAGGGAGAGAGGGGGCAGTAAGAAAGAGGAGGAGGAGGGAGGGAGAAAGGGTAGAAAGAGGAGGGAGGGATTGGGAGGGGGAGCAAAAGAAGAGGGGAGGGGGAGGCATGAGCGAGGAGGGGTAGGGAGATATAGGGGGAGAGAGGAGGGGAGGGTGGAAAGATAGGAGGGAGGGGAGATTTGGGAGGGGAGTGGGAGAGAGAGGAGAGGGGAGGGGGAAGTGAGGATTGTGAGGGAGCGAGGAAGGTGAGGAAAGGGGAAGAGCTAGAAAGAGGGGAGAGCAACGCCTCACCACACGTTGCTGTACTCTTTGGAAGGAAGGTGGTGGGAGTGAGGAGGATGGGGGATCGAGAGAAGGGAGTGGAAGGGGTGAAGCGTGGGAGGGGAATTGGGTGTTCTGGACTTGCTAATGGTATGACGACTTCAGGGGGAAAAGGGGGGTGGGGGGGGGGTTCTCAACTTGCACTTGGTAGTGAGACTTGAGGGGAAGAGAGGGGGAGGGGGAGGGTTACATAGACTGTAAACTCTTTAGGATGGAATTAACAGAGAAAATCTTAAAACTTTCTCTGCCAGCTTGTCAAGATAGAAGCAACAATGGATGGTTGAAAGTAAAGGAGAATCCTTGATGAAAATCTGCTCGAGTCAGACATGAATCTGAAACTTGGTCAGAGATTCACATTTCAGCAGGACAATGATCTGATGCACAAAGTTAAATCCACAATGGAGAGGCTGAATAAGAATAAAACAAATGTTCTTGAGTTGCCCAGTCAATGTCCTGACTTGAACCCAATTGAACATCAATGGTGAGACTTGAAGATTTCAGTCCATCGACGATCCCCATCAAACTTGGCAGAACTAAAGGAATTTTCACGTGGAGAACGGGCAAAGATTTCACCATCTCACTGTGCAAAGCTGGTAGAGACCTACCCAAAAAGTCTCATAGCAGCCATTTTTTGCAGGTATTCCTGACATGTAACCTCCTTCAACTCTAGCAGTGTTTAGTTTGATCTCTTCAGTTTTTTTTAATAAAAATGATCATTTGGAAAAATTCTGTCCACATAATCCGTAATTCATCTAAATGTGGCATTATTGGAAGGGGGTGATTACTTTTCAGGACACTATGTCCAGAGAGACTGCCCTGATCTTATGTCTGATATTGAGGGCCTCCATCCATTTTTGGGAGAGTAGAAGCAGCATGTCCAAGGTAGATTGACCAGATCTGAATCAGGATTGATGATCTGAGATGAGGTTGTTGGATAAAAAGTAGATTTTATGTCACCTGCAATGATGGATTCCGTGACCTTGCTGATGATTGGAAGTAAGCTAATTGGTATTTACAGTACCTTCAGAAAGTATTCACACCCCTCGACTTTTTTCACATTTTGTTGTGTTCCAGCCTGAATTTAAAACAGATCAAATTTAATGTTTTTTGTTACCGATAGACACAAAACACCCCATAATGACAAAGTGAAAACGTGTTTTTATAAATTTTTACAAATTAATTCAAAATATAAATCTGAAATGTCTTGCGTCAATAAGTATTCAACCTCTTTGCGATGACACTCCAAATTGAGCTCGGGTGCATCCGATTTCCTTGGATCATTCTTGAGATGTCTCCACAACTTGATTGGAGTCCACCTGTGGCAAATTCAATTGAATGCGCACGATTTAGAAAGAAAGACACCTTTCTATATGAGGTCCCACAGATGACGGTGCACGGTGGGGCAGAAACTCTACCATGAGGTCCAAGTAACTGTCCGTAGAACTCCGAGATAGAATTGTGAGGAGGCATAGATCTGGGGAAGGGTACAAAACCATTTCTAGAGTGTTGAAAGTTCCCAAAGGCACAGTGAGCTCCATCATTAGGAAATGGAAAGAATATGGAACGACCCAGACTCTTCCTAGAATAATTATTTTCGCAAGACATTTCAGCTTTTCATTCTTAATGGATTTGTAAATTTTTCTAAAAACATGTTTTCACCTTGTCATTATGGGGTATAAAAAAAAACTTTGATCCATTTTTTGTGTAGATCGATGACAAAAATGTAAATTTCATCAATTTTAACTAATTCAGGCTGGAACAATAAAATGTGACAAAAGTCAAGGGGTGTGTATACTCTTTGAAGGCACTGTAGTTGATGGGATCCATTTTTGCACCTCTTTATGTAATGCTGTGATGTTGGCTAATTTCCAAGCAGATGGAAGATGACCGAAGGGAAATGGCATGGTGAAAATGGCAGAGAGAGAGAGGAAGTGCAAGAGCAGCAGAGCAGGTTTTTAGGACATGTGTGATGATGCCCTCCAGTCCAGTTACAGAGTCAGAGTCGAGGGTTTCCACAAACTTCTCCACCTTTTCAGGTGCAAAAACCACAGGGTGCAGGATAGCAGTTGGGTATGATTGGGAAGGGTGGGTACGGCTGGAGAGTGGTTCGGGACACAAAATTTTGAATTTTCCCAAATTCCATTTTTTTTTTCAATTTCAAAATCCAAAAAAATTTCAAAATTCCCAAATTTGCTGCTTTCAGGCTTGTCCTCGAATGCAAGCTGAGACTTGACAAGTAGGATGAGATGAATAAAGGCTGAGATGTTATGACTGAGAAGGACTTCCGTTTCTGGTTGGCAGTAAGCGGAGGATGTGTGCTTTCAGTCCTCCACAGGCAAAGTTCTGTCAATTGGAAAAATTATGCCCCCAACTATTTCTGATCATCAGTTTGTTGCGCAATATCGTGTTCATAACTGCACCTCAACACCACTTAGATCAATTGCACACACCTTAGAAAAGGTTTTATGTCCCTGGTAGTCTTCAGGGAATCATGAAGATACCACTTTGGCAGTCAATCAGGTATATTGATCTAACCTGATGTCTGCCATCTCTTCCACCGACCGGTTCGCTATTCTTCATTTCTGGATATGGACTCTTTTGTTTCTTTCTCTCTACATGAGCAAGGCTCCTGGAAGAATAAGGTTAAACCAGCAGTGGGGTAGCGGGGCATATATAGGAGGGGAGAAAAACTGAATCCAGAAAATAAGAGGGTTGGGTTAAGTAGGGTTAATGGGGTAGTAAAGATCATGGGTCAGGGTGAGGATGATATGAAATGGCAGTGCACTTCCTGCTTGAAGCCCTGGAGGAAAGAGTAGGAATGAACGGCCTCTGGATGGCGGATCCGCAGACAGGAGAGGGGGAACGAAGGAGTTGTGGTGTGCAGTCAGCCTGGATATTGATAGTTTAAACAGGGGAAAAGAGGGTTGCTGGAATAATGTGTGCATCCAAAAGTTGCTGCGGAGGTTTGGAGGACTGAGAGAGCAGTTTTAAAGTTTAAAAGCAAAATTGGAGAAGAAGCGGTAAAAAGTAAAAAGACCACCAAGCTGTCTGGGATGTGAAAGCAGTAGAATCCAGAATCCAGAAGAATTTGATGAACATTCCAGAACATTCCGCAGAATCCAGAAGAGACAAATGTGAACCTGGAGTGCCAAAACATTGTGGACAGCAGAACTTCACTGAGTTACGGATTAAGACCTTGTCAACTGTGAGTAGCTCTGATTTTCGAGGGAAAGACTTAGGAACTACTCTCTCTCACCTTTATGACTTCATGCATTAATTCCCACAGTTATCTTGCCAAATATTTCAGGCCTGAAACGATTCATACAGTGAATACAAGGCAATTGCCAGAAAGTAACTTCCACTTTACTTCACTGATGAAAACCAGCAGTCTCTCCATAAAGTTTGCAACTATTGTGTTTCTGTTCTCAGACATGCTGGAATGCAAAATGAGGCCCAAATGAGGTCTTAGCTCGTAGGTCTCTCAGCATACACAAGCACTTAGTAGCATTTGGTCAACTATCTCTGGAATATAATCCTCGTTAGTTGCTTCACTCTGGGGTCACAAAGCTACTGCTCGTGCTGAAGCTGACCATCTTAACTCGCCCTTCACGGAAGAAGCTAAGTTCCCAAACCAAACCAAAAAGTTCTCAAATTTCCGAAGTTATCTTTCATCCAACCATCCCCTCATTGAGAACATCTATCACCAAGTGAACCTGCTTGCTTCATGATGTTTTGCCAAAGGTACCCCAAATCTTAAGAATAGTGCCAAAACTGACCCTCTTACTTCTAGACCATTCAGCTTTCCTCCCATCAAAAGCAAAGCTATGGAATCAATAATTGCAATGGAGTTCAAGACTCATCTCTTCTCTGACTCTCAGATATTTAACCGTCAATTTATCTTCTGCCGAGGTCAATGCTCCTTGGACAATCTCCAACAAGAGGTCAGGGCTATCTCACTGGACATTTCCCATACATTTTATTCTGTCTGGCACCCTAGTCTGATTTTCCAAACTTCCACCTAATGGCATCTATTGTTCCCTCCTATACGCTGGATTTCAGAATTCCTGTGTGCTTGTAAGTTGCAAGCAGTGGATGTCTTTGGATGGAGTTCTCTTCCATGCTGTGTCTCAAGCAAAATTGCAATGGAGTTCAAGGCCAGTGTGTCCTCAAGGTTGTGTTGGTGCACCAATCCTGTTCTTGATGTACCTCATTGGGCTGTCACTGGAAAATTCCATTGTCCCACATTGCAAATGACTCACTCTGTGCAGGGTAGTTCCTCACCCTTCCAGCAGGCAAGCAGAGGCAGCATCACTCCCTGCCAATCTCAAGAGAATAAGCAACTAGTGTTTTATATGAATGTCATTAAATGTAAGAAGGAGCCCTGTTCCCACGTTGTCACTCCAAGAAAGGCTGATAAACTCCCCAATTTATTTGTGGTCAGCTTCTGGGAGAGCTTTTCTCTGGAGCTTCTGGGTCTACAACATGTCTTGGACATCCACAAGCTGGCATCCAAAGCCAGCTGCCCCCTTCAATTCTCTGCAGGATAAATTATTTGCTTTCTCTGTCCTTAACCTATAACAGTGTACAAGGCCTTCAGCCAAAGTTTCTTGGAAGATGGCTCCCTCATGTGGACTGTGACTTCTGTTTCCAAGTTTAACCCCCTTGAGACTGTGGAATCGAAGGCCCTCCAAATCATTGTCATGTTGTGACAGGAGGTTGAGCCTCGTGATTTGTTTCCTGCTCACTGCAAGCCAGTTGGTGCCCTTGCAGTTTTTTCAACAATGTTATTCTCGTCTTGCTCCTCCCGTGCTCTTTTTGTCCAACCTCTGTCGCTGCAGGTCACACAATTCCAACCAGTTTTTATCTGTTGGCCATTTTCCCACTGTTATTCTGCTCTTTATGAGCCAATATAACTACAAAAAAAAAGGAAGAGTTGCGATCCACCAAGGGATAAACTATAAATACCTGCAGAAACAGAAGAGTGGTTTGAGGGGAAGAGCGAGCGAGGGAGGGTGGGTTAGGGCGGAAGAGAGGGAGAAAGTCAGGAGGGCTCAGAGACACACACATGCAAAACAAGCAATTGAGAAAATGTATGAAGACAGACCCAACCCAACAACAACTTAGAAATCACACGGTGAGACACAAATTCAGTTGTCATGGAAAACTTGAGATCGTGTGCTCGATTTCTGATTCTGTGGCTTCATTTCAGCAATCCATATCTGTCTGTGCTTAGAATCCACATGATATCCAACTTTATCTGCCTACCTGTCAGTTTTTGCAACAACAGGTACAGCTATTTTGAATGCTGTTACATCTATCCACTTCAACAAGTGGTGAATGATATATAAAGCTAAATTAGCCACATGATGGAATGATTGGAGGTGAAAAACCTTCATTATTAGAACCCAGTATCCCGTCCGCTTTCACCTCCTTCCCAATTAGCTATGTGGTTTATTGTCAGACGATGCTTTTTTACTGCTATGTCTGTTCTCTTTGCAGCACAAACATCCCTACCAAATGAACGCAGCATCAGCAACCCTGTCCAATGTATTCTCTTCATCTTTTGGACTTTTCCCAACAATGCAACCTCCTCAAACAGCCCGTCCTATGTTTTCCACTCCAGTACCACGATCCGCAGCATCCTTTTTGAGATTTCTCCATCCCGGTCATGGCCCGATGCGCTCTCGTTGCATCCCGGTGATATTTGCGCCATACTGAGTGCATGGGAACTTCTTACTACCGTGTTGTCTTCAAGAACATTCGTGATCTAATGACAGGACTTCGGGTATTCATCTGAGGCTGTTCCAAAATGGCCTGGTACAAATCACCAGCTTCAAAAGAACACTTCGTGTTGGGAAACGATTGTTGTTTCTAAGGAATCTACAAGTATATGTTTGGTTGTTAAATACTCGAGTGCATTCCTTATTTTGTATTAAGAAACCCTTCTAGTACTATTGGTTAACGTTTAAATGTTTTTTTGGGATCTTGCTTCGAGTATGCTCAAAATTACAACTTTATGAATCTAATGAATGTCATTGTCCATTATTTCATTTTATTACTCCGATGTAATCTGACTGAAGAAGAAGCCAACGATTAACATCAATATGTGTTCACTATAAATTAAAGGTCTGTTATCCATTAATTTACTAACAAGGTTTTCAAACTGACATAGTTAAATTCCTACAAATTAAGTTCGACATTTACGTCCCATTTTACAACTCACACATGGCATTTAATCTCCAGACAGGACGCGTATCATGGTGCATGCAAACAATGACTGAGTCTCTTCGAAATATACTTTCGGATCTTTCATTTCCTCAACTAACATGCAGGAGAAAACCGGTTGGTGTTTGCTTTTTTTTTTTTACATAGTCGAGGCTCGTGGAAGAGCTCGGACACTGAAGAGATCAGGACGTAACAAGAGAGTAAAGAGAGGGGGGCACACCAACACCGGAATTGAAGGGGGAGAAATGGACAAACAATGGGCGTAGGGAGGAATCTGGGGCAGGAAAGGACAAAATTGATACAAGAGGGAAAACTGGAAGTTGGTTCCACAGGTGGGAAAAGGAGGAACGAATGAGTGGAGATGAGCATTCACAAGGGTTCTAACAGCTTTATCTATCTTTAGGAAAAGGATCCATGGGGTGGACAAGATGGATATAGAAGGAAAATTCCAGGAGGGAAAAACTGAAAACTTGGAAGGAGGGCTGAGGGTGAAGTGGAAGAGGGGTTAATGAGTGTACAAAAGATCATTGTTTTTGATTGGGGATAATTTGAGATGGTAGAAAACAGCTGCCTTGAAGACCTGGAGGAAGGAAAAAAAAAGAGAAACCAAATAAGGTGCGAATGTTTGCCCAAGGAAGGGCATTCTTTGAGACATAGTTCTTCCTGGATTAGTTTCACAACAGTTTCAGTCTTGTTTGTATTGTATTCACTGGAAACAACCTTAAGTCAGAGGTGGCCATCCCAACTTAGTCAACCATTTTAGTTGTACAAACCAGCCTCAGGGGTGTAATCGTTCGTGTGTCCACTCTGAATCTGGGAGGTTGGCAGTTCAATTCCCACCCCGGATAAGTTTGGAATTGACTCAGTCAGGGTGAGAACCGAACCGCCGACCTGCCAGACTCAGAGTAGGCACTCCAACTATTACACCACCAAGACGAGCTTGCACAACTAAAATAGCCCACTGATAGCCGAGATGGCCGAGTCATACCAAATACTACAAATGGTACGTGCTGCTTCCTTGCTTGAGACTCAGCATTTGAAAGGACTTAGGGCCTGAATAAACAACCATAAGTGGGCAATAATAGCGCAGGATATGGACCTAATTGCCTCCTCCTAAGAACGTTCCATGCATGGAAACTCATCTTTATTAAATTCCATGAGTTGGAAGGTTATTTTTGCAATAACGTCAAGTTTTCAAGTTATTCTGTCTAGCGGTGCAGGGGTGCATTTAGCAGGTATGTATGGTAATTCCCCACTTCAACATAAAAGGAAAAAGCTCAGTTGAAGGTGGCCATCCCAACTTAGTGGAAAGTTTTCATCCACACCCTGAGTACAACCATCAGTTTTCGAATTATTTCATCCAGCGGTTTAGGAATGTCTAAAATATTGAACACATATGTGAATTGGCCAAGTAATTTTGGATTCTAAATGGTTTCCATGAATAGATATGAGGTTGTGCTGAAAAGTAATGCCTCCTGTTCTTTTTCTCCAAGACAGATAAAGATATTTGAATGAAACAAAGACAAATACTAACACCAATCTTTATTATACCATGGTGCACATTTATTTATCAACATAATCACCACCGCCGTCCACCCATTTCTACCAATGTTTGAGTGGTTTTGTGATCCTATCATGATAGAACTGTGCATCTTGTTGATTTAACCAGCATTTCACATTGGCCTTGACATCACTGTTAGAAGATAAATGTGCTCCACCAATGTGTTCCTTAAGGTTTGGGAAGAGATGAAAATATGATGGAGCCAAGTCTGGGCTGGTGATCCTTTGTAGTGTTACTCCATTGATTGTCTTTTACTGTCACTTATCCCAACTTTCATCTCCAGTGGCTTCACACTTTACAGCACTGACCCCATCATGTAACACTGAGACATATAGGGCCAAAATTACGAAAGGCGTTTTATAGTTAGACGCGCATGTCGAATCGCTAATCGTGTGATGATCAACTGTTCAAAGGTGGTCTCCAATCGCCGAAGAGTGATTATCTGCCAATGTGTGATCTCAAAACCTAATCACCAGCATTTAAATAACAAAGAAACTTTTACATGTCAGCGAGGGCATGAGTGCAAGGGCATGTTTAAGAGTGTGTTTAAGTCCTTGAAGCAATCATTGCACAGGCTTATAATTCGTAGTTTACATAGAATGGTGAATATGGATGTGTTAGGAGTGCTTGAATTAGCTTAATAGGAGGCAGAAGCGGATAGGGATAGGGCAGTTCGCAGATGTACATTGAGAATCTGTAAGGATAGATCCAATGAAGAAGTACGACAATATCAAATTTGTCCGGAGTAACAGACTCTCAAAGGAATCATTTCACTGGTTGCTCAATCTAGAGCAAGATGACCTGGATTAACTGACGATGAGGAGCAATGCGCTGAATCCCCTCCAACAATTGGCCGTGGTGCTCCGATTCTATGCAAGTGGATCATTTAAATTTGATGTTGAAAAGGCGTGCGGTGTTTCACAGACTAATCAGCTGTTTCCGTACGCACAACTAATCAGTTGTTTATCTCCATTCTTAAATTGCTATTGAGACTGGTGATTAGCTACGCATGTCCAACTATGTTTTTGTCAGTGTTTAAAGGTTAGGTGTGTGTTTGCAAGATGCTCACTTATATTAAATGCCTTTTGTAAATTCAGCCTCCAGTGTCAGAATCAGGAAACTTCACACCAAGTGGGGGAAAGAACTAATATGCGGACTGCGCTTTGTTTAATTTGAATATATTTACTTGTTTTGGAGAATTAGAAAAGCTTGACTGTTAATTTTCAAGATATGATGGGATTGGTCAATCATGTTTCATTCAAACGAACAAGTCAATCATGATGACACTTTTGCATGCTTACTAATACTACACCAGATAAATGTTTCACTACAATCGTGTTATCTCAGTGTGCATATTCATCGTGTAATGACTAAAGCTTGTCTTTAACATTAATAAAACTGTAAAAGTCAATTTCAATCCTCAGCAAGATGAAGGACTTCCTCAACGCATGTGGAGGAGAGTTTGGAACATTTGGCACACTCGCAACTTGCAGGTTGATGAGAGTGAGGACCTCTGCATGTGAAACCACCAATCAACCATTAATGGAAAAACAAACTGTCTTTAACCACTTAACAAAACAGCCAGCTCTCTCTTAAAATCAAAACTTTTTTTTCTTAGAAAGTGTGGCCTAGTTAGTATGAATAACAATCAATAGTATGTGTCACAGTACGAGGCAGCGACATGAATAAATCCATATCTATAACTGTCTGAAGGACTCGCTGATTTATTCTGTAAAATAAAGTTTGAAAGCGATCATAAACTTAATTTGTTTTTTCATGCGACAAGCAAAATTTCATTTTGAATATACTTGATGGAACATCAGTAATGTGATGTGGAATGAAAAAATAATAACAATGATAAAGATTGAAATTTTTCACAAAACAGAAATGATCACAAGGGACTGTGTTAACTCTTGGTAAATATGTTTTTACTTAAAGTATTATACCTCCCAATAAACCTTGTAGTTGTTCGCCAGAGGAGAGGGTATTGCATTTGGGTCCGTTTAATTCCTTGCAAAATCGAAGATTTTTCAAGTATAATGGTCAGTCGAGTTTGCTATTCTGTCTGTTTGTTTGTTAGTTTGTCAATCGTCTACAGGTCACAATTTAAAACAGATCGTTTGTGAGGTCAAAAGGTCAACAAATTTCTCGAATTTCTAAAATCCTCAATTTTCATCCGATTGACAAGAGATTTGAACAGGATTTGCACATCAGGTCACTGAATTCGACCAATTATTTTTGAGGTCATCTTAGTCCAAAAGGTCAATATAGGTCGCATTTCTAAAATTGTCAATTTTGAACCGATTGACTTGAAATTTGAAGAGGATTTGCATGTTTGGTCACTGAATTCAACCACCAATTATTTTTGAAGTCAACATATGCTGAATTTCTAAAATTTTCAATTTTCATCTGATTTTCTTGAAATTTGAGGAGTTACATGTTTGGTCATTAAATTTAACCACCAATTATTTTTCAGGTCAACATAAGCCAAAAGGTCAACATAAGCCAAAAGGTCAACATATGCGAAATGTCAACAACTTAGGTTAGATTTCTGAAATACACAATTTTCTTCGGATTCACTTGAAATTTGAAGAGCTATTATATTTCATGTCGCTGTCCGTTTATTATTATTTTTTTTTGAGGTCAAATTTGTTTTACGGATTTCACAAGTATTCACTTATGTCAGGTCAGGTTCGATCTGTGACCTGCTACAGGTACCATGTAAACCTGTACTAACCTGTTCCATGGTTGGGTTGTCGGCGACTAAACCGTCTCCCCCACCAGGTTTTCTGGTGAGGAGGGTGTTTGGATATGGACACCCAGCAGGATTAAAAAAAAAACCTGTCAAAGGGTGGAGGAGCTCCTTGTGAGCCAACGGCCATCCATATCTAGTGCCCAACTGTGTCTGCGGACGTCCTCCTGCAGTTGGGTCACTTCTTATTAGGAGGTTGGTGGCAGGATTTGCACTCCGGCCACCATAAAACCCTTCATTCCGCAAAACGCAAAAACATCTGAAAACCCACTCCGTGGGAGTACCTCCTGTGCAGCTTCCCTTCGCAGGGCAGCTCACCGGATGACGGGATTGGGGCAAAGCCTTCGGGACCCCCAATCTTTGATAGGAGGGAAACCACGGGGTAACATCCCTGGGTCAGATTGCGGGAGAGTGTCGGAGTGGTGCTGAGGTGTCGTCCACCAGACGGCGGTCTCCTTGGGTTAACCTGAGGCGGTCCCTTCGGGTGGGTGCCTGGAATGTCCTATCCCTAAGAGAGGATGATCACCTGTCTCTGTTATCATCTGAGCTCAAGCGTTTGGACATCGGGATTGCAGCTCTATCTGAGGTTCGGAGACCGGATTGCGGCGAGATAATGGTGGGTGGTTACACCTACTATTGGTCTGGTCGCTCTGATGGTTACCATACCCAAGGAGTTGCTGTAGCTGTGTCCAATAAGCTGACCCCAATGATAATTGAGGTAACACCGGTCAACGAGCGTATGATGAGATTAAGGATTCGTCACTCCTTAGGTGTCATTTCCCTGGTCTCTGTTTATGCTCCGACTGAGGCGAGTGATCTCACCGTGAAGGATGCATTCTACGCCACACTCGAGTCTGTGGTTGATCAGTGCCCCAGACGAGATACACTTCTAGTCTTGGGGGATTTCAATGCATCGACTGGAACTGATAGGGACGGTTATGAGGTGTGTGTTGGTCCCCATGGGTCAGGAACTATGAACCAGAATGGCACTAAGTTCCTTGACTTTGCAAGAAGTCATGGACTTAGGGTGGCTGGTTCATGGTTTCAGCGCCCACAAGCTCATCGCTGGACTTGGTATTCCAACGCTGGCGGTGTGGCAAAGGAGATTGACCATGTCCTCATTGACGGTCGGTGGAGGATGATCCAGAACTGCAGGGTCTACCGGAGTGCTCAGTTCCTCAATACTGACCACAGGCTTGTTGTAGCAACTCTAAAGCTGCACCTTAAATCCTGGAGAATGGTACCATCCCAGCCGAGGCTGGATGTTGCCAAGCTCAGGGATGAGAGAGTAGCTGAGGAGTTTGCGAACAGGCTGAGTGGAGATTTGTAGGTCTGGGTGCTTTGGGGGGGTCCTGAAGAGTTGTGGAGTACCTTCAAGACCACCGTCCTTGATGTTTCCGGAAGATGTCTTGGAACTTAACGGAGGGCAAAGAATAGTTTTGTCTCTCAAGGGACACTGGATACCATTGACCAGAGTCACAGGGCCAGGCTGAATGGCAGAGCTGAGCTGTTCAGGGAGCTGAGGCGTAAAACTGTACGTGCACTGAGGGTGGACAAGGAGGCCTATGTGCGAGGAATCTGTGAGGGGGTAGAGCATCACCTGTGGACAGGTGATTCTCGTCCCGCTTACAGGGGAATTCGCGCATTACGTTCATCCAAGCCCATCCCTCGGAGCACTACAGTTCGAGCAGAGAGTGGTAGGCTCTTGACAGAGGAGTCTGAAGTGAAGGCCCGCTGGGCCGGTTACTTTGAGCGGTTGTACCAGGCTGATCCCCCAACTGTCGAGTTGGACGTCAAGGGTGTTACAATCCCTGTTGCTGACCCTCGAATCAACTGTGGTCCACCTACGCTTGTGGAAACACGGGCTGCGGTGAACCAGTTGAAACGGGGCAAAGCTCCAGGGATCTGTGGCATCCATGCCGAACTTCTCAAGGCTGGTGGAAATGCTGCACTCGTGTCGTTGCATGCAGTTTTGTGCTCTGCCTGGAACACAGGCATCATCCCAACTGACTGGAAGAGGGGCCTTGTTGTCCCTCTCTGGAAAGGGAAGGGTGATCGCCAAGACTGCAACAACTACCGAGGGGTGACGCTGCTCTCAGTGCCGGGCAAGGTCTTTGCTTGGATAATTCTCGATAGGGTTCGCCACCATCTGCTTGAGCACCAGCGTCCAGAGCAGTCAGGCTTTACACCAAAGAGGTCAACGATTGACCGTATCCTTGCACTTCGTGTCCTCACCGAACGCAGACGAGAGTTTCGGAAGGGGCTGCTTGCAGCCTATGTTGATCTCTGTAAAGCGTTCGATTCAGTGAATCGGGATGTCCTCTGGAGGATTCTTGGTCTTCGTGGGGTGTCACCAAAACTGATCGATCTGATGTCTGAACTCTACTCTGGTACTGAGAGTGCTGTGAAGTGTGGTGGTACCACCTCTGACTTATTTCCAGTTGTTACTGGAGTTCGTCAGGGATGTGTACTTGCCCCCACACTTTTCAGCACTTGTATGGACTGGATTCTAGGGAGGATGGCGGAGAGATCAAGTTGCGGTGCGTCATTTGGGAATGTCAAGATCTCGGACCTTGACTTTGCAGATGATGCAGTCATCTTTGCGGAGACTTTAGACATCCTCTTGGGGGCCCTCGAGGTGCTGAATGAGGAGTCGGAGCCGTTGGGATTACGGGTTTCTTGGGTCAAAACTAAGATCCAGGCTTTCGGTGACATCTTGGATGCTGCTGTCCTGTCTGTTTATATGTATATATGTATATATGTACTGCTGTCTGTGTCTGTTTGTGGTGAGGATGTTGAGGTCGTGGAGAGATTCACTTACCTTGGCAGTGATATTCATGTCTCTGCTGGCTGCGAGTCAGAGGTCAATAGACGTCTGGGTCGGGCCTGGGGAGTCATGGATTCACTGGATCATGGGGTGTGGCGCTGCCGGTACCTGTGCGGGAGGA
>NC_140963.1:16522525-16570025 GCF_056783735.1 Eptatretus burgeri
TGCCAGAAGAGCAACGCAAACCCAGCGGAGATGTCCAGTACGTTCTTGATGGCGGAGCATTGCTTCATAGAGTGCCATGGCCTCGAGGATCTACTTTTGAGAGTGTGAGCCAGGTATATGTTAGATATGTGACACAGAAATATGGTCCTGCTGCCATTGTGTTTGATGGATATAGCGATGATCCAACGATTAAAGATGCCACCTACCTTAGGAGAACAGCAAATTGTGCAGGAGTTGAAGTGCACTTCACAGGTGGCATGGTTCTCCAATCTAAGAAAGAAGAGTTTCTGAACAACAAAGCCAACAAGCAGCACTTCATATGCTTTGTAAGTGACAAACTGGAAAGAGCAGGATGCAGCGTTGACCATGCGAAGGACGATGCTGATGTCCTTATCGTCCAGACAGCTGTTGCATCTGCCAGAAGCAAGGATACTGTTGTAATAGGAGATGACACAGACTTGCTAGTTCTTCTGCTTCATCATGCTGAAATGAATGCACACGAGCTTTTCTTGAGATCTGAGTCAAAGAAATCAGCTCCACAACAAACCAGATCATGGTGCATCAAGCAAACAAAGGGGTCACTAGGCCCTCACATATGTGATCATATCCTCTTCATTCACGCCTTCCTCGGCTGCGATGTGACATCACGTCCATTTGGATTGGGGAAAGGCTTAGCTGTAAAGGAGATAAAGAAAGCGAAATTCCGTGAACAAGCTGAGGTCTTCAACTCTGTAGAAGCAGCAAAAGATGAGCTGGTGGTAGCTGGAGAAAAGGCACTTGTATCCCTGTATGGTGGTGGAGATGAACGACTCGACGCTCTACGCTACAGAAAGTTTTGTGAGAAAATCTCCAAGGGAAAATCTCACGTGGAGCCCCAAACTTTGCCACCAACATCTGCAGCTGCCGTTTATCACAGCCTTCGTGTTTATTTCCAGATAATGCAGTGGAAAGGAACAAACAGAACTATGAAGCCAGGAGAATGGGGCTGGCATGTCGTAGATGGTAAATATCTACCTAAGCAGACTGACAAATCTCCAGCACCAGCTGAACTACTGAATGTCATATGCTGTGGCTGCAAGACTCAATGCAGCACAAACAGGTGCACATGTCGTCACCACGGCCTCCTCTGTAGTGATGTGTGCACAGAATGCAGAGGAATAAGCTGCAGGAATTCTGAAGCACCAGACTTAAGTAACAATTGATAGATATTACCTGCACAAGAGGTGTAAAGAACAGACATCCTAAAGTAAGGGCAATCTAAAAACCAAAGTATAGTTACAGGGGCAGGACTTCAAGGGGAGCATCAGAAGTGGCTTGAATTAATAAAAATAAAATGTGGTATTAATAGATTATAATTTTTGTAATCCTTTTATTGGAATAATTCATAAAATGTGGACACCAAGCCCAGGTTTCATGTCTTTCAACAAGGTACAGGGCATACATTTAATTGATGTAAGAATGACTCAGAAAGAAAACAGTGACTGACTTTTTTATACTTAATTAGAAGTGACATTTTAGTTGATAAAGAGTTCTTTCAATGTACATCGATGCTTTATTAATCGATGTGCCCACTGTCCATGTTAAATATTGTATGATAACAGGGTGACTGATGATTCTACAATGCCTTTTATATGATTGCTGTTGTACATTCCACACCATACTTCGATATTTAATCATCCAGTAACCACCGAATCCATTCATAACATATACAAAATTGTAAAATTTTAAATTCAAGTAAAAACAGTGTCGCACTTCTTTGGTTGAAATTTCTTTGAAATGATTGTTGTTAGTTTTCATAGAGTTTCCCATATTTAAATGAAAATAATTATGATTGCTATAGCGCCCTCTTACCCACAATATACTGAAGCTCCCCTTTAAATCAGATGATTATATCTTATTTCTAGTGGTCTCTTTATATCATCATGCCATGCAACTCTTTTGGTGCCATAATTTGCTGAAGTAAAGAGATTTTCTTTAACTAAAAATTAATTTAAAGATTATTTATAATTAAAACCAGCCTATAATAGGATCAGCATATGCATTCGGCGGCCATTTTGAAAATATGCTAATTAATATGCAAATGAACCTGTCATCAAATCAAATTGTAACCTTTTCCAAATGAAAACCCAAGGGCAAAAACCCCACTCTAGAACTTTAAAACATTCAAATTGCCCTTCTACAAGTCACATTATACCAAATTATTGAATTTTGGTGGCCATTTTGGATTTATGCAAATTAGCCGTCTTTCCCCTATCAGGATTTTTTGGGACTTTTAGTATGTTGTTTTGGGGACCTCAAAGAAATGCATTGTGGTGGAAAAAATTCTGTTGTAATTTGTTCCAATTAAAAGTTAAAATGACTGGACTATAATGTGTTCTCTTATCTACATCTATCTATAATTCCAGCAATGTGTGTGTGTGTGTCTGTGACCGCTGTTTCTCGACAACCACTGGTCCGATGTCATTGAAACTTGCCAGATTTATTGCTCGGGACCTGAGGATGTGCCTTTTCAAGGTTTGATATTAATCAGACAAGTGCTTCCCAAGTTATGGCCATTTGTTTGCCAACCAATGACATGACACGTTGCTGCATAGGCGTGGCTGAAGAGGCCGGTACGCGGCCGGCCGACGATGATGTCACGGGCCGTGCCGGTTACATGGCAGTGAATGTCATGGCAAGGAAAGAAAGGAGGTAAACTTGATTTTAATTTGGATTTTCATTAACTCTGTGTGTGGAAGTGTGGTTGTCACGAGAATGCGAGAACGAAGGAACGGCCTGTGTGGTTGTCGTTTCTGGCTCGCGGTTTGAAAGTTTTTTTTTTTTGCACGTACGGCCACACATGTACGGGCACGCACGTACGGGCACATGAGAGTGAAGGAACGGCCTGTGTGGTTGTTGTTTCTGGCACGCAGTTGGAAAGTTTTTTATTTTTTTTTAGTTTGCACGTACCGGCACGCACCTATGGGCATGCACTAGTATTTTAAAATTCGCCTTTGTCTAGCGACCACCTATGTCGCCTACCGGCTTGTATGTATGTATATATATATATATATATATATATATATATGTATGGATATATATGCATATATATGTATGTATGTATATATTTATGTATATGTTTGTATAGTGTTGCGGAAATGGCCCTTAATGGGACTAATAATATCGGATTAGCTGAGATCCCCCATTAAATGCCTGTTTAGATAGGTTGTGTGGTGTAATGGACGATATGTGTGTGTCGGGAGGTGTAGAAGACTGTGTTTTTCTGTTCATACGGTGGTGAAACGAGAGATGATGCTTTTTCCTCTCTTGTACGAACGAGAGGGGAGTGGCCTAGAGCGAGGGGTGTGGCCTGGAGAGGCAGTGACGCGGGGGGCGGAGCCTTTGGTCAGAGAGTCGCTGAGAGAAGCGAGAGAAAGGAGAAACAAAAGACGAGTATGTGGGAATAATGGCGCTCGAAGTGTGCTCGTGTTTCGAAGCAAGCGAGCGAACGAAGGAGGCACCGTGCTGGGTCTGCCGGGAGAGACGCTAACCCGACCTGCACGTCGGTGATTCGACCGAGAGAGGCACTGAGAGGACGAAGCGGGAGTCGGGCTTCGAGGCGGGAAGGCCGGAGAGGAGACGCCGGACCTTCGGACGGTCCTTACCAACGGCGCGTCACGTTTGCCGATCCGCCTGTGGAGCTCGGACCGCGACTTGGGCCTTGTATGGAGAACAGGCCTGGCCGGGAATTTGTGTGCTGGACCGTGAGAGAGATCGGCTGAGGCCCATCTTGGACCCCACGTGAGGTCAGATCGCGCGGTGACTGAAGGAGAGAGAACACCCCGCCGCCATCTTGCCGCGCAGCACGTTCGAGCGGGAGTTTGAACCCGTGGACACCACCGCTTGTTCCGAGCGATATTCGTGCTTTTGGGACACGGTCCTCTCGTCCATGAGCCATCACCAAGTACTCTGTCTTGTCCTGCATGCTGTGTTGTTTCCACGTGTTGTTGTTCCAGGCATATTTCGTAGAATCCCCTCGAAACCTTTAGACCGTGGTTCCCAAGGGCGGAGCCAGAGGTCCAAAAGCGATGAGGCGAAAAGAGGTGAACTTGGTTCATGTGACGGTGCGCGTCGCGTAGCCATCACGGCGAGGGGTCTGGGGGCCGCTCAAGGCCCCCAGAAGCCAATGCATTTTGATGCCCAGAAACCTATTCTTGGCTAATTTCAATATTCAAATTTTTTAAATGTTAATTTTCATTTCAACCACATTAATCATGAAAAAAAAAAAAATATATATATATATATATATATATATATATCCATACAGTCAAACAGTAAATTTTGTTTGTGTCAAAACATTTTAGCCCCCATGGTAAACCCACCCCACACCCTCACCCTCCCCCTCCCCCACGCCCTCACCCTCCCCCTCCCCCACACCCTCACCCTCCCCTCCCCCACACCCTCACCTTCCCCTCCCCCACACCCTCACCTTCCCCCCTCCCCACACCCTCACCTTCCCCCCTCCCCCACACCCTCACCTTCCCCCACCCCCCCACACTCTCACCCTTCCCCTCCCCGGATATCAAATTGTTGCCCCTGTTATATATAAAAGACTCTCTACAAAAACGTTAATTCAACAGAGCCAAGTGCACGAGCTGGTGCCTCATGAGATCAGTGTACTGGGAGGAGGGTTGTTCAGTCACTGTCGGGGGGGGGGGGGGGAGTGTGGCCAAATCTGTTAAAGAATGTTCATGATCGATATCCTGCGAACACAATAAGAAAGTAAACATAGGGATAATTTTATTTTCCTGTGTAATATTAGGGGGGGGGGGTATTGTCCTATTTAGGTATTGTGATAGGAGTGGTGATAAGACTATCCAGAGCACTGCCAGGTAGTTTTGATAGTTTACTCACCAGGGAGCTCAGATGGCCAGAGGGCTCAGGCCAGATCATATTTCAGGAAATGAGCGACGAGGGAACCGCCTCGTCTGCCTCAGCCTGGCTACGCCCTTGGTTCCCTCGGTAAGAACAGGTAGATAGTATAACCATTGTAGTGTTTATTGCTTGTGTTGTGATCCCCGATGTTCCCCAATAAATCTGGTTAATTCTTATGCATTTGCCGCTATGGATTAATTCGTGTCGCGTCGAGAACGATCTGTTCGATTGGCATATAAGACCAAAAATGGTTACAGGCTGGTAGACTCCGCTCGGTCACTGACAAAGCCAGTCTGTAACGAGGTGTTCTATCTCCCCAACTGGTAAGGTACAGGATTACGTTGGTATCGCGATTGAAGACGCGTGACCCGAGGCCTGTGCCGAGCCGGCCGGCGTTATAGACTCCCAGAGATGGCGGTGGCGAGGCTGGCACCTAGGACCGGGTCAGATTCCCGCCACCCCAGATCCGCAGCAATATATGTGTGTGTATATATATATATATATATATATATATATATATATATATATATATATATATATATATATATATATATATATATATATATATATATATATATATGTACAGGGTGGCCATAACGTCTGGAAACATAGTCAAATATTAATTATAAATGGTTGTATTATGAATATACAAACATAGTCGAATATACGTTATTTTTTTTTCTTCAAATTATTTATTTTAAAATCTCAAACATTTAGTACAGACAAAAACGATTTATTTTTAAACATAAAATAAACATCGCCATTTTGATCTCATACTTCCGTGTTCATTAATAAATAAAATTATGTTTAGAAGATTTCGCACAATAATCTCTTCGACTTTCTTTTCTCCGTTTATTTTTTTTTTCACATTTACGCACAATATAAAATTTTGTTCAAATCGGGAAACGAAAAAAAATATTAAATCAATTCCCGATTCAGTCAACTATTCTTTCGGAGTATTTGATCATTGCAAACAACCTCAGCGGTATAGTTCGCTGGAGCTATCTTTTCTTTTCTTTTTTTTTTGAAATTATTTTTTTTATCAACCGCTAACCCTAACCCAACTGGTTCACAGGTCGTCTGGTATGCCATTAAATATCAATGTGAGTGTGTCAGTGTGTCTTCTCCATAACTCCAAAACCATGAAACCTATCAGCTCGAAACCTTGCATGCAGATGAAGAAAACTCCAACGAAGGGCAGGAGTGAAAATTGGGTGTTTGCGTCAATTAAAACACCACTTTTGAAGATAATTAATTGCCTTATTTAATTGTATCCTTCATCAGGTGATCCCTCGGCCACCTCACCCTCTGGGTCTTCAGGGGTTTCCTGGGTAACCTCACTGGGGACTGAAGCCACCATGTTTTTTTGGCCTGCTCAACCATGCCTTGACTTGGAACAGGCCGCAACGATTTCTTCATGATAAAGTTGTTTTTTTCACTTTTCTCACTCATATTATCGAATGCCTGTTCCTCGTAGCTACGAATCACTGGGTACATTGCAATGCTTATAAACACCCAGAGACGTCAGCATTCTTGGCTTTATTTCATTTCCGCACATGCGATCGCAATGAGTATCTCTTAAACGGAGGAGAATTTCAAAATTCATCCTCCATAATCAAACTCACAAGCAGATCCAACTCCTAGAAAAGTGTTTATTTATCCAATTTGGGCATATTTGATATTACAGGCATCTCCCGAAGGTGTATGTTTAATGTGTTGCAAATCGAGTGCCAAACGAGCCGTTTCTTATGTAATGTTTCATTTGAGTGCTTAAGCCACTTGGCGAGCACTCTCCAAGCCGCTCGGTTGTTCGTTTCAGTAAATGTACCCGTGCTGTCAATGGGACATACATTCGACAGACGTATGTTTCCGCCTTTGTTGGGCCCTGTGGTGCCATGCGGTTGGTGCCTCGGGAGGTGTCTTCCACTGAAAATGTGCAATTCTATTTTTCCAGGACATTATTTTGTTTTACCTTTTTGTGCGATCTCCTTTTATAATCCATCCCTTGCTGTTAGTTAATCCATCCCTTGCTGTTAGATATTGAACAAAGTTTGCCAATGTAATCCGCTGGCACATCTGCAAAAACTTTGACATTCCAGTTCCAAAAAATTTGTGGGAAAATGAACCAAAAGCAATCACTGAAAATATTGAAGTACCGCTCACGTACAACCTTATGAATCCCATCAGGCGTGGACATTGAAAACAAAGTGTTGCGACCAGATATCATCCAATGGGTGCAAAAAAAGAGAAGAAAGCACTCCTAATTGAGGTGTGAATACCAGTGATTTTGGACTAACGATGCAGATATCAAGAAAATGACCAAATACCAAGACCTCAAAAATGAAGTGAAAAGATCCTGGAAGCTGAAGAATGCCAAAGTTATACCAGTGATGATGAAGAACCTCATGGGAATATTAAAAACCATCCCTGGGAATCTCACTACAAACAAACTACAGTTGGAAGCCGTCCTGGGTTCAGTAATGATCCTGAAGAGAGCCCTCGGCACAAAACTTTGAGAACAGAAAACTACACAGCTTGGTCTGTGAATCGTGACCCCTTACCGGAATGAAGAGGGATAGTTTGAGCCTGTGCTGGGAGGACTTAATTGCACGTTCTGAAACCCACATGCATATGTAGATACCAATCAGCAACACACACACACACACACACACACACACACACACACACACACACACACACACACACACACACACACACACACACACACACACACACACACACACACACACACACACACACACACACACACACACACACACACTTATTCGTTTGTATATATCTTCTTCTTTCGGCTGCTCCCGTTCAGGGTCGCCACAGCGGATCATCCGTATGATCCGCATTGTGATTTGGCACATGTTTTACGCCGGATGCCCTTCCTGACGCAACCCTGGTCGCCTCTTACGACACAGGGATATGGTACACCTATTTTAACCGGGGTATACGCCGGCCCAGTATACTGGTACTCATTTCGCCGACCTCGGAAGGATGACAGGCTGACTCAACCCCCTGGTGTATTAATTCAGTGGCTCAACGGGGCTTGAACTCAGGACCTTTTGGATCCCAAGCCGCTGCCCCAACCACTGCGCCAACACCAGGCTCATTCGTTTGTGTGTGTGTGTATATATATATATATATATATATATATATATATATATATATATATATATATATATATATATATATATATATATATATATATATATATATATATATATATATATATATATATATATATATACATATATACATATACACACACACACACACACACACACACACACACACACACACACACACACACACACACACACACACACACACACACACACACACACACACACACACACACACACACACACACACACACACACACAGTGCTCCCTCGCTATATCGCGGTTCACTTTTCGCGGCTTCACTACATCGCGGGTTTTCAATGAAGAGGCACCTCCAGTAGAAGAGATTTAATGCTCTTCTTGGCTGTGCAGTACTACATTCATCTCATCATCGTCATCTTCATCGTCATCAGTACTGCACAGCTATTATCATCATCATCATCATATCTTCATAGGTCAGTACCCATAATACGTCTTTTTATATTTTAGAGTACAATGTAGTATTTAAAAAAATATTTTTGGTCTTTGGCTTTGCAGTCCCATGAAGTCGCATTTCCGATGAAAAAAAAAAAAAAAAAAAAATTTTTTTTTTTTTAAACAACTGATTAAATGTGTGTGGGGAAGGTTAATAAGAGTGTGTGGATGCTGTATAATGGTTTAAAATACGTTTAAAATGTGTTTAAATATATTTAAATAATGAAATAAATGTGGTTTCTACTTCGCGGATTTTCACCTATCGCGGGTGGGTCTGGAACGCATTAACCGCGATAGGTGAGGGAGCACTGCATATATATATATATATATATATATATATATATATATATATATATATGTAATTTAAACATTTGAATATATATTTAAACATTAAATAGAGGGTATAATTGGGAGGAATTAAAAGAGTGCGAAAAGGATTGTGGTGAAAATAATAAGCTTCATGTCATAAGGAGAAAAGACAAAAATTGTGCACACAAATGAGGAAAAATGATTCGACCTCGAGGAACCCAAGGAGGATAGTGTGATGAATACTCAAAAAATTGGCACAAGTTTGAAAACAAAACTGAACTAGAAACACACAGTAAACACAGAGATAACAAATTGATAGCAAAAACATGACAAAAAAACAACAGGGAAAACTTGTCTTTGAGAAAGTTGGCAGAGACGATGAAGAACACGACCGAAGCTCAAGAACCGGAACCAGAAGTCTGAGTTGATCAGAAAGTTCTCTAAATTTTTTGTTGTGCAAATGCACACCCCTTTCATGCAGGTACATTTCCAGGTATTTTTGGCTTCTTTAAATACATTGTGAGCCATTTCATTGTACAATCCATATCTGGCACGTCTGATAGGCCATATGTCCAGGCGGCCTCAATGGACCTCGTTACTCAGGGTTTTTGAGCATGCATGCCAACCAATCGTGCATTGCATCCTATGACACAAACTTTATTTCCTGAACAAGGTGTGATCGTTTTCTAAAATTGTATAATGCTCAAAAACACACGACTGTAAATATTGAAACCATTGGAGTGAAGTAAAACACCTTCCCTTGCCAACTCAATCACCCAGAGTGAGGGGAGAAGGGGGGCTGTGTGTACGTACATGTGCACACTGCACAGACTATGGTTTGTTAATATTCTTCAACGGCCACAATTGACCCATTTTCAATGATTCAGACCAAGTTGCAAAGACTATTCTTCCACCAATGTCCGTCAAGGAACTTGAAGCCTTTATGATGGAGCAATGGTGTAAAACGTATCTATCTGACGAAGGACACATCTCAAAACATCAGCACATCGCCATCCTTGAAGGCGGATAATTCGATTCACTTGATTCTTGTGTTTGATGTTACATTTATAGCAGCCATATAATCAATGTGCAAGTGGTTCACTTCTTGTGTTGCTTTCGGTGTTTGTTTGTTTTGAGACGCTGTTGCCATGGCAAATAATCTTGAAACATGAGAATCTTTTGATGTGGTTCTGAAAATAATGATTAAAATAACACGAGGTGACCCTATATACAACCTCTCAGATGCGTTCTGCGGTGTGGCGGTGACTGTGCAGGGAAATATATATATATATATATATATATATATATATATATATATATATATATATATATATGTATATATATATATATATATGTGTGTGTTGGGTTAAGCTAACACGTTGAGTTTGCAGGTGTACATTGTTTCCAGAGGAGATTGGATTTTAGCGAGTGATCACGTGACTTTTCAGGCAAAAGTGGGATGCTTCGAGTGAGTGACGCATGCAGTTGTCCAGCGATGGCCAGAGTTCGCACTCCGAAACTACGAGCAAGTGCGCTATTCGCAGCGCATGCACCACAGCCTAAGAATAGATTGGATGTCCTGACCAAGTAAGTGTCCGATTCCTTTTCAGTGATTTGCAGCAATTCGCATCAGTGGATAGGATTTGAAGCAAAGCATGCTGGACATAAATCACTGCACGGATTGTTTCCTTTGTACGCAAGAAAGATTCTGATTCCAAGTTAGTCACTTTAATCGTTTGGATTTGGAAACCGAGCGGCTCTATCTTGGCTTGGGAGAACATGTGGCAGGTTTGTTGTGCCAGACTATAAATGCACGTATCTCCAAATTTCTCCCAGCCTGCCTTGCCGTAGTCTCAGCGTAACCAATGGGGTCTTGCTGTGCGAGGGGTCTACCGTGTCAGCACTATTGGGGTATAAATGGTAATGGGTTTGACCTGCTCGTGTGGAGCTCCTGGAGTCCCTCCTTGAGGACATCTAAGGAACTACATGGCAAGAGAGCTGTGAACCCCATCCGCACAGAGATCAGCAGTGAAAAAAGCAGCTCCGTTCACTTCGGGGACTTTTCGAGGTGGGTGTCAAAAGGTTATTATAAACATGGTCGAATTCTCATGATGCCTTTGCCCTTGTGGAAGACACAGTGGAACGTTTGGCATTTAACATTACTATATCCATTGGAATGCCAATGCTGGAAAATGGTCGATGAGAGTACGATACAGTATATATACGAAGCGAAAAGGAGATTTTGTTTGTTTCCGAAGAATGGCTCATCGCTTTACAGGAAACAAAAAGTTTTTCCAATTTTTTTTGCTTTTACACATTCTGTGGATGAACAACTAATTGCTGCTGCACCACCAGGAATGGTTGTGTGCTTTAATAACTTGATTTTGTTGGAGTCGCATTGTTCATAAGACGATGGATGAGCGAGTTAATCCAACTGGTTGACATGATGTGTAGTCTTATCAATTGTCCTGTCTACAATGAATCCCCTATTTCCCTCCATTTTCAGGAAACTCAATTGGTTCGCGGGTGCCATCAGTGACCACTATTTTCGTTGTGTCTGTTTGTCTGTCTGTCTGTCTATTTGTGACTCTCTCCAGAGCATAGCTCCGTGACGTTTGATGTGATCTTGATGAAACTTGGACACAAGCTAAATATCATGGTCTAGTTGTGTCTTTTTGTATGAGGTGCGTCCCACGCCCCTTGTGGGTGGAGCCACGCCCACTTGAACTTTTTTTTTCACAAAGAAATCTTATGCACTGATTGATGAATAATCGGCCTCATAATGAATATCTTTTCAAATCAACATAACACATGTAAGGAATCTAACCTTCCGCCTGTACTTCTGGTTGACCGTTTGCCGTAATCTTGTGGTCCTCTTGAACTTCTTTCACCTCTCAAACCTTACAACACCAGCAGCTAACTCTCTTGTGTATTATTCAGTTACTATATCAACTTTTTGAGAGCATGTGAGTCAATTTCAATAATATGTCATCATCACTGTTACCATATTCAAGGGGCATTCAAACTGTTCTTGGAATGATACGTTTGCATTTTCCTAAAGCCCGCCGCATACTAATCAATGTCCGCCAATGCGACAAATCTTGCACAACTCCTTTGTGTCGGAGACTGCCGCACACAATGCGACCGCCATTGACACCATTGTCGGAAAACAAAATGGCGATGAAGGAGAAATGCAAGGAGAGGACGAGAAGGGTGAAAGCTCTGAGCATCCACCGCTTTGGCACGAATACTGGGACGTCGCCGACATCATGCCAGGAGAGAGAGAAATGGCTGCGGGTGAAGCCATCGGCGGAGAGAAGGCTGTCTTGAGGAGCGATCAACAACATGCAAATGGAACTTGCTGCAGGAGATGAGAGCTCATGTGCTAATTTCCAGAGCATGGCTCTGACAATCTTTAACGAGCTAGTGAAGAGTGTAAGTCTGGGGAATGCCATGGCCTGAAGTCACTGAATGCTGAAATTTAATTGGTCAATACATTGCTCTGCATCGGCGATCAACGTACATCACCATATAGCTTGCGCGCTCATTCCGAACAAAAATACCATCGTTAACTGAACACGCTACTATTATGGCTACTACGAAAATAAATTTAAACTATATTCTGCATGGCTTGTCGATCTGTTCAGCAGTTCTGGAGAAGAAGATTTTTATGTTTTTGTTTTCAATCCAATATGGCCACCAGACCACATTGACCGATGACATAAATTTAATTCTTCACTCGCATCGGGTCGTCGATCAGATATATGAAGTTTCAGATTTTTTTGGGGGGAGATGAGGATTTCGAGTCAACCTATTCTGGCTGGAATACCACTTTACTGGTGACATCGCTGTTATCACCCGAAATACCTCATGGGGAGTCGATGACACATGCGAAGTTTAAATTTTTTTCGTTGAGCGGTTTCGGCCAATTTTTTTCCCCTTTAATCCAATATGACTGCCATACCATGTGACCTATGATGTCACGGTTATCAAGTAAATAGTTTTCATATTTCTCCTTTCGCAACGTCTCATTTTTTTCAGGCATTTCCTCATCATGGGTAAATTAATGGCCATACAAGTAGGAAATCAAATATCGACACAGACAATCATCGCTGGGTGCCAAGTTTGGGTTATGCAAGGAGGAGGGAGAGGAGCATGGTAATCAAAGTTACTCGAAGCTGCAGCCACCGGTTTGTGGTCGACAGAATGCAGGCTCAGTCGAGAGGAATGTTGTCGTAACAGAGGTGAACACCTTTGTTCAATATCTCACAGCATTTGTCTTTGATGCCCTGCTGCAATGAAGTTGCCATAATATTGTAATGGTCACAGTGGTCTTCACGGACCGGGTATTCGTGAGACAGGGACAGGGAGGGGCGAGAGGTCGCACATCCGCTCTCAGTTTGCGTGTCAGCAGTCAAATCCACTCTGCTTGATCTGCTCTGCAGCTTGTCCCGTCAGAATGCCAAGCGGAGCGTCGGTGGCCAATCACGTTTTAATGGCGCCTTACCTCATGAATCCAATTTACCCTTCCAACGGAGTTGTGTCGATTCACTTGCACTATAGAATTCCCATTCCATAATGTCCATGACACAGGTTCCCATTAACAAGCACTAATTTAATATCCAAAAACGGGGTGGGGGAGAAGGGACGAGAGCACTACCTCATACGTGGTGAAACAAACTGTGACCAATGAATAAAAAGAAACCTTCGTGCCCACGATGCCAACGGCAGACCTTTCTGACTGTTCTTAGCTAATTCATATGGGTGACAGAAAAAAAAAAAAAAATATATATATATATATATATATATATATATATATATATATATATATATATATATATATATATACATATATAGAGAGAGAGAGAGACGAGACAGGAAGAACCTGAAACTCGAGCGGTCAAGATCTCACTCGTTTTTTTTGGTGCCAATACACGCCGACGCACGGTCTTGAGGGCTCGTCTGCTCCACAATCTCCTGACCATGACATCTTAGTGCACCACAAGCAGTGGTTGGAGGAACTGCCAGCAAAGGAGAGTTCGCACATCCACCAGTCATAGCGTTCATGAGTGAGGGCTTCCAAGGTCTGAAATATCTGGGGAGAGTAAGAGATCCGAAGGTGAGCAAAAAAGATGGAAGACCAGCACAGTGAATTCCATTTGTAGCAGCCTTCTATTCATTCTCCATGGGGTGGCACTCAACCCACCTGTCGCACACTCATTGGCCTGTGTTGCAGAAGAAAGGGGCTCTCACCTCATGCGTCCTCATGGTTTATCATGCAGAATGCCACTGGGGCCATGTGGATTCTATCACCCCTCCTGTTGCCTGATCCATGAGGTCACATGTGTTGCTCTCTCATCTGAGCCACGTGGAGCCTTGATGCTGTTATGAGCCCCCATTGGACTTAATCTGAAACGGGGGCTTGTGGATTTGGTCTCGATTTTCGTGTCCATGCGTGTGTCCACAACCATATCTTGGACATATATGGACCGATTTTATTCGTACTTTGCAAAAAGACACACTTCATGCTATACATATGAACATCATTTTGTTTCGCGATGCGATCAATCACCCATGGCTGAATGGCTGAATGGCGGCTGGCGGCCATTTTGTAACTTAAGTGTGTCCCCAACCATTTCTCGGACATGCATGGTCCAATTTTGGTCAAATGTGGCACAAGCACAGTACACATTGGTATACACTTGCACCTAACTTTATTTTGTGATCTGATCAAAGATGGCCGACTGGGGTACTGGTGGTCATTTTAGTTGTTAATAAATATGGGCAAGCCCTTTAACTCTGTACAGCAAAATCGATAAAACAATGGGGGCTCTGACATGTTTGTCTTTTTTCCATGTTTTATTAGTAAAGGAAAACAAGTAATGACAGATTACAATGTGGAAAGCCACAATAAACACAAAGGTGGGGATATGGGTGTATATATTCGAACAGGCTGGGAGGAGAGACAAAGGGAACCTCACTAAAATGCCAGTCATGAAATCAGAGCCATCTCCCTCGACTTAACCCTCGACTTAATGGTGCACGGTCTGGAACGCTGCCCTGCTCACCAAACTCTAGTCCTATGGTATCCAAGGACATCTCCACTAACGGCTCGCAGACTTCCTCTCCTGTCACAGCCAACGTGTGGCCCTTCATGGAGTTCTCTCATCCCCTCTTCCTGTTCAAGCTGGAGTTCCTCAAGGCAGCATTTTGTGCCCTGTTCTTTTTCTGGTTTTCTTTGCTGATGACCCCACCCTCTGCCGTACCATCTGTCATCCCTCAGAATGGCAACAACAGCCTATTCACTCTCTGCAGATCTGGATAATATCACAAGCTGGTCCAACACGTGGAACATGTCTTTCAATCCTGACAATTCTCACACTCACTATGTCTCTCCAAAAGGACCATCTGGAAAACCCCACCATCTACTTTCTCAACAATCATTTTGAAAAAGTTCTTTCTTTCAAGTTTTTGGGTCTCACTATCTGCCATGATCTTTCCTGGGAAAGCCACAATTCCAAGCTGGCTTCCAAAGCCAGTCCTCCACTGTGCAAAGTCTTTCCTTGGCACAACTGAGCTCCTGACCACATTCGCAGCCTGATGGAGTACTGCTCACTGTTCTGGACTGGTGCTCTCACCTCTCACCTTTCTCTACTTCACGCTGTGGAAGTCTTTGGGTCTCTCACTCTTTCACCGCATGCAGGTCGGTGGTCTTTCTGTCTTCTACCTTCTCCTCTCCAGCCTCATCCCCCCTCCCCACCCCTATGCTCTATCTGAGATATGTCCCCCCCCCCATATTTCCGCATGGCACTCACGGTCCGCCAGCAACCCCTTTCTGGTAAAACTACCAAAATCAAGATTCACTGCTCAACTTCACTCTTTCATGCCTCTTTTTCCCCCACCTTTGGAACACACTCCCACACTCTCTTCAATCCCACTCTTCCCTCCAGGTCTTCAAAACATCTGTTCACCACCATCTCTTATCTCCCCCCCCCCAAAAAAAAAACCATGATCTTTTCTCCACCTGTTAATCCACCCCAAACCCACCTCCTTCAAATTCCCTGCTTTCCTTCCTGAGAATCCCTGTGCTGTCCATCTTGTTTACCCTGTGTACCACACCCCATCCTTCTTCCTTCCACAGATCTCCTCATGTCTCCGTTCCCCACTGTTTTTTCCTTCCCTCTCCCACCCCTCCTGTCTCCTGCTCCCCTTGTTGTACATTCTGTGTGTTAGCTCTCACACGAGCCTTGACAGTGCATACAAATAATAATAACAATAATTATTGTAATAATAAAAAAATGGGTGTATCAACTCGAACAGGCTGGGAGGAGAGACAAAGGGAACCTCATTAAGACAAAGTGAACACTGCTTGTCAAACAATTATTACCTACGCTTATGCTAAACATGTACGATTGAAATAACTAGTACAACCCAGACACAATTACCACTCAGCCATATCCGTAACAATATTCTCCTATGATTGTAGTTTTGTGAGTCAAGGAGTCAAACAGATGGATTCCTTTGACATCTCAAAATATTTATGCCATGATCTTGGCAGCTGTGGTGTTTGGGTGTGAAGTGTCTTCCATGGTGGTGATCCCTTGTACTTCCATTGCATTAATTCCAATTTGCTTCTGGGACCCCTGTGGTGAAACAACGTTGCATTAACAGTTACCGATGACTAGTTCTGTGTTCAACAGCTCGAGAAACTCACAACACAACGCCAGCCATTGCTGCCAATTGAGTCGTGTAGTTTTGGTGGTTCACATCTTGCTGAGACCTTGCACATGTGGACGTGCTCTTGGATGATGGTGAAAACAGTGCCTTGAGAAATTCCAAGATCTGTGGATATTTTAGTGACCTTAAAATAGTGGTCCTCTAGGCCTGGTGTTGGCTTAGCGGTTAGGGTGGCTGGCTTGGGAACTTGAGCTCGAGCTTTGCCGTTGAATTAACACGAGGTGTGGTTGATGCAGCCTGTCATCCTTCTGAGGTTGGCAAAACGAGTACCAGTGTATTGGTAATAGAGCATTGCATCAGTGGCACAGTTGTGCCCTCAGACAATGATGCATATGAAGGAGGAGTAGGAGGACAGTGAGCCTCATTAATTAATGCTTCATCTTGGGAATAGGTTTAGTTTCTGTTGGTACATTTGATGGCCATCTACAAAGGGGTCATCTTCAAGGGATTTGCATCCATGCTTAAAGTTAACCACCCACTTGACCACTGTAGAATACGAGGCCACTCCTTTGCCATACAAGGCAACAATGCATTCATTTATTTCTTTGGAGCTGGCACTTTGCAGAAAAAAAAAATTGATGACACTTCAATGAAAAGTTTTTACGAGATCCATAAATATCATCGTCATCGTCATCGTCAGTGCTGCTGAATCAGTTATGAGGCAAAAATCCTGGTCGGGTTTCCACTCCAATTTTGGAAGTCAAGATAGTAACTTGGAATTTGTTCAGGGTGTCAGTGATAGCTCACCTACTCATTGTGAAAGACACTGTGGGATCTTTAACGTCCAGCAACTAATGCCAGCAGATAGGATTCCCGGTTAACGTCCATCCGAGGGACAGGTACACACATTGATGACCCTGTGAAACACTAGGATGACAGTTTATCGCTGGGCTGGAATTCAAACCCAGTCTGAACTGCCGAGAGACTAATGTGCATACCTCTTGGCCATCCTATCAGCATCTAATATATAAAGCTCTTTCTCACCACTGACTCGCTGATTCACTGATATTAAAGATCGGTACCTTCTGGGTGACGGAGAAAGCTGAGATTTTGTGTGCTAATGGACATCGAAGCCGATACACCGGGAAAAGTCACAGAACCATCAGAAAACATCCATAAATGAAAATATAAATAAATGAAAAAAACTGCAGATGAGTGACCCGCGACAATAAGGAAGCACGGTAATTTTGCATGCCGATGGACATGGAAGTCAATACACCATGAAAAATCACAGAACCGTCATGAAGAATCTGTAAATGAAAATATAAATAAATGAAAGTAAATAAAAGAAAAAAAAATGCAGATTAGCGACCTGAAACAACGAAGAAGCACGGTAATTTTGCATGCCGATGGACATGTAAGTCAATACACCAGGAAAAATCACAGAACCGTCATGAAGAATCTGTAAATGAAAATATAAATAAATGAAAGTAAATAAAAGAAAAAAAAATGAAAAAAATGCAGATTAGCGACCTGAAACAATGAAGAAGCACGGTAATTTTGCATGCCGATGGACATGTAAGTCAATACACCAGGAAAAATCACAGAACCGTCATAAAGAATCTGTAAATGAAAATATAAATAAATGAAAATAAGTAAATGAAAAATTAAATGCAGGTGAGCGACCTGAGACAATGTTGGAATCACGGTTCGTATGCTTACAAGATATATATATATATATATATATATATATATATATATATATATATATATATATATATATATATATATATATATATATATATATATATATATATATATATATATATATATATATATATATATATATATATATATATATATATACAGGGTGACCTGAAAGTCCCTTTACCCTTCCCAGTGAAGCATTGTTCTTGAACTTTTTTTAATATACAGGTTTTATTGTACAGTACTTACAATAATTAATTTGTCATTGTATCTGTATGTGCTCCATTATTCTTCTGAGTCAGTGTTTCCGTTTTCCATAGCGGGCGAGGGGCGAGGGCAGAGGGGAAGGGAGGGAGGGAAGTGCGAGAAATTTATCAGGGGTAAAATAACTTTTGGTCTACCCTGTGTGTATGTGTGTGTGTATATATATATGTGTATATATATATGTGTATATATATATATATATATATATATATATATATATATATATATATATATATATGTGTATATATATATGTGTATATATATATATATATATATATATATGAACCTGGTGTTGGCGCAGTGGTTAGGGCAGCGGCTTGGGATCCAAAAGGTCCTGAGATCAAGCCCCGTTGGGCCACTGAATTAATACACCAGGGGGTTGACTGAGCCTGTCATCCTTCCGAGGTTGGCGAAATGAGTACCAGTATACTGAGCCGGTGTATACCCCGGTTAAAATAGGTGTACCATATCCCTGTGTCGTAAGAGGCGACCAGGGTTGCGTCAGGAAGGGCATCCGGCGTAAAACGTGTGCCAAATCACGATGCGGATGATACGGATGATCCGCCGTGGCGACCCCGAACGGGACCAGCCGAAAGAAGAAGATATATATATATATATATATATATATATATATATATATATATATATATATATATATATATATATATATATATATATATATATATATATATATATATATATATGAAGTTTTTATTTGTTTGTTTGTCTGCACACGCTAATGTCCTGAACGGTGAAAGATAGGAGGGAATCTCTGAAACAAAAAATGTCGGGATGGGCCCCGGGAAGGGCTTACACGATGTCAGAGCATACCCCACGAGCATGTATGTATGTGCATACATATATGTATATATATATATATATATATATATATATATATATATATATATATATATATATATATCCTGTATATACTAGCTGAATGCACCCGGCGTTGCCTGTGTTCTTTTGGAATGAATTTAATCTTCTGTACATAGTTCTGACGTGAGCCCAGTATCAGTTCCCTATTGGGCCACGGCAGTCATAGCCCGAAGGGGTTGGTGAGGGGGAAACAAAAATGTCGGAACGGTCCCCGGGAAGGTTATATGCTAGGTGGTGAGGCCCCTCAGCCTGGGGGCAGTGGGGGGGGGAGGGGTGATTTTCGACGGTAGTTTATATTTAATGGGATTTTACGGCTGCGGCCATCGTAATCAATTTCAACAGTAGCCGCGACCGTAAAATCCCAATAAATATAAACTACCGTCTAAAATCCCCTCCCCCCTCGGGCGGAGGGGCCTCGCCACCGACCCTATAACCTTCCCGGGGCCCGTAACACCATTTTTTGTGTCAGAGATTCCCTCCTATCTTTCACTGTTCAGGAGATTAGTGCGTGCAGACAAACAAACAAACAAAAATTTCAAATTATATACATATATGTATAAATATATATATATATATATATATATATATATATATATATATATATATATACACATGTATATATGTATATAATCTATATATTACTAAAACTCTCATCTTGTATACATGTATGTATGTATGTTCTCGAAATGCAGCCAAAACGGTACACGATAGCGATAGCGCAAAAAAATTAGGGCCACCTTCCTTACCATTCACCTGCGGTGCGCAGTATCAAGTTTCGTTCAAATCGGGAAACAAAAAAATTATTCAAAAATCAATTCCCGATTCAGTCAAGTACTCTTCAGGAGAATTTAATCAATGCAAACAACCTCAGCAGTATAGTTTGCTGGAGCTATCTTTCTTTTTTTTCTTGAAATGATTTTTTTCATGAACCGCTGTAACAACGGGAACCCAACGGGTTCACGGGTCGTCGAGTATACAATAAACCACCCATTGCAGCTACTACCTGCAAACCTACTCCCTTTTATTATTATTATTATTTTTTAGTGCAAATCATCGAGGTTCGTGGAAGAGCAACTCCACTCAACAGATCAGGGCGTAATGGGCCAGGAGAGGAAGCAACAAAAACAGAAAAGAGCAACAACATCAAGCACAGTTGAAGGCCAAAATAGAGGGAGGCTTGGAGAAACAATGGGTGTGGGGAAGAATGGGGGGCAGGAAAGGATGCGTGGGGTGGCCAAGATAGGCATAGAAGGAGCCTCTCAGGAAGGAAACTGGAAATTTGGAAGGAGGAGGGCATGAACGAGGGTAGAAAAGATCGTGGTTTTGGATTGGGGATGATCTGAGATGGTGGTGAACAGCTTTCTTGAAGACCTGGAGGGAAGACTGAGATTGAAGAGAATGTGGAAGTTGAGTCTACAAGTAGGAAAAAAGAGGAACGAATGAGTGGAGGCGAGCAGTGATCCTGGATTGAGATAGTTTCACCAGAAGGGGGTTCATGGTTGACTGTATGCACTCTGCAGAAACTTGGGGTGGGGGGCAAAGCACGGAAAAAGTAGGGTGCAAGACCAGAAAGGAGGCGGTGGAAGACAGAGAGACCACTGATCTGCAATGGGAAAGTGATAGGCCTTTCTCTCACTCCCTTTACTACCTCTTCACCCCAGAGCACAAGCCGCAGTTTCATGCTAAATCTGTTCATCGATACAGGAGGGTTTCATGCAAAGAATTGATGCATTTTCTTACAGTAGAAACACCTGCTCCCATAGGGGAGCAGCCAGGAGGGGGGAGAGTAAATGGATGTTGGTGGTTAAGGGTATGCACGTACCATGCAGATGGCAGTTTGTCAATATCCTTATTGTTTAATCCCACAATTATTCTTACATATCACTGTTTCATTCACCTATTGACTTTGAAGTCCTTCGGCTTTATATACTGGCTCATGATGCATCACTAACTATGATTGGTGAGGCCAGATTGCTTTTGGAACCCACAAGTGACATCTACTTCATGGATACATTGCGTTTCGCCCACCATTCACAACCAGGAATCATCACCGTTGTTATTAAGCAGCCTGGAGATGTCCAATTGGGATGATTGAAGTACTCCGAACTTGGACCAGCGCCATGACGATTCCAAGAGGCAGTCACGATGTCGTTGTGATGACACCATCACGGTGTTTGTTCAAGTTCGGTGCTCTTCAACAATACTCTTGAATATTCTTCGACACTTCAAAGTAGGCTAATAAAGCGAACTCATTTCATATGAAGAATAGCTAATCATGCCATCTTAATAATATAATGGGGGTTGGGGGGGGGAACGGGGTACCATTTCCTAATGCAAAAGGATCAGGGGTTCTTGTGGATATGATGGACATTTCGGCCTTTAAGGCCCAGTCACACCTTGACGTTTTAGGCAGCAATGGCAACGTATCAAAATGTATGTAAAACGCTGGCTTACGCTGAACTTTTGATTTTTTTTTTTAAGATTCGGACGTATTCATAACGAGTTGTTCGTATGCATAACATATTAGTAACGGACACAGAACGTTTCATTGTCTTTTCGATAACTTATACCAACGAATGCTTAGCCTGTTGTCGGCGTTCAGAACCTATGCCCAACGATAGTCTAACTTATGCATAGCGCGCTGCACGTATCGCCGACGATCACGTGGCGTAGCCTATTAAAAGGCTGCCGCACAATGATTCAAATCATAACCGCCGGAGAAATGGAAGTGTCAACATCGCAGTCACACCTTGGCGATCTTTCCAGCGTATGCCGACCTCTGAAAAATTTGTCTAAAACACTGGCGCACGTGGAATACGGTATGGGTAAGTTTGGTATACGTGAATAGAACGCTAAAGTACGCTGTCATACGTCGCAGTAAGTGGAGTACGTCTTGAAATTTTAAACGTGTTAAAATTTTTACGACGTACTTGCCGTATGCCTCACACGTTCCGCATGTGAATGGGAATAAGTTGTACGCACGATATGCGATCGTTGGCACACGTCGACAAAAGTTACTTGTAAGTTACTCATAAGTCGAAACACGTCGAGGTAATGGTTAGCATCAGTGTTCCAGACTCCCTGGTCTTTTTTTGGGGGGGGGGGGGGTTTTCTTCTCTTCGGTATGACGGTGATGTTGACACTTTGATTTCTAGTGCGGTTATAATATAATATAATTAATAGGCTGCCGCTCAACGATTTAAATCATAACCGAGCTAGACATAATCATAACATAACTAGAAATCGAAGTGTCAACATCACCGTCATACCGAAGAAAAACAAAAACAAAAAATAAAACAGGGAGTCTGGAACACTGACTCTAACCATTACCTTGACATGTTTCGACTTATGAGTAACTTACAAGTAACGTGTGTGGACGTGTGTCAACGATCACGTAAAGTGCCTACAACACGTTACTCATAGGTTAGAAATATGTTTCGGGTACGCTAAGCATTACCTCGACTTGTTTCAACTTATGATTAACTTGCAAGTAACGTGTGTCGACGTGTGTCAACGATCGCATAACGTGCCTACAACTTATGGCCAGCGTTGCGGAACTTGTGAGTCATACGCTTGCATAAGTCGTAAAATTTCAAGCATGCTAAAATTTGAGGACAACCGCAAAGTACAACGATGAAAGCCAGCGTACTACGACGTATGGCAGTGTTTTTCAGCGTGCTCTCAATGTTTCCAAAACTTACCCATAACGTATTCGACGTGTGCCAGCGTTTTAGACAATTTTTTCAAAAATCAGCATAAGCTAGCTAAAACGTCAAGGTGTGACTGGGCCTTTAGCAGTTGGCTCAGTGGCAGGCAAGAATAGGAAAATCAGAGGAATTTTGGTTGCATTTCCAGGAGACTAGTTTATAGATCAAATTTGATTGATTGCAGGGTTAGATACAAAATTGATTGCAGGGTTAGATCGTGTAGATGGCACGTTGAAGGCAAGAAACAAGCGGGTTGGTAGGAAATGAAAGCGCGGTTTTTTTAGTTCCTCATGGAGGATCTCTAAGTCTTACGTTGTTGTTCTTCATCTTATTCTTGTGGACTTGTTTGTTTCACAGCCTACAGTTTTCATCGAAACTTCCTGAAACTTGGCATATATATGTAGAAATACCCTGCGCAGACAATAACCATCTCCGATTTTGAAAATTCCTTCGAGAAAAAAAGTTATGACGTCCAAATATCTCCGCTAATGGAAATCGCCTAAAAAAATTATCTCCGAAACTAGGCAACTTTTTGAATTTTGTTTGCGGGAATCAAGCCAGGCATTAGCACAGATCATTTATCGCAAACCTGATACATCACAATGACGTCATATCCGTTTTTATGACGTCATCATTAAGAGGACGAGGATCTTAGCTCATTTGAGGTTTTTTTTTTTTAACCCTTTGCGTACTGCAGTCGCAGATTTGCGGCGAGATAAAAAATAATTGAAAATTTCTTTTCGTTTTAATTTTTGTTTATCCGTCTAACTTGACACCCAAGTTGTGTGTTTTTTTGTAAGTACCACTTGAAACTCACAGCCCTATGACAAAAATTAATGAAGCAACAGGGAACCATGTGGCCGTAAACAATGCATCACGCAAAGGGTTAACCAAACGTGGTAAAAACGTTGTTCGGGGGGTTATCAGTGACAAAATACACCAGAATGCTGAGATAGTCATTTATCGCCAAGGTGGACTTGCAGCTGTTCAGAACTCAACCCAAATGTTCACTTACAGTCTAAGTGCTGTATAGACTCATTTCAAAATTGTGAAGCACCACATGAGCAGAGATCAGTCAAACTGACATGGCCAAGACCTGACGGACGAGTCGCTTCATGTGCCTGTGCTCTGCATTGTATTCACAACAGGCTTTCTTGGCCTTTGGATCAATCTTATGACACGGAGTTTGACAAAATAAGTTAGTTTTGCATGAGGAGAGCAAGCAGGGGGACCTCGTTTGACAAGCGGCCTTGGAAATTGGTCTTGCAAACTTGTGAGAAGATACTTTCCTCTTTGGCATTACTGTGTGGCAGGACAAGTATGTGCTGAACTACTGCAAACAGAAGGCAAAATCGCGTTTCCCCGTCTGCCATTCTTGTCAACGATATATCAGACCAGGTCTTGTCCGCCCTTTGGTTTGGGTCAGAAACGGCTGTGTCCAGCAGTATTCTGTATGCCATGTTCTCATCGTATGGATCATCTTCCTTGCCTGACAGCTTGCCTTTCAATGTGGTTAATCTGTCCACAAAATATCTGACATCGTCAAATTCAGTTTCTCTTCGCATGTAAAAGTCAATGAGTTTCGCATGGCAGATCACATCATCCTGAAGTGGGAAATGGGAGAGTGCCTATTTGACTACCTCTTGTAAGAACTTTCGACAATAATCTTGGATTTTCACAATATCAGGTGGTAAGAGATCAACATGTCGCATCAGATTGGTCATTTGAAAACCCAAGAAAGGTTTGTCCTGAAATGAATCTGGAACATCAATATTTACTTCGCTGAGTTCATTTCCATGATATGCCTCCTCTTTCAGAAAACGATCGAACAAACCTTATAGAAACGTTGTCAGTTCTGTCTTGATGCAATGAATTTTAGGTTTCTCAAATTGAAAGATTTTGGTGGAGTCCTCCTCCACCTCCTTCGTATACAGCACAAGGCTGCGGGTAGCATCATTGGCTGAGGATGTGGCTGTGCCACTGATGCAATGCCCCTATTTCCAGTACACTGGTACTCATTTCACCAACCTAGGAAGTTGAGTCAACCCCACCTGGTTTTAATTCAACAGCGAATTGGGTCTCCAACTTAAGCCTCTAAGATCCCAAACCAGCCGCGCTAACCGCTAAGCCAACACCAGGCATTTGTTGGTGTCAACAAACCTTTTCAGAATGGACTAGAAAAATGTCATAAATTTCAGTCCATGGATTTCCAAAGTGTTCTTGGAGCCGTCGAAGTCGAAGATCTTTGGTGGTGTTTTGACTGGCAAAGTAACTCTTCAGATTAGGATCCTGCAGCAGGATCCTGTTTATACAAGTGTCCCTGCTGAGCCATCGTGTTGATCCATACTTGAGAATCTTTCTGTACTTCTGATCACAGAATGAAGTGAATTCATTGAGCTCAGCTTTTCGTTTCATGCTTTTGTCAAAGTAGTCATCGAGGTCCACAAGGAGATCATCAATTGAGAAGCCACTTGTAAGAGTGAAGTCATCAGATGCGTGGTTGGCTGTTTTGTGTGGTATGTGACAGTTACGTACACCCGTGAATACATCAGGTCTTCTCTTCTTGAAATGTATGCAGAATCCTGTGCATTTTCCAAGATTCACGCTCGAATTGTCGATACTCAGAGCCCCTGTGTTTTCCCATGGGATTCTATCTGCTTTATATCCCTCCTCCACTCTCTCAAAGATTCCCAATCCTGTCCAGTTTGATACCGGACACGTCCTCCAGAAATTTGTGGTGACTTCGCCCCAGTTCATGTCAAAGATGCGCAAAACTAGTGGATACATTGACTCGACTCCTGACTCACTCCCTCCAACAATTGCAAGCGAGAATGGAAGTAGTTTCATATTGTCCAAGACCGGCTGTAGCATGTATGGTGATAAAGTGTACCCGATGATCGCAGTTGTTTTCCTCCAATCCGACGCCTACTTTTTGGAGTCGTCTCCAGAGAACATCTTTCCAAAGGGTGGTCTGGCATGGTCAGTTGAGGCAAATGTTATGTTGTGCTCCACTATATGTCCAGCATGAAGAAGCTCTGCTTTAGTCACCAGATCTTCAGTGTGGGAATCCTCATCAGGGAAGAAACTTTTAAGAGAGGAGCTGGTTTGGACTGCTTTTGCCATTTGTTTGTATTGAGTACTCACCACATGTCTCTTGATGTCATTGACCCCACCATGACTGATCCTGAACGAGCGTGTGCACAAGTTACAAACTGCCATTGATGGGTCTCCTTCCTTTGGTCTCATGAAAGGATTCTGAGAAGTCCAATCTTTTCTGAAAGTTTCTGAGCGACGGGCCTTTTTATTGGGTGGAGTCATCTTCTCTCTCGTGCAGCATGGGCTATCATCCACATCTATGTCGTAATCACATGATGCCGTTGTGCCTGCAGACTGCAAGCAGAATTGAGTAATCAGGAATGATAAGAAGGTTCCAAGTAAGACAACATGCCTACGTACGTACCCGACTGATTGCTTTAGTTTAATTCACTCTTTGCTTTGCGCGTGGGGTAAAAATGAATGAAATGGAATACTACAATGCGGTTTCATGCTTGTGAAAGAACATTCCTCAAAGTTTTATTTACTTTTTTTCATTTCTAGTTGTCGCGTGTGACACGTGACGTCACATTTACTGTAAACAGCGTCCCCACAATAAAGAGCAGTGTTGCCTGGTTTGTAGAGACCAATCGATGATAAATGGTGATGAATGCGATACGATGATCTTGACAATAAAACTTTGAGAAATGTTTGTTCATTCACAAGCATCAAACCACATCATGCTATCCCATTTCATTCATTTTTTTTTTAGATCCTCGTGGAGGATCTCTAAGTCTTAAGGCGCTGTCACACCTTGACGATTTAGCCAGCGTATGCCGACTTATGAAAAATTTGTCTAAAACGCCGGCACACGTCGAATACGTTATGGGTAAATTTTGATTACATAAAGAGCATGCTGAAAAACACTGCCATGCGTCGTAGTACGCTGGCTTTCATCGTTGTACTTTGCAGTTGTCCTCAAATTTTAGCATGCTTTTAATTTTACGACGTATGCCAACGTATGACACACACGTTTCGCTATGCTGGCCATAAGTTGTAGGCACATTATGCGATCGTTGACACATGTCGACACACGTTACTTCTGAAGGCCCGGTCACACCTTGACGTTTGAGCCAGCGATGGCAACGTATTAAAATTTATGTAAAACGCTGGCTTACGTTGAACTTTTGATGTTTTTTTTTTAAAGATTCGGACGTATTCATAGCGACTTGGTCTTATGTATAACGCATTGGTAACTACACAGAACGTTTCGTTGTGTTATAGATAACATACCAACGAATGCTGAACCTGTTATCGGCCTACACAACCGATGCCCAACGATAGTCTAACTCAGGCATAGCGCGTTGTACGCATCGCCGACGATGTCGTGACGTAGCCTATTAAAAGGCTGACGCACAACGATTCGAATCATAACTGCCGTAGAAATGGAAGTGTCAACATCGCAGTCACACCTTGGCGATCTTGCCAGCGTATGCCGACCTAAGAAAAATGTCTAAAACGTTGGGGCACGTCAAATACGGTATGAGTAAGTTTGGTATACGTGAGTAGAACGCTAAATTACGCTATCATACATCGTAGTAAGTAGAGTACGTCAAGAAATTTTAAACATGTTCAAAATTTTACGACGTACTCGGCGTATGACACACGTTCCGCATGCGATGGGGATAAGTTTTACACACGATATGTGGACGCTTACACACGTCCACAAAGGCTACTTATAAGCTACTCATAAGTCGAAACACGTCGCGGTAATGTCTTTTTTACGCGAAACTTATTTCTAACTTATGTTTGACGTGCTTTGAACCAATTCTTTACGTAGTCCCAACACACATCGACGTATGTAGACGTATTCCAATGACGTCTTCCGGTCGACAAAAAAAAATAAATGAACGTGTTTCTAGCTTACAACTGCCATATAAAGATGTTCCCAGCGGTTTTGGGAATTGGTATATAAAAATGCTGCTCATAAAAGGGGAACCCAACAGTGTTTTCGAGTCCTTTTTGAGTCGATGTCCATGTCAGCAGTAACAGTATCAGTATCAGTATTAGTATTAGTAGTAGTTTGTTCATGTTGGCAGTAGTAGGTGAGTGTGAGGGGAGGGTGTGGGTTATGATGGATCGTCCTTGCGTCCGCGTGTCCACGGGTAGGAGACATCTTTTCACCATTGTTCGAAGTTCTTCGCGGCTAATTTTTTATGGGGCTTTTTCAACAATGAGCTATAGCTTGTTTTTACGATTGAGGTCTATTCATAACCGGTTGGACAAATGCACAATGAACTAATAATGTGCATAGAGCGCTTTGATTACTTATAGATACGATATACCAACGAATAATTATCGTGAAGCCGGCGTTCACAAACTATGCCCAACGATAGCCTAACTTATCCATATCGTGCGGCAGTTTATCTTTGCCGGTGACGTAGGGTTTGCTATTCATAGGCTGCCACTCAACGATTTAAATGGCTGCATCTCCACCATTGAAAGTAGACGCTTGCGCTCAACAATTGGATTTTTTTTTACACTCAACGACTTTTAAACGGTACCACTCAGCTATTTTCATTGTTTACAATGAACGATTTAAATTGCTGTCACTCGCCTTTGTTTTTTGACGCTGGCGCTCGGAAATTTTAATCGTTTCGATTGAACGTGCTAAATTGCTCAAACCCCACTATTGAAAGTAGACGCTTGCGCTCAACAATTGGATTTTTTTTACACTCAACGACTTTTAAACGGTACAACTCAGCTATTTTCATTGTTTACAATGAACGATTTAAATTGCTGTCACTCGCCTTTGTTTTTTGACGCTGGGGTTTTGAAATTTGAAGCGTGTCTTCTGAACGTGTTAAAACGCTCAAACTCGACTATTTTAAATAGACGCTGCCGATGGACAATTGGAATCATAGCCAAGCTAAACATCGAAGTGTGAACATCCTCGTCATGCCGAAGAAAAGTTTGAAGAATGCTGCAAATAAGTGTCCTGGCCGTGGCCGTGGACGCTGACGCAAGGACGATCCATTATACCGACGTCTTTCAGCCTATGAGTAACTCAAAAGTAACGTCTGTCGATGTGTGGCAACGATCGCGTAACGTGCCAACAACACGTTAATCATAGGTTAGAAATAACTTTCGGGTACGCTAAACATTACCTCGGCATGTCTCAACTTGTGATTAACTTACAAGTAGCATGTGTTGACGTCTGTCAACGATTGCAGACCGTGCATACAACTTGTGGCCAGTGTAGCGGAACGTGTGAGTCATACGCCAGCATACGTCGTGAAATTTCAAGCATGAAAAAAATTGAGGACAACCAAAAAGTACGTTTAAAGCCAACGCACAACGACATATGGCAGTGTTTTTCAGCGTGCTCTCAATGTTATCAAAACTTACCATAACGTATTCAATGTGTGCCAGCGTTTTAGAAAAAAAATTCAAAAATCGGCATACGTTGGCTAAAACGTCAAGGTGTGACCGGGCCTTAAGTTACTCATAAGTCGAACCACTTCGAGGTAATGATTAGCGTACCCGAAACTTATTTATAACCTATGAGTGACGTGTTTGTAGGCACATTACACGATCGTTGACACACGTCAAGGCACGTTACTTGTAAGTTACTCATAAGTCGAAACACGTCGAGGTAATGTTTAGCGTACCCAAAACTTATTTCTAACCTTTGTGTAAGGTACCTTCAACGCATATTGACGTATGTAGACGTATTTGATTGACGTCTTCCGGACGACCACAGAACTTACTGAACGTGTTTCTAATTTACAGCTACCGTATAATGGCGAATTGGCAGCGTTAAAAAAAACAACAACAATAACTTCCGATATTTCGTCACGTGCCGTTACGTCACATCCGATTGCCTCTTCAGTTTGCTCATGTCTTATTCTAAGTTCATCCTCTGTGAATATTTTCTGTTTGAGGATATTGTCACGTCGACGTCAAAACTTAAAAGCAAATGTCTGAATATATTTTAAAATTCGTGAAAGACTTTAAAAAAAAAAAAAAAACCCCAAAAACAACAACTTCAGATATTTCGTCACGTGCCTTCATGGGAGCCAAGGAGAAAAAAAGAAAATGTGCCTTGACGGAGAAAATAAGTTTCGGGTATGCTAATCATTACCTCGACGTGTTTCGACTTATGAGTAACTTACATTAACGTTTGTCGACGTGTGTCAACGATCGCATATCGTGCCTACAACTCATTCCCAGCGTAGCGGAACGTGTGAGCCATACGGCGAGTACGTCGAAAATTTTCAGCATGTTTGAAATTTCACGACGTACTAGACGTACCACGAAATATGACAGCATACTTCATCGTTTTTCAGCGTGCTCTTAATGTATACACAACTTACCCATACCGTATTTGACGTGTGCCAGCGTTTTAGACACATTTTTCATAGGTCGGCATACGCTGGCTAAATCGTCAAGGTGTGACTGCGATGTTGACACTTCCAATTCTCAGGCGGTTATGATTTAAATCGTTTTTAGGTTTTTAGGTTTTTAGGCAGGTTTTTAACAGGCTACGCCACGAGTTCGCCGGCGATACGTGCAGCGCGCTATGCCTAAGTTAAACTATCGTTGGGCAGAGGTTGTGAACGCCGACAACAGGCTGAGCATTCGTTGGTATAAGTTATCTATAAGACAACGAAACGTTCTGTGCCCTTTACTAATATGTTATGCATACGACCAACACGTTATGAATACGACCAAAACTTAAAAAAAAGCATCAAAATTTCAACGTACGCCAACGTTTTACATACATTTTTATACATTCCCGTTGCTGGCTAAATCGTCAAGGTGTGACAGCGCCTTTACTCATGTTGTTGTTCTTCATCTTCTTGTGGACTTTTTTGTTTCACAGCCTACAGTTTTCATCGAAACTTCCTGAAACTTGGCATATATATGTAAAAATACCCTGTGCAGACAGTAACCATCTCTGACTTTGAAAATTCCTCCGAGAAAAAAAGTTATGACGTCAAAATATCTCCACGAATGGAAATCGCCGAAAAAATTATCTCCGAAACTAGGCAAGCTTTTTGAATTCTGTTTGTGGGAATCGAACAGGGCATTAGCAGAGATGAATTACCACACATATGATACATCACTATGACGTCATATCAATTTTTATGATGTCATTCCTATTTTTTGACATTTTTTTGTTTCACAACTCAGAGTTTTCATCGGATCTTCGTGAAACTTCCCATGTATCTGCAGAAAGCCCACGCGCAGGCAGTAACCATCTCCGATTTTGGAAATTCGTCCTAGAAAAAAAGTTGACATCATAATATCGCCGCTAATGGAAATCGCCTATACCATTATCTCTGAAACTAGGCAAGCTGTTTGAATTTTGTTTGCGGGATAATGTATGTATCGCAATGTATCGCACCGATAATGTATCGCAAACCTGATACATCACAATGACATGTTCGTTTTTATGATGTCATCATTAAGAGGACGAGGATCTTAGCTCATTTGAGCTTGTTTGTTATTACAATCTGAATTTGGAACGGTAATTTGTGGACACCCTGTTATGAATACAATCCGAATCGAATCGTACCATTCAAAATTGATGGAGACCAGGCTTTTTATGTACGAAAGTTGTCAATTAATGAACCGAGTAAACAGACTTCCTACGGGAGGGGCGAAAGGGTCATGTTATTATCCTCTCTGTGGTACATAGATTACAGTAGATTTAGGCTCAGGTCCGTTGGTCTGTGCCTCAATAAGCATATAATTCCTCAAGAAGTTCGCGTTTCCTCCCTTTCAGTTTCGTTTTAAACAGCAGTAGCTACTGTTTAAAAAGGAAATCATAGGTGTTTGTGGTTTATAATATTTTTTCCTTCTGATAGGGGTGTCCCACGAAACGCCACGATAAGCACACGGCATTTGTCCAAGGAGAAAGAAACTCCTTTGGGTGAGGATGGGTTGGGGGGGGGGTGGCATTATTCGCATCAATATTGTTTTGTAATAACATTAATATTATACTGTTATCATTAGTGTTTTTTGTTACTTTTGTTATTTGAAGCGGCCTTGGAAAAACACCATGATAAGCTATATATACACCTGAACACGGATTCCCCCAAGGTGGAACACCCCTTTGGGGAGAGGGACAAATTAAGTCGCCACAACCTCCATCGTGTGACCATCGTGTGACGACCAAATGCATCACAGCCAGCGAGTCAATCAGTCAGACAGACAGACAGACACCAAATTGTGTATTTTAGGATTATTGTCTCCCTGAAAGTGCAGTCGCTGCAGTGACAATAACTACTACTATTATCACAACAACTATTTTAATGATCTCAATTCATCTCACATTCTTGTAGGGCAGATTACATGAGGTAGATTGGCCCAAGACTTTCGTAAACAGGCTGTCCAGGACTGACGTTTGAGTAGAACTGGTTAAGAGCAGGAATTTGGAATTTGTTCGGAGTATCACACCGGCAATAACTCACCGCTCGAGATCACCAAAGACCCAAAGGGATCTTTTAAGTCAACCAACTAATGCTAGTAAATGAGGCCCCAACTTAACAGGAATCCAATAACGACATTTTGTAATACAATGCCCTACCTGCAAAGCACCAATCTGACAGTTTGCCGTCGGGCCAAGAATCAAACACAGGCCATGCCGTTGAGAGGAAAGTGTTGTACCTCTGTAGCATCTTTACAGGTGAGGGAGTTACAGTAAGTAGATTCAAACTACATGTTAATAAATACCTGTAATTACAATGGGGATAAAGAGGTACAGGTGTGTCACCAAAATGGTAGGTAAACTGACTTGATGGGTGTAAACCGTGGGTGTTGTGTGCCAGTTGTGCTGACATTAAGACATTCTCATTTTTATAGGTCTGGGTCTCGTTAAGTGTGAACGTCTGTGTTGAGTCCACCTCCATGATCCCCACCACCCAGTAAATGAAAAAAAATTACGAAAATATTGTTACGAATTCGCGCCCACCGGCATGCAAACGACCGCTTTTCACTAATAGTAGCCGCTAGCCCACCGGACGGACAATTCGGTCGTGACCTTCCGGAACAACGCCGGAACCCTGTCACAGGTGGGTCTTCAGGCCCCCCCAAAATCAGGCCCCTCCTTCGCATGACCTTTGACCTTTGACCCGCATCGCACTTCCCCTAAAATCAAAGCGTGGGAAAAGCAGGTGGGAAAATCCGCGCGCCACCGATAGAGAGTTGTGGTTTGGTTTGTGGAGAAGGGGATCGGCAGTTGGCGTAGCGGGGAAAGTGGTTAGCTGATCGTGGTTGTTGTGGTTTGAGGCGATCGTGGTTGTTGTGGTTTGAGGCGATCGTGGTTGTTGTGGTTTGAGGTGATCATGGTTGTTGTAATGGTGGTTGAGATGTGGTTGGTCCAAAATAATGATAGGAAAAGAAAAACACTATCTCAAAGGATCACAGCCCTGTTACACGAATACATCCCATTAAACAACGGTGGGGAAATCTAACTGAACACGGACTTATCGGCATAACTAACTAAGGACCTATATTGTGTTCTGCGAATTTCCACAGCCTTAACAATATTGAAAACATCTTCCTATTACCTGTAAAGTGGGAATGCTTTGTCCAGGATATGTTGAGCTCGATTCAGTAAAACACTCTCTTTACGATGTTATGCCACAGTGTTGACGGTTAGAAACTGATGGGGTTTTTTTGTTGAAAGAAACCATTGGTTTGAATACATTTGATAAGCTTAAAAAAGGACTTCCACTTGTCAATCGTGTTTGATGACACCGTAGGTGGTTCTGCTCAAGCCAATTGGACAAAGCACCTTGTTTCGATGGTTATTCCGTTCATAGAAGCTGAGATAATTGGCTTGTCACAGTTATGTGTTGCACAAAAGGGCACGAGTATAACAAAACGAATGCATTAGTGTCCATGTGAATGGTGGAGGATGCTGGGCATGGAGTTCAATCAAATCAGGGAAACCTTGATCACAAGGCACACAGTGACATAATTAAAGCGTTGACATTTACAGATAGAAAACAAACTGCTTTATCGAATGAACAATATGGATTTTATTTTTAACCACGCCAAAATGTAAACACATACTCCTTATGAGTAGATGCATAAATGTTTGCTATGTTGCAAGAGAACATTTAACAGTTTATTGTCAGATGGACGTCGCAAGTAGCTGCGCAATGAACATCAGAAAAATGAGGTTCTGCCGAGTTTTGTTGTGACGGTGTTTGCGACCTCTCTGACAAAGTGAGGTTTGCCATGATGTGGACCAAAGTTATTTTGGTCATTGCCAGCAAATAAAATTATAGGATGACCAGCAAGTTGCCCGTGCCTGCATGGGATTCTAAACGGGGTAGGGATGGGGGTGGCAAAAATTCAAATGGCGTCTTCTGTCATCGAGCCGGCAAGCTGGGAGCACCAATTCACATTCACTTCCACATCTGATGCAATTTAAATGTTCGAATAATAGCGGAGAGGTGCTCCATTTGAAACTGTTTCTTCGACATATGTAGCTTTTTGATGCTGACAGTCCGTAATAAAAATTTGTATTGGTATCAAAGCCAGTTAGTCACCACTCCAACGCAGGTTACTCCGAATGGTTATTGCCCCAGCACTTTGGTACTCATTTCACTGAAATCAGGAGGATGACGGGCTGAGTCGACCCCACCCGGTGTTAATTCAACGGTTAAAAGGGGCTCAAACTCAGGACTTTTTGGTCCCAAGCCAGTCACCTTAACCACTAAGCCACCATTGCAAATTAATAGGAGGATTTAAAAGGATTACTATATGAGTGTGACTTTAAAGTGATGTCTTAGTTGGTCCCTGACATTCTCTCACCAGGTTTTCCAGCCATGGACACCAGGAGACAACCGCATAGCCCATCTACCATTGGGCCTGGTCTCGCCACAGCCATTTATCCACAACAACGAAGTGGCATCCCTGTCCACACTCCTGCATCCATCAGCAGCGGTCCTCCCTCCTTTATTCACAGCCATACGCAGGTGAGAACAAACTGACTTCTACAAATATTGCCTCCAGTGCATTGTCTCACTTTTCTTTCCCGCAGTATACTTCACCAACTATTCGGGCTTGGTAAACACCTGGATATTTTGCTCTTTATATTCTTGGACTTATGACACTGATTGTAAAATTTGGCTGCAGTGAAATCATGAGTGGTTAACCACCAGTTACTGTGAGTGTTACCCTGCAGTGAAATTTTATGCAGTTCATAAAGCCGATACTTCTGCAATGATATATAAATAACTTGAAATATAATGTTATTTTCTGCCTCAAGTTTGCAAAAGCACATTTCTTTGAGCATTGGAGTGCCTTGAAATACCATCAACTTGTATCTTGACATTGTATTGTCATTCACCTCCAGGTGGTAGTTCTTAACACCCTGAGGTCAAACCTCTTGTACATGCTCGCTCAGGTGGCCAATCACTTGGAGTGGAAACCAGTTCTCTTAATGTTTAAATGGTTTGATTTAGAGCCTAGTTGCATCATGGTGGTGAAGGAGGTCCAGCATCTTGGTTATAAAGAAGTCATTGATAAGAGGCAAGCAATAACAGAAAATTTGGTCACATAATAAATAATTATCAATGATAACCACAACTTATATTTCCAGAAGCCAACAGGGTGTGAAAACAAGGGGAAGAAATAATATCACATCAAGTTATCTAGTTTTGTCAAATCGTGTCCGACTTCTGGTGACATCCATGATCGGATTTCTCAAAACATCCTGATTCTACATAACTTCCTGTGGCTCTGGCAGAGACAGCTTTTTGCAGCTTTTACCCCATCCATCCAGCACATACACGGTCTGCCTCTTCCTCTTATTCCCTCAACTGCACTCAGCATGATTGACTTCCCCAGACTGTCGTTTTCTGCACGCATGATGTGTCCAAAGTATGACAGTTTCTGTTTCATCATCCACTCTTCTCGTATACATGGTGGTCTAATTTCCTCAAGCACTGATTTGTTTGTTCTTCTTGCAGTTCATGGGATTTTTTAACATTAGTCTCCAACATCACATTTCAAAGCTCTCAATAACCTTCCTTTTTACTGTCCATGACTCTCATCCATCCATTGCAACTGGAAATACCAGAGATCATTCATCAGCACCTGGTACTTTGCCATCTCTTTGAAGTTTCTACGAACCTCACATTCTATCACTATCAGTGATATCACTATCAGCTCATATTCCCTTACTTCGAAGGTTGCCATCGTATTGCTATGTCTTTTGTATAGATTTTCAGTTTCATCCTTCCATGCTTCATTCTCTGTGTTTCTTCCGTGAAATCTTTTCCTGTTCTATTTTTAAGGACCCCAATCCTAGACCTAAACCTTTTATGGTCTTTCTGATCTTTTGCAAAACATTCTTGTTTTTCCTGCTGTTGTCACTTTCTATCTCGATGCTTCCTTGAAATAATTTCCTTTGTTGTCTTTCCTAGTTTGTCATTGGAAGTCGACATTTACAAGCTTAATGTTCGCTCTTGATGCGCCTTTAGTTTTCATCTTTCTTCTGTCTGCAATATTTATTGCCTCTTCTGACAGCCATTTAGCCTTCTTCTTTCTGCTTGCTTTTGGGATCTTGTTTTTGGCCTCTTCTTTTACGTTTTCAACTTCTTACCACAATTTGTCTTACATTCTGTCAACCAAGTCCAGCTCTGCAAGAAAGCTATTTTTTTTACCTTTTTTGCACATTGTTAGTCCCTCCGCCGTTGAAGACGGGGGTTTTGAAATCACTTCTGTGTGTGTGTGTCTGTGTGTCTGTCCGGGCTGTAACTTTTTACCATTTCAGCTTTTGTCATCAAATTTGCAGCAAAACTTTATCATGAGAATATGGAGCAGTCAAATTAATAACTTGGTCAAAGGGTCAAAGGTCGGTGTCACATAAAATCGTCAATTTTGATCCAATTGACCTGAAATTTTAAGAATTGGCGCATTAGGTCACTGAATTGGTTCACCAATCAAAATCGAGAAGCTCATTGTTTTTTTTTAGATCAAAAGGTCAAGGTTGCCTAAAATCATAAAAATTTATTTAACTGTTTTCATCATGTTTAGCAAACAGAAGAAGAATAAGAATAAGAAGTCTTGATTACAAAGTGGATGTGGACTGGCTTTGCATTTGCAGTTGCTTTCTAGTTTAGAAATGTTTTCAAGGTGATATCTGGTGGAAATTTTTTATTTGTTTTTCTTTTCTCCATTTGACTCTTAGATTTGCCACAAGGAGTTCATGATATGTCCCAGAGTTTACACCTGGCAGAGTATTGACAGATTGCACAGCACCTCTCCATCTTCTATTGATTAGAATGTTGTCAATCTGATTTTATGTTGCCCAATATAGTGAATCCCTGTATTCAGGTTGTGCTTGGTTTGTTTGAACCATGTGTTTGCAATTACGAGCTCAATCTACACAAAGCACTCCAGTATCCACTCCCCTTTCTCATATACCAAGGCCGTGCTTTCCTTCAAATCCCTGGTGCTCCTGCTTCTCCAATTTTTGCATTCCAGTCTGCCAAAATAATTAAAACATCCTCTTTAGGCACCAGTTCCTGCAACTTTCCATGAAACCCCTCCACATTTTATTTATCTGCTGCAGAGTTTGTTTGTAGCACATATCTGAATGATGGTGGTGTTCACTAGATGTCCTTTCAACCTCCATGATAATCCATCATTCATTGACTGGGTTGTATACCCAGACTGATCCTGTCGTCTCCTTCATGCAAATCACTGTCACTCCATTTGTTTTACAGGTTTTGTGACCAGAAAATGACATTTTGTAATCATCAGATTGAAACTGCCCCAAACCAGTGCATTCAAGTTAATTTATCCCTAAAATTCAGTTTGTTCATCTCTTTTTTTCCCCCATTTTTTGTATACCTTATCAAGGCTCATATGAGAGCTAACACACAATGCATAGCAAGGGGGCATGAGACAAGAGGGGTGGGAGTGGGAAGGACAAAACAGTGGGGAACAGAGACATTAGGAGATCTGTGGAAGAGAGAGGGATGGAGTGGGGAACACGGGGTATACAAGATGGACATTACAGGGACTTTCAGGAAAGAAAACAGGGAATTTGAAGAAGGTGGGACAGGTGGGTTTGGGGTGGATTAACGGGGGCAGAAAAGATCGAGGATTTGGATGGCAGATGATAAGAGGTGGTGGTGAACAGCTGTTCTGAAGGCCGGGAGGGAAGAATGAGATTGAACAGAGTGAGGGAGTTTATTCCAAAGGTGGGGAAAAAGAGGAATGAAAGAGTGAAGGTGAGCAGCGATTCGTGATTTTGGTAGTTTTACTAGAAGGGGGTTGTTGGCGGACATCGAGCGCCCTGCGGAAATATGGTGGGGGGACAAATCGCAGACACAGCAGGGGGGGGGGCAAGACCGGAGAGGAGATGGTAGAAGACAGAAAGAGCACCGACCTGCCTGCGGTGAGAGAGTGAGAGGCCCAAAGACTCAGCCTCATTGCGGGAGATGCCAATGATCTGAAATGCCTTGGTTTTCACAGCGTGAAGCTGAGAAAGGTGGGAGGCAGGAGCACCAGCCCAGAGGGGAGAGCAGTACTCCATCAGGCTGCGGACGCAAGTTTTGTATGTGGTCAGGAGCTCAGGTGGGCCGAGGAAGGACTTTGCACCATGGAGGATTCCCAGTCGGTGACTGGCTTTGGAGGCCAGGCTGGAAATGTGGCTTTTCCAGGAAAGATCGTGGCAGATAGTGAGTCCCAGAAGCTTGAAAGAAAGGACTTCTTCCAGAGGATTGTTGAGAAAGTGGATGGGGGGCGGGGGAGGGTGGTGGTTCCAAACGGTCCTTTCGGAGAGACATAGTGAAAGTGTGAGATTTGTCCGGATTGAAAGACATGTTCCATGTGTTGGACCAGTTTGTGATTTTACTCAGATCTGCAGTGAGTGAAGAAGCTGCTGCTTGCCGATCTGAGGGATGACATGGTATGGCAGAGGGTGAAATCTTCAGCAGACAGATAAAGAGGATTTTCTAGAGAGTCGGAGAGATTGCTGATGAAAACCAGAAAAATAACAGGTCCCAGAATGTTACCTTGAGGAACTTCAGCCTGGACAGGAAGAGGGGATGAGAGAACTCCATTTCGGGCCACACGTTGGCTGCAACAGGAGAGGAAGTCTGCGAGCCATGAGTGGAGATGGCCTTGGATACCACAAGAAGAGAGTTTGGTGAGCTGGGCAGGGTGCCAGTCTGCATCGAAAGCACATGATATGTCGAGGGAGACGGCTCTGATTTCATGTCTGCCATTGAGGACCTCCATCCATTGTTGGGAGAGAAGAAGCAGCATATCCAGGGAAGAGTGACCTGGTCTGAAACCAAAAAACTCTTTCTCTTTATTACATCTAACTTTCCATGATTTGTTGACTTTACATTCCATGATACAAATTTGTGAATGTTTGAGAAGCTCAAAGTTCGACTTTCAGCTCGAGTGATTACTTTATGAATGTGAATGGAAGGAGAGCTAGAGGCCAACAGAGGAAAGCATGTGATGTGTTGCTGAGAGATGATCTTTGAGTTAAAGGCCTAACCAGAGAGCTATCAAGGGACCATGCAGCCTGGAAAGCAGCCATTAGGTGAACCACGGCTTTCACATGCAAGCATGGAAACAGCCGTAAAACGACGATGACGACGACGGCGGTGGTAATGACGATGACGATGACCTCAACAACTGGATTGCCTTGTGGGTTTGATCCAGTGGCATCATTACGGTCACTCAATCTCACATGGAGTAGGAATAAAAACAAAAATAGTGAAGAAATTCAAGCCTGTTAACAGTGTGCTGAGAGTGAGAAGATATGAGTGAGAGCCAGGACGAGCATGTTGGGGAAAAGATGTCCATAACCATGGCTTTTGTCGACCACATACTCCTTGCAAAGCCATAGTGGCAAATGATGAGCTTTTGGCACAGTGCAAGTACCCCGGGGTGCTGGCAAAGTGCAGTTCAGTGCAGTGGGATCAGATGAAGAGCCCTGACAGTGTTGGAGGCACTTGCACTGCAGCAGTGGCAGTCTGGATTCACGTAACAGAGAAGAACCCTTGACGTCTCAGCACACAACCAGATCAATAGAGAGCCCAGGTTGGAATAAATTAATGAAATGAAATCACACCTGCTGATGGTAAAACATACCCTGCCTGGTCCAGTAATGTAATATTTACATTCCTATTGGAATCATAAAGAAACTACACAAAAATATCCCCTCCCATCCCCCAGAAGTCAGAACCTTTGGAAACCAGACAAAGTTTCTAAACATATCTTCAGCTCATCACATGCATAGACCAATGAATACAAAACACGCTATTAATATAATACATACTACAACTTAACACATAAACATTTCACCTTTCATAAGTGCAGGAATGGCAAGAGGGGCGTGGGGAGGAACTAAAATAAATATATAGTACAAGGCTTGTTCCATTCTCAGGCCATTTCCTTTTTTTCCCAAGAGGCCCCCAATGAAGACCTCCTGCAGCCCGGCTGATCTTGCTCCATTCTCAGGCCGTTTCCTTTTTTTTTTTTCCAAGAGGCCCTCAATGAAGACCTCCAGTAGCCTGGCTATTCTCCAGTTTCTAGTTTGAGAGAAATCATTGGCAAACACATGCACATTAATGCTGATTTTACAAACACATAGGCAGACACACTGTTCAACTGTACATTCTACATGGAGACCCAGACCTGCAGGGGATGATGTGGGGTAGATCTGTCGATCACCTGGATCCATCAAATATGGAGTATTTCTTAGCTCTCATACGACCCTCAACGGTGTATACAAAAATAAATAAAAAATAGGGGCTTTTTTTGTTCATTTATTGGGTTTTTAGGTATATTTATTTATTTTTGTATGGAATCGAAGCTCATGGAAGAGCGAGAACCACAGAATGAATCAGGATGTAATGGTACAAATCGAACAGCAGAAAGAGAGGGGGGATACCAATAATGGGGCCAAGGGACAAAATAGATGGAGACTGACAAACAAGGGATGCCGGTAAGAATGATGGGTATGGGAAGGATGCAGAGGGTGGACAAGATGGATACAGAAGCAATCTCTCAGGAAGGAAAACTGGAAGGAGGAGGACGGGCATGGTTAAAGCTGCTGTCACACCTTGACGTTTTAGCCAGCGTATGGCAACATATCAAAATGTATGTAAAATGCTGGCGTACGCTGAACTATTGATGTTTTTTTTTCCAGTTTTGGGCATATTCATAACGAGTTGGACGTATGCATAACGTATTAGTAACGTACACAGAACGTTTCGATAACATATAGATAACTTATACCAACGAATGCTTAGCGTGTTGTTGGCGTTCACAACCTATGCCCAATGATAGTCTAACGTATGCATAGCGCGGCAGCGTATTGCCGACGATCATGTGGTGTAGCCTATTAAAAGGCTGCCGCTCGACGATTCAAATCATAACCGCACTGGACATCGAAGTGTCAAGCCGCTGTCACACCTTGACGTTTTAGCCAGCGTATGCCGACGTATGAAAAATTTGCCGAATACGTTATGGGTAAGTTTTGCATACGTTAAGAGCACGCTGAAGCACACTGGCATACGTTGACAAATTTTAAGCATTCTGAAAGTTTTTTGACGTATGCCACTATATGACGCACACGTTCCGCATACGCTGGCCATAAGTTGTAGGCACGTTATGCGATCGTTGACACACGTTACTTGTAAGTTACTCAAAAGTCGAAACACTTCGATGTAATGTTCAGCGTACCCAGAGCTTATTTCTAACCTATGAGTAACGTGCTTTGAACGGGGGGGGGGGGGGTTGGAAATCACTTAAAACATGTAGAAATGCAAAAAAAAGAAAAAATTCTCTAACAATTTTTTTGGGGTGGGGGGGGGGGTTGGAAATCACTTAAAACATGTAGAAATGCAAAAAAAAAAATTCTCTTTTTGGGGGGGGGGGGTCCAAGTCCAATATTTAATGGCATGATCCTTGGACCATACCTACCCCCCCCCCCACCAAGTTTCGTCAAAATCCGTCGAGGAGTTTTTCCGTAATACTGTTCACAAACAAACAAACACACAAACAAAGAAACAAACAAACAAACAGAAAGGGGTGAAAACAGTAACCTCCATCCATCTTCGAAGATGGCGGAGGTTAAAAATGTTTTGAGTTGTTACAAAGCAATGAATTGCCACATCATGGCAGGATAGCTGAGAGGTACGCATGTTCGCTGTAAGCTGCCAAGCCTGGGTTTGAATTGGATCCTGACCCAGCTATAACCTGTCATCCCAGTGATTTACAGGTAGGGTAATTAATCAATGTGTGTGCCGTCTCTTGCACGGATGTTTACCTTGGCCTCACATTTGTCAGAATCCCCCCTCTCATCTCCCCTCTCCCCCTCCTCACTCTCCCCACCCCTCTCTCCCCCCTCTCACCCATCTTCCACCCTCTCCCTCTCTGTGTTCCACCTTTCTCCCTCTCTGTCTTTCACCCCTCTCCCTCTCCGTCTTCCACCCCTCTCCCTCTCTGTCTTCCACACCTCTCCCTGTCTCTCTCCCATCCCTCTCCAACCCCCTCCCTCACTCTCTCTTCCCTTCCTCTCTCTTTCTCTCCTACCCCATTTCCCTCTCTTTTCCACTCCTTAACCTTTCTCTCCCAACACTCTCCCTCCTCCCCTCACCACCCCTCTGTTAAGGGTACTGTTAAGGACTGAAGGTTTAGTTTTGGATTTTGAATGGCTTCCCCAGAGTGTAGCACATACAAATCCGATTCAGAGTGAGCTGACTGGAGAGGTGCAAAGGTCACTGCATGTGCGAGCATGCATGCATGCATGCAGTCACGCCTTTGTCAAGTGTAGAGCATGGTTTTCAAATGCTCCCACCCAATTTTATGTAGAACACTGGTTAAAAAGAAAATGTTGCTGTTTGGATACATTTTATCACACTTTTCTTCCCCGCCCCTTATGCCATCCTTTCTTTTCCGCATGCTGCCTTCCCTTCACCTCACGTTGCTTGCCCTTTACCACATGCTGCCTTCCCTTTCCCTTCCCCTCACACCACCTTCCCTTCCCCTCACACCACCTTCCCTTCCCCTCACACCACCTTCCCTTCCCCTCACACCACCTTCCCTTCCCCTCACACCACCTTCCCTTCCCCTCACACCACCTTCCCTTCCCCTCACACCACCTTCCCTTCCCCTCACACCACCTTCCCTTCCCCTCACGCCACCTTCCCTTCCCCTCACCCCACCTTCCCCTCCCTTCCCCTCATGCTGCCTTCCCTACCCATCAGGCTACCTTCCATACCATTTGGGCTGCCTTCTCTACCATTCATGCTGCCTTCCCTCCCCATAATGCTGCCTTCCTTCCCCTCATTTCCTCCCAAACTCCCTCTCCTCTCCACCTCCCATGGACATATTTGGGTAGGCACCGTGTGCTGTATTAACATGCTGTTTTAACTTACTCCATTTCGTACAATCTTGCACTACCCCCCCCCCCCACCCACTTCTCCTCAAGTCTCACTACCATATGCAAGTTGAGAACCTCTTTCCCACTTTCCCCCTCAAGGCCTGCTACCGCAAATCCAGAACCCCCTCCCCTCACACTTATCCCTTCCCAAATCACGACCCCTACATCGACATATTTTATGTTGTACAATACTATACCATACTCTATTATGTATACTGTATCTTGTCTCATTCTATGAAATGTTCTACTGAACTGGAGTATTCTCTATCGACCTGTGATGTGTTGTATATTATAATATACTCTTGTATGCTGTACTGCGTTAAAACACTGTCCTGTAATCATCTAGACCTATATTCTAACATACACTCTAACATTTATATATATATATATATATATGTATATATATATATATATATATATATATATATATATATATATATATATATATATATATATATCGTCATGCGCCACTTAACGACGGGGTTACATTCTGAGAAACGCGTCGTTAAGCGACGTCGTCGTTGTGCGAACATCTTTTTTTTTCGTTTTCGTTTTCTAACATCATACTTACACAAACCTAGACACCTAGACTACATGGTATAGCCTATTGCTCCTCGGATACAAACCTGTACAGCATGTTACTGTACTGAATACTGTCGGCAATTGTAACACACATCCAAGAGAGACTGAAGACATGTTAGTTTTACCTTTATGCTATTCATGACGGCCATCGGTGTTGTTCGCAGCAGCTTACAATCTCCTCTCGCATCGATTATAGAAAGATGAATAAATAGCGTTTGGATTTTATAAATACGTAATCATTGCATCGATGTTATAATCTATAAATGAAGAAACGAGCTCCTCTCAATTGTGATATATATTTTCGGAACAGTGCGATTGTTTTAACAACATGAAAAGCTTCACGAAAAATAAATTTGTGTTTTAATTTCGACTGTAACAACGATTCATTCACGGAATTCTTCAATTCAAAGGTAATATACTTGCTCGAAGGTAAACGTGCAAACATTGGTTCAGTTTGAAAGCCGATTTCCTTGAATCCCGATTTAGCACGATCCTGTTTTTTTCGCGATGACATTTTATGGACCTCAACGATCACATTATAATGGGACCACACTGCCGTTTATTATCATTATGAAGTATTATGTACTGTACAGCGTACATAATTGTATGTGCTATTTTTATACGACTGGCAGCGCTACGTCGGCTCCATCACTCGGCGATAGGAATTGTTCAGCTACATTTTTTTTTTCATTTTTTTTTTTTTCAGAGCTGGCAGATCCGTCGTATATGCGATCCGTCGTTGCCCGGAACGTCGTTAAGCGGCGCACGACTGTATATGTATATATATATATATATATATATATATATATATATATATATATATATATATATACACATATGTACAGTATGTTCGTGAATCAAATCAAAAATGAAATCTGGCAAACATATGCACATTAATATATACATATATTTATATATATATATATATATATATATATATATATATATATATATATATATATATATATATATATATATATATATATATATACACTCCTCCCATGCCTGTCTTACCAAAGAAATCTGCATAAAACAACCACGAAAAGCTATGCAAGGGAAACCCTTTGCTGTTTCAAACCCTTCCCAGAGTTCCTCCACAGCTGTAAAGACATTCACAAATGGTGCACACATGAGAATCCCAATGCTACACACCCTCAGCTGCCAGACCAGTTTCATCACTTTTTGACGAATCATCACCGACAGCACTGATGCGCTTTCCTTGTATATCCTTTCATGGTTGTTTTGCAGCTTTCTTTGGCTAGAAGAGAACAGGAGGAGTTGGTTTAGTTATATAATCCTAGCCATCTGGGTTAATTGATTATTCCCTCCATTCACAGGTGAGAGATGTCAGTGGGTCTTCTTTTTTACATGTATATATATTCTCAGTTTTCAAAATTTAAGTTAAGTTTCTCTTTAAGTTCAACAAGACATGTACACAACAAATTCCAGAAGCATTTTAAACACACACCTACTGCATTCCAATCCCCCTGGGTCCCACTTGGCAATGGAGCTGAGTGGGGTGGTTGGTATGTCAGAACTGTATATGGAAAACGCTGTCAGTAGCACTGCTGGAAATAGGATTCCCTTGTGTTGTTGGAATGTGAGCTGAACTAACTTTTAGCCAACACTGAATTGAAGCTCAACTTTTGCTGCAAAGAGACAAACCGATACTGCTTGAAGAAAGATGGTCAATGTATATTTGCGACTTTCAAAAATTACACAACCTCATCCTTCATACCCTTTTGACAATCACCTGACAGTTCTCTGTAGAGCTCGATTATGATTAAATAAAATTTGAAAGCACTAATCTTGTAATCTGGTAAAAATATAATGTTGACCACAATCATATTTGCATGATTAAAAATGCATATCATCTTTTCTTTATCCAAAGTTTTCAATCTGCAAGTTCGATTGAACAATTATTTCGCAAGTAACCAGAAATTAATTTTTTATTTGTGTCTCAACAAGTGAAATAAGGCAAGTGAATGAGAGTTACTCTGTGATGTCAGACTCCAATGGAGCACAAGTAAGATCATTAACAAGTGTAGAAAGCATTTAAGTGTGATCCATCTAGCTTCGATGCTCTGCCTTATGGTGGTATGTAAGAGTAATGGGAGCTTTTGCGGTAAAATATGTTATTAGCTGTAAAAACTCTATTCCTTGAGGAAATGCAACCCACAATATGGAAGACAAATTAACCTGTCTGCTTCATAAAATGCGGATGATTTATTAATCGAAATATACTAATTACAGCTGATCTTGAATTAACTTTTGTTATGAGCTAGTGTTCTATAAACCTTTTGTGGATTTCCTTCCGACATTGCTTGCGGCCTTCCCAGGCTCTCACCTGAAAACCTGAGCAGTTGGAATCCATCATTTTGGACTGTTCTGTCAGAATCAGAAATTTTGTAATTTTGCTTGATTATCATTAAGGTATGAAAGGCCTTTACAACTGGCCTTTGTGAAGACCTAAAAATACCCTTTCTCAGTGCAATATTATCAGGCTCTGCTATCAAGCCCGTAAGACTAGGGAAATGGGAGTGCAGTTTGAAATGCCTCGGAAAGAACTGCAAAAACCAAGCAGCAGTGCATTGGTCACTAGACTAAAGAGACCATCCCAAGCTATCTTCAGTTCAAACTACCAATTTGTTCACATGACTTGATTAAATTGCCTTCAACCCAGAATGTATTTTGTGCTCATCCTTATTCGTTGTTTTTATTCTTTGTTGCCTGAATTCCATAACGTATTGCACTCACCCAGCAGACTACAGAAGTATAGGTGATTTTTTAAAAATTGTATTCATGGGACCATTAAAATATTTACAATCATGGAATACAGAAAGCTGGGAGTAATTTTGCATGATGCATCTATAAACCAAGAGTCCTCCTCTCTGTGTAATCATAACCCATAGGCGGGTGGTGTAATGCTGCACTATGGCTTGCAGGGTATTCCGCGAAATGGAATGGACCTCTCGTTCTAGTACTGCCTACAGGTCTCCCAACGTGTGTTGATTTGTCTCAAAGACCTTGACCTTGGATTAATTCCACAATCTTTCCTCCTCAAATTGATGAACCAGATGCAAATTGTTTTCTTATTGGGAGCATCACGTGTTTCAAATTCATTACAAAAGTTCCTTTGTACAGTCACAATAGAATGACAAATTTTATAACACCATTATGTGATGAACACTTTTTCACGTACATTTTATGATGCCATGTTGCTCAGACAGGGATGCTGAGTAATCGATTGGCATTTCCGATGTTTATAGATGCTTCAACCAAAATTTCAGACTCGTACCTGTGTTTATTTCAAGATTATACATAATTTTTCTGGTCCTATTAATAAATAAATAAAAAAGAAGTGCATAGCACGATACTTG
>NC_140963.1:16577525-16590025 GCF_056783735.1 Eptatretus burgeri
ACTTCTGGTTTGCGTCGCTACCTTCTCTCGAGACAACTTTTATTAGACAAGGTCAGAGGTCAAGTTGACGATTTCGTAAGTACCAGTCTATGACTGCTTCTTTGTGTGTTTGTGTGTTTGTTTGTGTGTGTGTGTTTGTTTGTAGGCACGATAACTCGAGAACGGAAGAAGCTACCAATGTCAAATTACACCACGTGATTCAGGAGGGTGATGGCTAGCGCTGATTAGATTTTGTTCAAAATCGGTCAAAGGTCAAGGTCACAGTGAGGTCAAACATTCGGTTTTTGATGGTTTGGTACAGAATCATGGTAGAAACTTCTGGTTTGCGTCGCTACCTTCTCTAGAGACAGCTTTTATTAGACAAGGTCAGAGGTCAAGTTGACGATTTCATAAGTACCAGTCTATGACTGCTTGTTTGTCTGTTTGTTTGTTTGTGTGCAGGATATCTCAAACAGTTGGGGATAGATTCAAATGTAATTTGTTGGGCAGGTTCGGTGTGTGATAAGGACGAAATTATTCAATTTTGATGAAGGTCCGAATCCGGCTGGATTTGGATCCGATAATTTTTGAAGTATTTTATCTTTAAGTTTTGCTCAAAGCCCCGTCAAAAGCTGTTTCAAAACACAGCATCTAGTATTCATGCACAGCCTTTTAATTTCAACAGTTTAGCCAGAAGAGCCTTTTAAAAATTAAATTGTTCCTGGCTGCTCCCAGAACTGTTTTGTGACCACAGACAGGTTTTTCATTTTTATATACACTGTCGAGGCTTGTATGAGAGCTAAGAGACATTACCTGTTGGTCAAGATGCATGCATCAATAGCTGTTGTTGCACTTGCTTTCTGGTAGCCACTACAGTTGTGAGGTCTGATCTCGACATACATACATACATACATACATACATACATACATACATACATACATACAAACATAATACGTACATGCACATATACACACATGTAAAAATTAGCAAAGTTACAATATTCATAAATACAGTATTTTTTTGGTTGGCTTCATATAACATTATGGAAATTGCTTTAACTTGATTGGGGTGGTACAATAACAACAGTGTGTTTCCTCTCTTTAACAGGCTGCACTTTCTTCTACAGATGTACCATCAAACATGCCTGCTGTTCCCCCAACATATGTGTCCGTGAGTTATCACTTCACTTCTGTGGTTATCCACAAAGGATTGGAGAAGGGTAAGGGGAGAAGTAAAGTAGACTTGTAGTTTGTCATCATTACTTAAAATGAGAACAGGATGTGAGATGCAGTATAATGTTGAGTACATAATGGGATTATGATGGAATATTAATGAGTGATGTATCTTACAAATGTTTCACCTCAAGTATCGAGTTATTTATGTATACATTATTTTGTCTCGTGAAAAAGCAAGATAAAAATGGAGTCATACAAAAATATTGCAATCAGCTGTACTGTATGTATGTACAGTGGCCTGCAAAAGTATTCACCCCTGTCCAGAGTTCACATTTTGATGCCCCCTGAGCTTATTTCATGATGCTTTTCAATTAAACTTCATAGATAGTCTTCACAAACTACTCCAAAGTGATAAAGCACAAAAATGTAGATAAAATGTGAATAAGTTCGAGTAACAGAGAAAATCAGATGATTCTCAGTTGCATAAGTTTTCAAACCCTTTCCCTAATTAACTCTAAACCATTTTAGGAGCAAATTATTTGTTTGAAAGGTTAAAAAAACAAGTATAATAGGTTTGACCTGTATGTAATCAGTGGTTCAACTTAAAAATTAAGCTCCCACACTTATCTAGGTTTGAAGGTGCAACTCACTTGGTCAACCAACAAGGCAGACATGAAGACCAAGGAGCTTTCCAATGAAGCCAAACATAAAGCGGGGGCGAAGCACCATTCAAGAGAGGGCTGTAAGAACATTTCCAAATTGTCATTACCCCTTTGAGTTCGGTGAAATCCATCGATAAGAAGAGGGAGATGTATTATACCACCCAAACTCAACCCAGATCAAGTCATCCATTCAAACTCAGCAACTGGGCAAGCAGGAAACTGGTTCAGGATGTCACTGTAAATCCAAAATTGACTTTGAATGATCCACAAGGCTCTATGTCCATGATGGAGGTCAGTGTTCATCAATCAACAATATTCCGTTCCCTTCAGAAAGCTGGCCTCCATGGACAAGTGACAAGAAAGAAGCCATTACTGAAAAAGACGCAAATACAGTAAAAGATCATATGGAGTTTTTGAAAAAGCATCTTGATGACACTGCACGCATGTGGAGAAAAGTTTTGTAGTCAGACGAGACAAAAATGGAGCTTTTTTGCCTAAATTCAAAGCGTTACATCTGGCACAAGCTTAACACAACACATCAAACAGTCAACACCATCCCTACTGTCAAGCATGGTGTTGGCAGCATCATGTTATGGGGCTGCTTTTCATCAGTAGGGACTGGCAAGCTTGTCAGGATGGAAGGGACAATGGACGGTGCAAAGTACAAGAGAATCCTTGATGAAAACCTGCTCGAGTCAGCCATGATTCTGAACCTGGGTAGGAGATTCACATTTCAAAAGGACAATGATCCAAAGCACAAAGCTAAAGCCACACTTGAGTGGCTGAATAAGAATAAAATAAATGTTCTTGAGTTGCCCAGTTAAAGTCCTGACTTGAACCCAAATGAACCTTTATGATGAGACTTGAAGATTTCAGTCCATCGACGATCCCATCAATCTTTGCAGAACTCGAGCAATTTTCACGTGAAGAATGGGCAAAGATTTTACCATCTCACTGTGCAAAGCTGATAGAGACCTACCCACAAAGACTCATAGCAGTCATTGCTGCAAAAGGTTCTTCCACCAAGTACTGACTGAAGGGGCTGAATACTTTTACAACCAGTGAATTTTGATATGTACATGTTTTTTGCAGCTATTCCTGACATGTAACCTCCTTCAACTATAACAGTGTTTAGTTTGATCTCTTCAGTTATGAATAAAAAAAGTTCATTTGGAAAAATTGTTTCTACATAATCTGTAATTCATCTAAATGTGGCATTATTGGTCAAGGGTGAATATTGTTATGTTTGTGGGGTAGATGAAGGGATTTCATCGGAGGGATAGGATTGTGTGGAGTTGCTTGGCCCATTGATGTGTAGGAGATATCTCGATATAACTAAGTAGGGAAACTGAGCTTATGTGTTATGTGTCACCACATGGGGAGGGGGGGGGGGTGGTGCTGTGTTAATTAGGTAGGGTCTAAGATGAAGTGCCCCAGTATGTGATTGCCCCCATGAACTTTCCCTACTTTTTTGTATTCCAAAGTCGGCAATAAATGTGGGGAACATGTACCTAAAACAATTACAAGCAGGCAGAGGCCCCGTCTTCCCAGGTTTTGTGCGAGCAGTCCACTCGTCGGAGGAGGAGCTTGGTTTGGGTGATGTCTAAGAAAAAGAGGAGGAGAAGCGGGGTAAGAACGAAGGGACGCATGCGGTCGGGACGTCAGTCAAAGGACACGAGAGAGAAGAGGCCACGTTAGTCAAATGACATGGAGGATCTCGCTTTTGCTCTCGGCATGACAAAGGCTACACGGTTCTCGTGTTCATGGTGTGTGAATTGGCTCGCATGCTGAGCGGGACGTTGGCTGCTGACGGTTCGGCTGAGCCGTGAAGTGTGTGCGATTCTGAGGAGGAAGGAGAGCGTGCTTCGTGGCCTCCTCACGGAGCCTCAGAAATCGTCTCGTCGTGTCGGCCATCGTCGTGAACAGACTGGGTGCAAGAGAGGAACGGTCGGCATATTCGCTCATGAAAAGAAGCTGCACGGGGTCTTTGAGCCTTGGTGTTAATTACCGCTCACAAATTTCCTGACGTACGTTCTTTCCGCTGCAAGAGAACAACTTGGCGCCATTTTGGGCGTGTCTATGAAGCGCCCCGATTCCACATTCCATAATGACCATCTGGAACAAGCTAAGTGCCAAAATAAAGGAGGTATTATTTCTCTTTATTTTATCTGCCCCTTGTGGGTATTTAAGTCTGTGGAAGCGCCTCAATTAGAAATAGATTTAGGTTCCCTCATGGCTTGATTCATTGGTTTTCTGTGTTATTAAATTATTATTTGATTTAATCGAATTTGCTTGTGTCCGTGTAGTTGTGCCGTCCTGGTGCAGCGCTTAATTGTTTTCCCATGCGCGTGCATTAATCTCCAAGAGTCTCAGCTGTAGGCCTCCGAGGGAGATCCGTCCAGGTAGGGGTAAAACCCCCTGGACATGACAATACTTTTACAGGCCACAGTATGTATATATTTATGTACATCTGATCATTACAGAGTAAAAAATGGTTGGGGCAATCTCCACTAGATTTTTTTTTATACATGCTCAGGGTGAGGAGGCGGGGTGGGAAGGCAGCATCAGGTCAGAGGCGCTAAGTAATTTCTTCATTCGTTCCTATTTTTCCCCACCTGTGGAATCAACTTCCACATTCTCTTCAATCTCATTCTCCCCCTCCCCCACCTCCCCCCCCCCCACTTGGGCTTCAAGACAGCTGTTTACTGCTATCTCAGGTCATTCCCCATCCATACTCTCAACCTCTTCTCCCCAAAATCGCCCCATTTCCAAGCCCTGCCTTTTTCCCCAGTTATTGTGATTTTTTTTTCCCCCTCTCTCCCTCACCTCTTTTCATTTGTTAGTTGTCAGTTGGCTTGTTTCTTTTCTGTTTCACCCCCCTGGTTCACGAGCGCCAGCCAGAGTGACCGCTATATTCGTTATGTCTGTGTGTCTGTGTGTCTGTCTGTCCAGAGCATAACTCCGTGGACTTTGATCCGATCTTGATGAAACTTGGTTATGTGTTCGATATCAATGTCTAGTTGTGTTTTCCTGAATGAGGGCGTGCTACACCCATTGTGGGCAGAGCCACGCCCAAAAAATAGCCATTTTTAGGGGGTAGTCAGATTAAAAATCTATCTTCTCCAAGGGAATTGACTGATTGGAATGGGTTCTTAAGGTATTTGAATAGCAAAATGAATTGTCTAAAACTTGTCGTTGTCTGATTTTTCATTTTCGTCCCAGGGTCAAGGTCACAAGGTCAAAAACATAGAAAATTGCGAATTTTGACAAAATCATACGACCGCCCAAACTTTGAGAGCTAGGATGACAATATTTTTTCTGCATAATCCTGAGGTCATTCCCCACCTAAGGTCTTGAAACCATTTTGCTCTATCTCGAACGCCTTGCCCGTGGTGCCCCCTTCAAGTTTGTTTTTTACGCTGATTTCATCAAAGTATGGATAATCCGAGGAGTGTGAAACGCCAGATAGCCTATATGACGTTATATTGTTCCTGGAATGTTCCGGAGGAAGTTTTGCACCAAAAGTCATCATCCTTGACATTTGACCTTTAAAGGCCACAAAGGTCAAATTTTCAAAGTTGTGGGAATCGAACCGGGTTTTCGACCCTCTTCGACGAACTAATTCCAATAAGCTGTAGTACTTATCCTGTTTCCTTATTTTAATGTCCACAACATTGTTTTGTGACATTTAAAGGTTATTCAAAGGTCAAATTTTAAAAGTTGTTGAACTAAACCGGGTTTTCGACATTTTGCAACTAATAACCATTCACCAGTACCACATCATGTTGATCATTTTTATAACTTGGTCATAAATTATCACATTGTCTCATCCTTGACTTGTGAAACACTCTACATCGTCAAATACCGCTCGTGAACCATCGTTGCCTTCAGACTTGTTCTTGCTGTGTTTCTTTCAGCTTGTGTGCAGCTTGTTCACCCCATGTGTCCTCCCCCTCCCTTCCCTTCCCTTTGATCTCACTCTCACTTCAACTCTGCTGTTGGTGATTACCCCTTTGCATTTTGTTCCCTTCCATTCTGCTCCAGCTCTTCAACGAGCCTCGATCACGTATACAAAAAAAAATGGTGAAAACGCATTTTGGGGGTTTGCACTCTTTTAACCCAAGTTTTATCCGCAGGGTTTGCGAGACATGGTGATTCCCGAGGGTGAGAGAGTTTCTTTGGAGTGCTGGTTACAGGGGAATCCAGAACCCACTGTGCAGTGGTTTCGAGAGGAGTTCCCCATTCACAACTCTGCTGACTTCCAGGTAGGACGTCATTTTCGAACCATTCTAACAAAAAAAAAGAGAACATTGTATTCCATTCCATCCATTTGAAAATTGATCAACTTCTAATTTTCATCGATTAATCTCCAATTATTATATAATAACATCAAATTTTGATATGTTAATTTTGCCTGAAGGTATGCTTGGCCATTAAACCTCAATGTGGTAAACATTTTGGGTGTAGAAATCTTCCGCTTCTGGGTGACTTCATGGTTCACGGCCAGACTTCGGCTCCGAGTATGTTCAGGTGTGATGCTAGTTTGAGCAGTTCCTCCCTTCAGCTTATCAAAGCCAAGTTTCAGGACCATATCCATTGTGTTTTCTTGTTTTATTTCATTCCTGTGTTGCTGGTCGTGTTTACGTCAAGGTTTCTTTGTCAAACCGTACCTTGTTGGGTTGTATTGTTGAATTTGTGTCCTTGGAAAAAGTCCTGCCTACTTGTCGACAGCTCGGCTAGTCAGCATGCTGCTTCTGTTTTTGCTTTGACCTCACGTGTTTCCTTTTTGTTTCATTTCTCTCAAGCATTCTCATTTTTGATTCATCAACTTGATTATGTTTTTCTCCCTCGCTCCAACAAATATGTACAAACAACAACAAAACCTCTCTCTCACTCCCAAGAAAAACAAAAAAAACAGCTGTGACTTCCTGCTAAGTTATTGAATATTAGAGTTGGGTATGCTTACACAATGTGTAAGCGGATTTACGGATGCAAAACTCACTCATATACTCACTTATTTAAGGATGCAAAACACATTTGTATGCTTGCACAACTGTGCTTCCCCATTATGTTGGGTTGCTCACCTGCTTTTGATTTTTCATTTATTTTCATTTATTTATATTTTCATTTACAGATGCTTTCCGATGGGTCTGTTATTTTTCCTGGTGTATCGGCTTCGATGTCCATCACCACAAAATTACCGTGCTTCCCCATTGTCTCAGGTTGTTCACCTGCATTTTTTCATTTATATATTTTCCTTTGTTGTCCGATGATTCTGTGAAATTTCCGTTGTAACGGCTTCGACGTCAATCGACATGCAAAATTTCAGCAATCTACGTCACACGGAAGGTCCCAATCTTTAATATCATTCAGTGAGTCAGTGGTTAGAAAGAGCTTCATAATATATATATATATATATATATATATATATATATATATATATATATATATATATATATATATATATATATATATATATATATATATATATATACGGTCATGCGCCACTTAACGACGGGGTTACGGTCTGAGAAACGCGTCGTTAAGCGACGTCGTCGTTGTGCGAACATCATTTTTTTTTTTCATTTCCGTTTTCGAACATCGTACTTACACAAACCTGGACACCTAGGCTATATAGTGTAGCCTATTGCTCCTCGGATACAAACATGTACAGCATGTTACTGTACTGAATACTGTTGGCAATTGTAACACGCATCCAAGAGAGACGGAGGACGCATTAGTTTTACCTTTGTGCTGTTCATGAGGGCCATCGGTGTTGTTAGCAGCAGCTTACAATCTCCTCTCGCATAGATTATTGAAAGATGAATAAATAGCGTTTGGATTTTATAAACATGTAATCATTGCATCAATGTTATAATTTACAAATGAATAAACGAGCACCTGTCAATTGTGATATATTTTCGGAACAGTGCGATTGTTTTAACAACATAAAAAGCTTCACTAAAAATAAATTTGTGTTTTAATTGACGAACAACAACGATTTATTCGTGGAATTCTTCAATTCAAAGGTAATTTACTTGCTCGAAGGTAAACGTGCAAACATTGCTTCAGTTCGAAAGCCGATTTCCTTGAATCCCGATTTAGCACGACCCTGTTTTTTTAGCGATGACATTTTATGGACCTCAACGATCGCTTTATAACAGGGCCACACTGTCGTTGTTTATTATCATTATGAGGTATTATGTTCTGTCCAGTGTACATAATTGTATGTGCTATTTTTATACGAGGCTACATCACTCAGCGATAGGAATTTTTCAGCTACATATTTTTTCATTTATTAATTTATTTATTTTCAGAGCTGGCAGACCCGTCGTATATGCGATCCGTCGTTGCCCGGAACGTCGTTAAGTGGCGCATGACTGTGTATACATATATATATATATATATATATATATATATATATATATATATATATATATATATATATATATATATATAGCTGCAAAAGTAGGTATACAGTCATGAAAAACAAAACGTGCGCACAAAACGTATTTTATTGATTATACAAGCATATCAATAATAACATATCAATAATAAACATACCAATAATAAACATTAATGTAGTATTAATGAATGAATCCTAGCACCACTATTATAATACTGGTTATACTGGTATAATCCTTACTGTATACCTACTTTTGCAGCCCCCTGTACATATATATATATATATATATATATATATATATATATATATATATATATATATATATATATATATATATATATATATATATATATATATATATATATATATATATACATTATTGGGTTGTGCTTACAGATTGTGTTAGCATATGAACCTTGTTTCCCCATTCTCGGGTCCCTCACCTGTATTAAATTTTTCATTTACTTGTATGCTTATTTACCGATGCTTTCCAATGGTTCTGTGATTTTTCCTGGTGTATCGGCTTCGATGTCCGTCGGCACACAAAATTACCATGCTTCCCCATTGTTTCGGGTCACTCACCTGCATTTTTCATGTTTTTTCATTTTTGTTTTTTTCATTTTTTAATGTTTTAATTTATGGATGTTTTCCAACGATTCTGTTATCTTTTTCTTCTGATGCATGGGGTTTTTTTTTGTCCATCGCCTCAAACTTTCAGGTTTCTATGTCACCGGAAGGCACAGATCTTTAATATCAGTCAGTCACTGATTGGAAAGAGATATATGTATGTATATATGTATGTATATATATATATATATATATATATATATATATATATATATATATATATATATATATATATATGTATGTACACACATATATAATCGAACCCCCTAACTTTACTTGGCAGGAGGGTACAAATTGAGTTGGATCACAGCGCTTGCTGCACCACATGCCATCAATAAGTGTCACCTGCCACACGAGCACATTGTCTCTACCCTGCCAATAACCAGTCAGGAGGTTTTCAGTTAAGAATATTAAAATGAACCAAAGAATCACACTGACCCGATGATATGACACTGATGTCATGTACATACATTACTAGCGGGGTATGCTTACACACTGAAAGCAATAACGAACCATGCTTCCCCACTCTCTGGGGTTGCTTACCTGCACTTATTTTTTAATTTATTATTATTATTATTATTTATGGATGCTTTCTGATGATTACGTGATTTTTCCCTGTGTTCGGCTTCGATGTCCGTAAGCACTCAAAATTTTAGCTTTCTACGTCACCTGGTAGGTACCGAACATTAATTTCAGTCAGTCAGTGGTTAGAATGAACTTTATACTGTATATTAGATGCCAAGATATCACCTCCAAACTAGGAGGCATCTTTGTGGCACTCCAGCCTTTTCAGACTGAGACATAAAGCCACATGCTTCCTTTTCTCCAACAATATATATACTGTATATACACGACATGGCCAAAAGTATGTGGACACCTGCTTGTCCAACATCTCATTCCAAAGTCATGGGTGTGGTGTCGTAGCCGAGGTGCGAACAGGCAGACACGAGCCGGAGGGTAACACAACTCCGCTTTATTGCCTCGAGCGAGAGGGTTGGCGTAGGATGCCCGTAACTCCGCTTTAGTACGCACTCGATGCACCCTACATGCACACGACATACAAGCCACTGCGAATGATACCACATGCTGCCAACTGGTGCTACAAGTCCCTAGCGGCGAGTCGGGACATATGAAGCCATAACCACGTGACCACCACCATCCGTGACTCGGGGCTCCGCCCATACAATACATGCTCCGCCCATACACCACACTCCTCCCCCTCCAAAATGATAATTATAATGACAAGCATAATTGGCAAAGAACACGATGACACAAAAAGCAAAGAGGAACAAAATGACATCCATCACGTAAAATCTCCCAAGTACCACGTCTCTCGATCTAACCCTGGGGTGATGGTCAGGCTGAGAAGCAAACCCAGATGAGATGGTTCAAAAGAAAGCGTGCTTCATCCGCACAACCTGTTACAATAATGCCGTTGTTTTAATCCGACACATAATTCACTCTTCTATTCCCATCACATCATATACTGTGTTGGTGCGAGTGGGTGGAATTCCAAATTCAGTGGACTGGGTGCTTGAGTACTGAGTTGCACGACGAATTTACTGGTGTTAGCAGACCCAAATAACAATGGCCGTTTTAAAGAAATAAAGAGGGAAGTTTGGGAGCACAGTATAACTATGCAGCAGAGGCGCCACCAGACGGCCCACTCACAAGTCCTCTGACTAGGTCGAGGTGACACTCAGACGAACCTCCTGCGCCCCTGGCCGACAAGCTTGCTCATCTCCCTCTGACGGGACCGAATCAGGGAAGCACCCTGAGCCTTCAAGCCCCGCGGGCGCCATCGCGGCTGACCTTGGCGAGATCAGAGGTTTGCGCTACATGGCGCCTGGCACGTCTGACCTTGGCGATATCAGGGGTGGGGGTGACGCTGAACAGCGAACCTGCCCCGGCTCCCCGCCATCAACCCGAACCAGGCAATTAGCCGGCTCCAATACCAGCTGCCCCACACCAAAATCGCGCACCAGCGCCGGGCGCAACACCGCCCCTGCCACCGACCCCTTAGGTCGCAGCAAATCCAGCCGAGACTTCAACGCACGTCCATACAGACGATCAGCGTTGGCTGGACGCATAGCAATGTCATACAACAGCAGAAACGTCGTCTGCGCAGATGCAAACTTCTCTTTACATACAGCGCGTTCCCACAGTATAATTCTAACACATGAGGCCGCAGCGAACTGTGGACTGTCATCGAAGGCCGAGATCTGGAAGACCTCTTTATTCGCAACGATCGTCCGCAAGTTCTTCACATCAAAGAAAGCATTGCTCCCAATCAAACACATTTTGTTCACACGCGGACTGTCGGCATTTGCTTTTATAACGCCACGCTTAATCACTCGTGCTGCGAGAATCAAACACACAACAATCAACAAATAATGAACCACGCTGCGAGCAAGCCTCTTGGTTTTAACAACGTCGAGGCGACTTGCGTGCAGGTCCTCATCTGAACGTCGAAGAGGACACCGTCGATGGTCGCGCACCATGAACTTCTTGGATGCGACCGGTTCGCTTTGGACTTAGCACAGTGCCAACACATCAACCCGGTTGGTTGATCCAGACGAAGGTGGACCGTCTGCGTAAGGCAAGCGCGAGAGCCCGTCGCAGCTGGCATGCTCCCCGTTGCTCAGGAACCGTATATCGTAGTTGCAGGAAGCAAAGAACGGACACCAATGTTGTATTGCCGTGGCCCCTGCCACCGGGACCTCGCCCTCGGGCCCCGAAGGAGACACAGGCGCACCTGGAGGTACGAACTCTGAAAGAGGAACCTCCTCCCACCGACTCTCTAATCGGCTCGGCACAGGACGCCCAAGGTGAATGACTGGCGCCGTCCCGTCTAGCCTGAGGCTAGTCAGCCAGTCTCGGCCCAAAAGCGCCGGCCCCTCCCCTCGTACCACAAACAGCAAGAGCAGGGCGCTTTGACCTTGGTAGGTCACCGAGACGTCTGCCATAGCAAGTGGTGTAATCGCTTCGCCTGTGTACATGTACAGCATGAGGGTCGCCCTGACCAGGTGAAGGCCGTGGAGTTCACGAGCGGTCTGTTCGCCTACGATCGACACCGCGGCCCCGGTATCAACTTGAAAAACGATCGGAGTCTCGTTCACCTCGAATCCCACTGCCATTGGTCTTGTTACCATCGGACCACTTGGAAACGGGCTCATCAACGGCTGCAGGTCCCGCTCCGGGTTGTCCGGGTTGCCCCGGGCAGGTTGCAGGCCTTGCCCCGGGAAGTAAAAGCGTACGTCATGCACAAAACCTCGCACTGGTTGCAGGTCCTGCCCCGGGTCATTGGGGTGGTCTCGTACCGGGTGTAGGTCTTGCCCCGTGCCGCCGGGGTTGCCTCGCACATCACCATCCATGACCGTCATGGTGGCCAATGACACTTGGCACACACGCTGTAGATGTCCCTGAGTATTCACATCGCCGTCCGACTGGCCGCGTTGCAACGCCTGGCCACAGCACGCACCGAAGACTGTGCGTGCGGTCGTGGGCGCCTGGTACATCGCGCGGACCTCCGGATCACCTGTCATGCTCTGGCCAGCGAGGGCTCGGACATCTGTCAGAGTCTGCTCGACGGCCGACGCCGTTTCGACTACTGAGTTGAATGTAATGTCCTCGTCCTTAAGCCGTGGAAT